>NC_133555.1:14946630-15255326 GCF_048773025.1 Camelus bactrianus
AACTCCCCCCTTACTCACGTGACTGACTTTCTCCCTTTCTCCAGGGCTTTGTTCAGATGTCACCTCATCAGAGAGGAGTTCCTTGTCCATACGAGTTAAACAGCATAGCGCCCTCAGAACTCACACCTGCTGTGCCCAAACCTAATCATTCCCTTTCCCTACCATGACCTTGATTCCCCCTTGTTTGTAGCACATACTACGTGTTTAAGAGCTGTTTATCTGTTTTCCTCACTAGGATGCTGCTTTGGGAGGGCAGACAGTTGTTTGGTTCACTACTGTATCTCCCGTGCCTTGTAGGGATCTCCCCTTAGTAGAACTTGGTAAACGTTTGTTGAATTAATTAATTTACCACCTAGCATCTGCTTTTGCTGCAGCACCCTCAGATCCCTCCTCCCTCCCCCCGCCGCTTCTCCGTGCCTTCGGGAAGATACACCACTCAACAGGAATCTCCCCACAGTTAGGTGTGTGCATCTTAGTTAAAGAGAAAAATAATTAGATCTCACATTTAGTGAGCATCTCTGTGTGGCAGGTATTATGCCAAGCCCTTGACCTGCAAGATCTCATTAATTCTCAGAACAATGCTGTGAGGAACTTAATTTTAATTGTCCTCCTTCTAATGATGAAGAAACTCAGATTTAAAAAGGAGGAGTTTATGCAAGGAGTTTTTGCATAACTCCTAGATGTGAAAGGCCTAGATGTGAAAGAGCCAGAATTGGTCCAAAGCGATCTTTCCTCAGTTACACTCTAGTCTCTCTGCATCCCTCCTTTATCCCCAAGACACTGAACAAGTGTCTCATAGTTGGGGGGGGGGGGAGATTATTTCCTATTTTTTAAGCTCTTGATATTGTTTGTTTTGTTTTTAAGAAGACATGTCAAAATGGGATGAAAAAATTGTGGAACATTTTAAATGTGTTCACTTGTAACATCCAAGACACACTGAACCACAGTGAGCTATAAGAGTACTATTTACAAGGTGATAATGAGATTATTAAAAAAAGAAAATGGTAATTCATAATGAACTTCAGGTAAGGAGATGCTGTTACACAAAAATGGCATCTTCTTCTAATCCTGTCACTACCCTGCTGGGACCACGTGCGTGACCTCATTCGGCAGCGGGAACCTGAGGTCCCTGGTTGCTGGGAGGCTAAGCAGCTCCCCTGCACCTGCTCCCCGCCTCGTGGGAGGATATGGAAGTGCTGGAGTGAACTTAACCAGGAAGAGCATGACAGCTGGGGCTCCCAGAAAGTCAAAAGCCAAACCTTGATGGTTGAGTTCAGAATCGCCATCCTTCTGTGCCTGTGTAACTCCACAACTCTAACATGGCACGTGGGTACCGTCTGACTGCATTCTTGGATAAAGAGGATTGATTCTTCTGAGTTCCCCTTTGCTCAGCCAAGTAGCCAAGCCCAGATGACAGAAGCTGAGTCAAACTTTGGTCATACCCAGTCCTTTTTCATTGGGGAAACACTCAGGGCACAGATGTTCTCAGGTTCGCCTTCATTGTGACTCAAGCGTCATAGGATTTTCTTTTGCTTTTCTTTTGCACTTTCTCTAAAGCCGAACGAGGGGTCAAACCAGGGTGCCAGTAGAGTATGCAGGTTACATACTGCACAACCCTGGGGTCACCATTCCCAGAGACCACAGTGGGACTCAATGGCTCTGGTTATAATGCTTTGGTGATCTTCATGCTCTCTGAAGCTTTATCTTTTTCCTTTGTAAATGGAGAATAAAAACCTGCCTTATTCCTAAAGTTGTTGGAGAGAGTAATGAACCAGTAGAGGCAAACCCCTCATGAATTGCAAAGTTCTTTAGAGCATGTGTGATGTGTGTGCTGGGAATGGGTAATAGGCAACTGACTAGCTACCTCTGCACAAGAAGAATCCCTTTGTTATAAATGACTCCATTCCTTTATCCATAGAATGCAGCTCCTAAGACTGCCCTCTTATTCCTTTATGGGAATGTTTATTCAGACCACAAACAAACTTCAAGAATTTCTTACACCACCCCCTCAAAAAAACTATATGCTAGGTAAAGTAACATACAACAGCACAGTCTTGTTGTGGGTTGTTTTTTTTTTTTTAAGTGGATGCTGCTTAACCATTATGCTAAAAGGCAAACAACTCCAAGGTGATCTTTGAGCAGGTAAATTCATAGCCACATAAACTGAGTCTCAAATTTTAATCAAGGAGATGCCTTTTTCAATCAGATTTTTACAGTAAAATAAATGCTGTTTTCTTAATACATTTGATGAAATGGATATAGTAATCAGGAGAATAGTGAAATAGCCAAGCAAATCAGACATTCCATCTCAGCGCAAGCACGACCAGCCCAGGAGCAACAATAAAGTCCTGCCAGCAAACCTGATGTTATCACGAGGGAAATAGGAATTTCTTGAGCCCTGTTTTAGACTCTCCTTATGGAAGAAAGAGCAGCATGCTGTACCCAGGAAATGATGCTAATACAAGGCTTTGGACATCTGCATGAATTTTGAAAATCAAACTGCTCTAAAATTACATGGAGACAATCACATTTGGGGTTGCCTTCATTTAGTATTTTCAATTAGAGAGCAGACAGTTTCAGCTGCTTAGAGTTCTCTGCTCAATAAAAGCAGTTCACAGTTACATTATTTTTTTAATTGATCTTCATTCATTAGTGCCAAATGAGAGGAATAATTGGGCTCTAATTACCCTGGCATCTGAGTAAGTAGTAGTATAATTTTCCATTTGGCTCCAAAGTATTCTCAATAATTAAGTCATGTCTCTCCTGCTATCTAATTTAAGAACCTGAAAGAAATGAAAGCGTTGTGGGTGGAGGGGGAACACTTAATCACAATCCTTATTGATAGGCAACTTCTCTCATATATGCAGCTTCGTTTTGGTTTTAATCAGGACTGAGGCATAATGCCAAGTTCAGGGGAGATGGGAGCAAAGAGTGAAGTACACATGAGAAGTCTCCTCCATTGTTTATTTGAGATGGGAATTCAAAGCTTACAAATGTTTACTGCTAAGATGGACAGAAAAATAGATACCATCCCACCACATGCCTGAGTGTTTTTGTTTTGATTAGCATCAATTTGATTGCTATCCAGTCCCTTCAGAAACCTAGATAAAGATGTAACACTAATAATTAGGGATGGTTATTAACTTATATTTATATAACCCTTTAGAGTTTTCAAAACTCTGTGTAGTATATTATCTCATAGGCACCAGAGAGGAAGCAAAGGTTCGTGCTTAAGATGCCAGCCCTGGGGTGGGACCACCTGGGTTCCAGTCTCAACTCCACTGTTTCCTAGTGTACAACTGAGGTGGTAATAGCACTTTCCTCATAGGGTAGCTAGGGAGTATCTACGTATTTCACATACGTTAGTGAATATCTGTGAACTACTTAGAACACTGGTAAATATTAAGTTCACCATAAATGGTTACTAATGGGTGAGGGGTTCAGAAAAATTATCAATCCAAGTAATGGGATATCGAACAGGAGGTGGTAAACTACGGCCCAGGGGCCTAGTATAGGCCACTGCCTACTGTTGTCTGGCTCACAAGCTAAGAATAGTTTTACATTCTTTTTCCAAAAAAAAAAACACAAGAGAGAGAATAAGAATACTTAGCAACATGTGAAAATTATACAAAATTCAAATTTCAGTGTCCAAAATAGGATTGCATTTGAACAGAGCCACACCCATCATTCATGTGTGACCTCTGGCCACACTAAACATGGCAGTGTCTATGCCATTGTCTGTGGCAGAGCTAAATAGTTGTGACAAACACTGTATGTCCTGCAAAACCAACAATATTTACTGTCTAGCCCTTTATAGGAAAAGTTTGCTAACCCCAGGTAGAGATGTTAAACTCAGTTATAAGATAAGGACTCCCTAAGTAGTATAATTAAGGAAAAAGGGAACAGAAATCAATTCCCAGTAATAAGAAGACAGAATTTAGGGTAGTGTGTACTTTGGAGCACAATAGGTGTGGTTGGAATTCTAGCTTCAAACACTTACATCTTGTGTAACCTTGTGTAACCTTGGACAGATCACTTCAACCTGTTGGTGGCCAGCCTCCTCATCTGGGAATAGATTATAATAATAATTCTACCTTTCTCACAAAATTTTTTAAGGATTTTATTAGATAATGTATGTAACATATTGAATATCCCGTAAGTATTCAAAGGTCAAGGATGACACAGAACTGGAAAATACAAGATCAAGTTCAGGAACTCAGGTCTGAGAATTGAAGAACTAAGTGAAAATTCAGGAGAGACAGAGGTCCAAGTGAGGAAGGACAGGAAAGCATGTTTTCAAGATGGTAAACTGAGCCTGGCTCAGGAGAAGGAGACACAGTTCACCTGGATGTTCCTACCAGCATGGCCTCCACCTCAGCCTGCAGCTGTTTCCCCAGTGGGGTGTGACATGTGCTTGTGGTTTCAGCTGTTTCTATGATCCAGGTTTATCTCCAAGGGTGTAGTCAAGATGATGAACAAAGAGAGAGGGATGGAGGAATTTGGTGTGTCCTGTTAGGTTTGAGGGACCAGTGGGACGTTCCAGTCCAGTTGAGCGGCAGGCATCTGGAAAAGAGGACTCGAGACAGAGCCATGGCCTGGAAGCCGCTGGGAGAGCTGTGGTAATTTAAGGCCTCAAGGCTGAAATGAATAAGAATGACAGAGGGAAGGAAGAAATGAAAGCCAGGAATAGAGCTGCCACAGACACGGTTGTCAACAGAGGCCACGCCAACACCACATTCCACTGCTTCCTGCCACCGTGGAGTCTGTGAGGCCAAGTGCTCACCCAGCTGACTTGGTCACAAAACCCCAAATACTGGCAGATCTAGGTAATGGAAACCCACTCAGAGTAGCTTCAGTTTTAAAAAAAAGAATGTACTAAAAGGACACAAGGCCATTTCAGAGAATTCAGGGATCAGAAGGAGCCAGATCTCAGAGAGGACTCTGTTGGGGCGCTGATGGGGTCCAATAGATAGAACTCCTCTTCATTTCCTGAGTCCTGTGCCAAGTGAGGATGAAGGCCAAATGGAAGACCCAACTCTCAACGTTTGTTCATTCCAATATCCAGGAACAAAACACAGTGTCCAGGAACTGGCTAGCGTTCGGTACATATACATTGAATTTGAATAAATGAATGACATTTTTGGTCAGCCCAGGCAAGAAGTACTTTTTCTTGTCAAAGAGTAAGGCGCAAATAATTGAATAGCAAGAACCAATGGCCAGTGATGAGCACACATAAAACCCACTGCCCACTCTACTATGCTTGCTCCCATAGCACGTATCACCGTTTTTAATAGTACAGTGATTCTTTGATTAATGTGTCTCATGAGATAAGAAATTTCTTAAGAGTATAGCTTGTGTCTGTTGTGATCATTATCTGGCACAAGATCAACAAACGTTTTCTGAAAAGGGCAAGAGTAAATATTCTCATCATTATAGGACATACAGTTTCCGTCGCAACTAATGCTGCTACCGTAACACAAAAGTAGCTGTAGACCATGTATACTGAATGGGTATGGCTGTGTTCCAAGAAAACTTTGCTCGTGATGACAGGAGGCAGGGTATATTGCTTCATGGGCCACAGTTTGCTGACCCCTGATCTAGCACGTAGTTGAAGTTCATTAAATACTGAATAGTGACTATTCTACATCAACTTAATATCAGCTCAGGATGACCTCATACTGTCTGTGCCCTACAGACATCAGTGGAGGTGATGTCATTCCCTTGACTTCTGCTGAAAATTCCATCAGGCTTTGTTCACTTGATTCAGTGGTCAGTTAAGAGGCAACCAGAAGAGAGTGGGACAGATAAGATGAAGAAACAAAAAAACAAACTTTTTTTTTTTTTTAAGAAAAGAAGACTTGGGGATTCAAGTTTTAGATCTGGAACTAAAGCAAAACCAATCTGTCTGAACTCTGGTGGTCCCAATATAAGAAAGTTACATAACTGACTTTGTGACTTTATGAGAAGACCACTTGGGCTTTGAGGTCCAGAACGCCTGAGTTTAAGTCCCTCTTCTGTCCCTCCCTGGCTGTGTGATGTTGAGCCAGTGACTTCTTATGACTGAGCTTCACTTTCCTGATCTGTAAAATGGAGATAATAAGACACACTCTCCTTTCAATGTAGTTATTAGGATTAGATAGAGTGTGTAAATTCTTAGGTTTGTTAATGAAAAAAATGCTCAGCAAATATTATCTTCGGTGCTCTTACTCAATTCTGAAACCCTTTCAAAAACTAGAATTTGTCCTTCTCCCGAAGAGCTACATATAGCCATTTGGCCCCCACCAGCTTTCATGAAAAATTCAAGACCTTTGCACAATGTACACATTTCCTTTGACATCACTACACAATGCAGAACATATGTGTTGTTACAAAGATGAAAACAAGGCTTTGTGGCATAAATTATTGATATGTTTTGGAGCATATGCAAAATGAGACATGGGGGAGGGAAATAAAGTGAATAAAGAGGTGAATTTGAAAGAAACTCAGTTTACAGGCACAATTAAATCCCTATGAAATAATGCTAGCCAAAGAACAGTCATTTAAACAGGCTGACATGAATTAGAGAAAACTGAGTTCACTAAAGTTGTTTACTAGTAAAGGTAGGGATGGTTGGTTATTCTAAAGCCACGTTCCTTATGTTACCCTCAGCAAACAACTGGGCTTATCGTTAATATGAAAATAATGTTGATGTAATTCAAATCTTTCTGGAGAAGAGAAAGACTATTCGCCTTTTGGATGTTCTGTAGAGGCAAGCCAAATAAATTCTAAGAAAGCATCATTTGGTTAATCCCCCTTCTCTGCATGGATATATACACGCACATACTCACATTTTATCTATGTAATTAACAAGTTGTTTTGTGTCCCTGAAGTGTCTCAAGCTATAGAGTTCTTCAGTGAACACTGGTTCCTATAAGAAGCATGATATGTAATCTTTACAAGTGTTCTCATGTGTGCTCTTGCTTCCCTTCCATATGTACATTTTATCTGTCCTTAAAAAACAAATTTTAAACTTGAGCCATAAATATTGCTTCTCCCTAAGTATACGTTTCCTCCAAGTTGAGCACAGGTGAACTTTACAAAAATAAATGGATCTCCAAATAAACACAGAATTACTGGTCTTGCCAAATTTGAAATATCTTTCATCTTACTTTTGTTTTCCCTTATTTCCTGTTTCTCATCTTTCTTAACCTGAAATTCCGATAAATAGGATTGCTTCCAAAGAGATGAGATGTAAGGGCAACTGGCAGAAGGAACAAAATCAGGTCTCTCTTTATCTTCCCTTCATCCTAATTGATCCAAACTCCTGTACAGAGAGCCTGCCTCACAACTATTTTGTTGCATACCAAGTTCCCATGCTGATGTGAACATTTTTGGACCCATTTTAAAACTGTGGACTTCCTATGGACAGCAGATTTTTTACTATGAAACTGATTGTCTTTTATTTCACTATTCGTTGAGGGGACTGTCTTGCCTCCAGAAATAGAACCTCACACTCTGATGCTCATGGGAATGCCAATAGAATATAAATTAGTGAAACAGGTCAGATATTTCCACATTAAACACATAGAAGTGTTCTTTACTTCTAAGAAATATGCTCTTTCCTATCTTTCTTGAAAGATGTGGTCATCTGTATTTGTTTTCACATTTCTGAGTCACGGATACAGAGATTTCTTCTGTGTAAGGCGCTTGCGCAAACTCAGTGACAAATGGCCGCTGGCCCTTTGGCGTGGGAAGGACAATGGCACCTGGCAGGCTCTGTGGGGAGTGGGCCTCGCCCAGAGGAGACAGCGGCTGCTCAGCAACATGGTAAATAAGGAAACGGAAGGTTTGTGCCTTAGTTAGAACAGTACCTGGCACCAAGCAGTCATTCAACAAATATTAGCTGTCATTGTCATTATGGTTGTTATTGCTGTCATAGGATTTCAATGGGTGGAGTTGGGGATAAGAATTGGTGCTGAGTTGGGTCAACAGTCGTGATGGAGTTGGATTAGAGAATCAGTTTGCTCATTGTTTCCATTCTTCCTGGTTTTTATATATGTATATATATAATTTTTGAGTTATAGTCAGTTTATAATGTGTCAGTGTTTGGTGTAGAGCACAATTTTTCAGTCATAGATGAATATACATATATTCTTTGTGATTTTGATTTGTATTTATCTAATGATTTTGATATTGAGTGTCTTTTCATGTACCTGATGGCCATCTTTATGTCTCCTTTGGAAAATGTCTATTTAGATATTCTGACCATTTTTTAATCAGATTGGGTTTTGTTGTTGCTGTTAATTAAGTTGTATGAGTTCTTCTATTTAGATATTAACTCCCTTACTGGATATATGTTATCTTCTCCCATTCAGTAGCTTACCTTTTTATTTTGTTGATGGTTTCCTTTATTGTGCAGAGGCTTTTTAGTTTGATGTAGTACCATTTGTTTATTTTTTATTTCATTTCAGTTGCTTTTGCAGTGAGATCCAAAACAATATTGCTAAGACTGATGTCAAGGAGCTTACCATCTACATTTTTTTCCTGGAGTTTTGTGATTTCAGGCCTTACAGTCAAGTTTTTAATTCCATTCTAAGTTAATTTTTGTGTATGGTGTAAAATAATAGTTTCATTCTTTAAAATGTGATTGTCCAGTTTTCCCAAGATCATTTATTGAAGAGACTGTCCTTTCCCCATTGTATGTTCTTGCCTCTTTTGTTGTCAATTAACTCACCATGTATGCATGGGTTTATTTCTGGGCTCTCCATTCTGTTCCATTGATCTGTATGTCTGTTTTTATGCCAATTACACACTTTTGATTATTATAGCTTTCTATTGCAGTTTGAAATTGGCATGTGATGCCTCTAGTTTGTGCTTCTTTTTCAAGATTGCTTTGGCTATTAGGGATCTTGTGAGGTTTCATACTAATTTTAAGATTGTGTGTTCTATTTCTGTGAAAACTGTTACTAGAATTTTGATAGGGAGTGCATTGAACCAGTAGATTTCTTTGGATAACATGGACATTTTAACAATCTTAATTCTTGCAATCCAGGAGCACAGAGTATATTTTTATTGCCTTTTTAAAATTTCTTTCATCAGTGTCTTCTAGTTTTTATTGTACAGATGTTTCATCCCCTTGGTTAAATTCATTCTTAGGTATTTTATTCTTTTCAATGCAATTGTAAATAAGATCATGTCCTTAACTTCTCTTTCTGATAGTTTGTTGTTAGTATATAGAAATGCAACTGATACTTGTATATTGATTTTTATATCCTGCAACTTTACTGAACTCATTCATTCTAAAAAGATGTAGAGTTTTAAGGTTTTCTATATATAATATAATGTCATCTTCAAATAATAACAGTTTCACTGCTTCCTTTCCAATTTGACTGCCTTTTGTTTCTTTTTCTTCCCTATATTTTCTGGCTTAAGAGAGTGTGGTATTGGTGAAAGAATGAACAAATAGATTAATGTGACAAAATAGAAATCCCAGAAATAGTCCTGCATAAATGAAGTCGAGTGACCTTTGACAAAGGAGCAAAGGCAATATAGCGGAGCAAATACAGTCTCTTTAACCAGTGGTGCTAGAATGAGATATCCATGTGCAAAAAAATAAATCTAGACATAGTAGACACAGAGCTTATACCTTTTACAAAAAAAGAATTCAAAATGAGTCAGAGACATAAATGTGTAAAAGGCAAACCTGTAAAACTCATAGAAGGTAACATAGGAGAAAACCTAAATGACCTTGGGTATAGTTATGCCTTTTTAGATAAAAGACTGAAGACATGACCCGTGAAAGAAATAACTGAAAGCTGGACTTCATTAAAATTAAAAACTTCTGCTCTTTGAAAGAGAATTAGAAGACAAGCTGTAGAGTAGGAAAATATATTTGCAAAAGACACATCTGATAAAAGATTGTTGTCTAAAAGATACCAAGAACTCTTAAAACTTAAAAATCAGGTTGTTTGTTTTCTTCTTATTAAAATGGACCAAAGACCTTAACAGATACTTTACCAAAGGAAATACACAGATGTCAAATAAGCATAGGAAAAGATGCTCCACATCATATGTCTTCAGGGAAATGCAAATGAAAGCGAGGAGATACCAGTGCACACCTATGAGAACGGCCAGAACTGACACCACCAAGTACTAGTGAGGACCTGGAGCAACAGGAACTCTCAGACGCTGCTGGTGGAAGTGCAAAGTGATACATACAGCCACTTTGGAGAACAGCTCAGCGGTTTCCTACAAACTAAACACACTCTTACCACGTAATCCGACAATTGTGCCCCTTGGTATTTACACAGAGAAGTTGGAAACTTATGTCCACACAAAAACCTGCACAGAGATTTTCATGGTAGCTTTATGCATAATTGCCGAAACTTGGATGCAACCAAGATGTCCTTCAGAAGATGAATGGATAGATAAGTGTGGGACATCCAGCCAATGGAATATTATTCAGTACTAAAAAGAAATAAGCTATCAAGCCATGAATAGATACAGAGGGAACTTAAATGCATATGACTAGATGATAAAGTCAGTCTGAGAAGGCAACATACTGTATGACTCCAACTCTGTGATATTGTGAAAAAGCAAAACTGTAGAGACAATGAAAAGATCACTGGTTGACAGGGGTTCCAAAACGAAAATCTGTACCCATGAAACACTAACTCCTAATTTCCCCTTCCTCCAGCCTCCTACAATCACCATTCTAATTTCTGTCTCTATAAATTTGACTCATGTAAATACCTCATATAAGTGGAAATCGTACAATATTTGTCTTTTTATGTCTATGAAAGTTTTAATTGTATCTTCTAGTAATATATTTCAAAGTTTTATCCCATCCCATGAGAACATTAACTATTCAGAGGAAAGAAAAAAATGTACTTTGATTAACACTTTGCAGTGATCAATTCCTGTGAAGCTTCATTTTCCTAAGGGAAAATTAAGTTAAAGTCAGAAAAATGCTTGCAGCTCTGCAAGGAAATATGAGGGTGATGTTAGAATAATTTACGAGGGACTTGAGGAAATCATTCCTGAAACCTGGGACAGTTCTGTCAAATATGTAGCTTATTGGGCGTTTCAAAATTGTGTCTTAATGCTTGGAGTATGTTCAGTTCACTGGTTTGATAGAGGAAAGTGTCATTACTCAGTGAAACAGTGAAATTATATCTAACATTTACAGTATTGAAGTTCAGATTATTCCCAAGATGAGTGATGATGCCGTTCTACTACATACACAGAGTTTCCTGCTCGGAAGAAGGAAGAGTGGATGGATGGATGGATTAGACTAGGTCTAAGTTTATATAATATATACGCAGGCTTCAGGCTGTCCACATTTCTTCACCCTGTTTTTTGTTCTTCCAAGAGAAACGTCAAACATTTAAAATGTATCAACAACCAACTCATTCTGTGATTATATGGTTTCTTGATTCTACAATAATAGTTTACATAATCGGTGCCTATAAACACTTAAATACAAGTTTGTGTGTTTATAAACAACCAGAAAACCAAAAGACAATGGACCAATGTGAGGAAAATCAATAAACCTCTAATTAAATCTCTCTGGAAAGATGTTTTGCCTTGAGGTGCACCAGAGGGTAAAAGAAAGAAAAATTTAATGGGGGAGAAGTGAGAATATAGAAAAAATCCTGAACAAAGTTTCAAATTTTAAGAATCCCCCTGAAATTATTGAAAATGCAGAAATGAAAAAAGAAAAGCATGTGGTTCCGGGTGGTGACAAACTGTAGAACTAAAAGAAACCTTAGCCTTCACTTCACTATTTGATTGACATTTTACAGTTGTCCCTGAGGCTGGGCTGGGGGAAGGGAGTACGGGACTCACCCAAGGTCGTAGTTGGTGACAATGTGGGGCCCTTTTTTTTTTTTTTTTTTTTTCCTCCATCTCACTTTGTATGCAGCCCACATCTGGTCATGCAAAACAAACAGAGCTTTCATTTATTTTTCCCTTCATAAATGCAGGAAGTATCTGCATTTCCAAGGAAAATATTTATGTATTTTTAAAGTGGATTCTAAGACCAATTGAGCACACAAATTAAAACAAATATATTTGCCTGCTGGCCAGTGCCTCTCTGAGGCCCCCGTTGTGCTTTACACATGAAAACAGGCTTAAAGTTTTTATCCTGATAAAAAGAGAGTTTCGTTTGATTCTGTTATCTTGTTTTTGAAAGAAATTTATTCTCCTTCCTTCCTTTTTCATTCATTTTGTCAAATGGGAATACTCCGTTGTTAGCAAAAACCCAGACAGCAAAATACGGTGCAAAGCAGATGTGATTTGAAAAGCTTCAGGTTGTGTTTCAGTTGTTTCTGAAGAAAAATGGATTGGTGGGAAGTGAGACATTTTTAGGGTTCTATTTGCATTTTAATGCAGGATTATAGACTTGTTAACCCAAAGCGTCGCACAGACTTGGAGAATCATTTTTCATTTAAGAATGGCCAACCTAGCTTTTTTTTTTTTTTTTAATGGAGCAAACACAAAAGCCTGTCATGGGGCTACTACAAAAGGAGCTCATTATCTCAAAACCATGTGACATCTTCAGCTTCATCATCAGAACAAGCTAAAGAAATTAAAGAAAAGTAATGGTAGCTCAATGCACTTTGTAGACATAATTAAAGTCGATGTAGGTGGGGATAAAATAAGCTTGGGTCTCTGAGGTTTCTAAATTTGAATGGACTGTTGACTTTATGGCCATGAGAACATGCAGCCATAGTATATTCCCCATAGTCATATTGATTAATTGGTTAATGTAAATTCCAAGAAGTCTCATTAGTTAAATTAAAGAAATAGTAGTAGGTCATGTTGAGTTTAAAATTAATTATGGAATTTAATCATCAGTAACAACAATAAAATTCATCTTTTTAATATTTTCCAAAGGCCAAATAAAGTAAAGTGCAATAAAGAAGAAATGACTTGAAATATTTAAATGCCACCCTCTCTAGTCGAGACAACGTTGGGGCTTTAAAAAGAACCATTTAACAAATGTTTGGGTTTTTTTCTGCTTTCTCCTCTTAACAAGCATGTATTCACATATCCATTCCAATGTTAGCCTCTTCATTCAGCTTATGTTTATTGTCAGCTGACTGCCACCAAGTCAGGACAAAAGGGCAGCTGTCAATAACTGCTGTCATGGGTAGCTTTGGGTCACAGCTGCAAGTTGGGATCTTCCTCTGACCCCATCCACAAGGTTGGCTGCGGGTGACCTTGATCAGCCTGAAACCGGCTCTGGAGAGCACTCATTCGGCTTGGTCATTAGACTACAGGTCTGAAAGCTGTCAGGATAAGAGTTAAAAATCTCCTGAACAGCCTACTGTTCCCACCAGTGTGGTCCCACGAGCACTCCCCCGGCTTGAGAAGACGCCACCTTGCTGATGGGAGACGTTTATAACATCAACACCTTTTCGTTTTTGTTGTTAAACTTTAATCTTGTTGGCTTGGCTGCCAAAAGTGTACCTCAACTCTATTCCCTCATCTGGAGGCATTTGAGCACCCTGGCCCTTCTCCCTTTTTAGCTAAATGATGTGCTAGAACTTAGCATAGTGTAGCGTGTTTTAAATGCCAGTAGGCTCTGCAATTCAACCAGACAGAGTCAGCAAAGTTAAGTCATCTCATCACACAAACCCAAAAGCAGATCACTTTCGCGCACATGATACGAAATAAGATGTGCAAAGCAGGGTCCTTCATGCTATGATGTGCACTTTGCATCTGCCTCCCTGCCAGGAAGGTCGTTTGTTATGATACATGTGACATTCCCCAGTGCAGCCCCCAAGGCTCTGAAGATCCTCAGCTGCGTGGAAGAGTGAACCAGAGGCTGATACAACACAGGCCCTGAGATAAGAGCCGTCCACGATGACCTAAGGCCATTCACAAGACTGCATGATCAGCACTAAATTCCCTAAGGTATCCTGAGCTTTGAGATCCCGCCACTAAAGGAGATGGCAAAGTCTTACTACGTAACCCCTCAGCCTATATTTTCCTCCACCTCGTTCATACTCTAGCCTTGAATTCCAGCCTGTATTTGCTTTCCAGATACCAAGTCATGAAGTCATGTTATTGGAACTGTGTTCTGCTTTAAGTACTTACAACATTTCATGCATATATTCACCTTGTAGGTTCACTTGGGTCTCCTACAGAAACTTATGCAGGTTTTGATCACCTCTTACGGATAAAAAAATGAAAATAAAGGAGGAGGCCAGTTACTAGAATTATCATGTGCCTTGTGAAGTCAGAAGAGAGAGATGAAATAATGGAATCTGGCCTCGGGATGTTTAAAAAAATAGCATGGAGGAAAAAGTAAAAACATTGCCCATAGAAAGAATCTTACACCAAAGATCATGAGTTTGCCTTGTGAGGTCAGAATTCATCCAAGTACAAATAATAAATAGATGAGAGAGAAGGATTCTCAGGTTTACATTTTCCAATTAGCATTCAGAACATCAAAGCTCCGAGAAGATGTGGAATCCCTTGCCTGCCCAAGGAGGGGGAACTAACGTGGAAACACCATGTCTCTCCACAGGGGACTCTCACTTTCAAAGGTCTTTGTTTAGAAGCCTCCTGGCCCCAGCTCAGCAGAGCTCACCATCCTCTCCGGCCCTCTGCTGTAACATACACGCTCTTCCCTGAAAATGCCTCCTGTCACAACTGAACATTTCTTATCTCCAGAGGATTAAAACCAGAGCGCCCTCAAAGGGCCCAGGGAATGTTTAAGAATAGCAGAAATTTAGCTTAATCAGACCTACGGAATTTGAAGAAAATTATCTACTAACGTTTGGCATTTGCCCTAAGCAGTCGCTGTTGCTTTCAGCTGTTCACTCTGCCTTATTCCATTAAACCTTAGTTATGGCTGTGATCATCTTCCTTTGTGGACCAAGGGCTGGTTTGAGGGACAAAGACCCTTAATCACTTTTCAAAGGCCTCACAACATGCTTTAGAGACGCCTGGATTTGGAAGGCCAAAAAACTATAATCCAATGGTTTGGTGACTTGGAAATGTTCATTTTTGAACAGAACAAAAAAGGCATTTACTTCCCTCATATAAACATAATAAATGTAAAATATGAAGGATTAATAGGAAAGGCATGAACATTTATAATGCCACAGGAAATAAAATGTAAAATGATAACATTAGTATCAGACAACACGAGGCACCTAGGTGTGTGGACCATGGCTTAAAGCACGTGGATGTATAGTATCTTTGTACGTGAATACGTCGTTATTTTGTTTCAGTATGGTGAAGTAGATTCAATTCCTGTCAAAAGAACAGTAGCGCTAAGGAGTTTTGTTTGGCATCTAAGTAAATTTGTAAAAAGGTGAAAGATGTACACCCAGGAGGCATGTGTTATTAGTATCTTCTTCACAGAATCTCAGTGCTCTGCATGGTTTCCACGGAAGAAGCCGAAGTTATGTAAATAACATTACCCTAAATCGCTAACCAGAGCTATTCATATAAAGTCTTTATTGTAGCTATCTCCATGACCATGACCATGTAGAGGAGAGATACTGCATTGTTGACAATCAGATAATGTAAATTACATTTGCTCTGAAATAGCGCTGGCTGTTGCTTTTGAAGCCAGCCAAGGTCAGACTTACCAGATGGAGAACATATACCCATGTGGTTTAAGAACTAGATTGCTGTCTGTTTAAAACATAAATTCCTTGCAGCTATCTAGAAGAGTATGCTAATGGAAAAAACCCACATATTCTTTCTAGGCGTGTAGTTAAATTCGCTTGCCTTGGGAAGGCACGTGGCATTATTTCATCTCATGGTCCTGAAACTAGGAAAAAAGGGAATCAAGCACAAGCTGTGCTGCATATTTGCAAAGAATTTCGTACACACTTTCTCTTGTTTCTGCTCCCCTGGAGGGTGCAGGAGACATAAAACTGAAAGGTTTTGTTAGAAGATAGAATCCTTCTCACAACACAACTTTGTTGCACTGTCTCAGGCTCTGGGGTCACAGAAGTGAACGAACGTAGTGTCTGTGTTCTCAGGGAGCTCGCGGTCTAGTTAGGGCTAACAGACAGTAAAGACATTTTAGAAATGAATAGAACAAATGACAGGAGATGGCAAATACTGTGAAGACTGGGGGTCACATCTGAGCCTGAGGTGGTAACACGTGAGCAGAAATGAAGTGAAGGAGCCATTTGCAGGGCCACCTGAAGGCAGAGTGTTCTGGGCAGAGGGAACAGCAGATGGAAAGGCCTCGTGTTTCTTCAGGGGATGGGCGGGAATGGGTAGGGAGCAGGGAATGAGGGAAAGAGGCAGGAGAATAGATCAGAACGAGAGAAAGAGAGCCAGGGGTCTGATCACATCGAGTTCTGTATGGTTACAGTATAGATGCTTTGTAGAGTTGCCAGCAAGTTTTGACCAAGGGAGTTAACATGATCGAATGTGTTTTTTAAAAAAGCATCCCCTGTAGGTGATTGTATAGACAACAGAGGAAGGCAGGCAAATATAAGAGCATGGAAAGGAGTTAGCAAATTTTTGTCGTAGTCCAGGCTGGAAAATGATGGGACTCACAATAGGATCGTGGAAGTCCAGATGAAAAGCGATGAAGCTTGGTATAGACTAGAGGGTAGATCTGATGGAGTTTGCGGACGGACTGAATAGCAAGTATAAAAGACGGGAAAGAGTGAAGAGTAACTCTCAGATTTGTGACCTGAGCAACTAGATAAGTGAAGATTCTGTTTACTCTTTGTCCTCATAGGGTAGAAAAAGGACTGGTGGTGGGTTGGCTGGGATGCTGTATAAAAAGGATTTTCCAGCAGTCATATCTGGCAAAGGAAGGAATGAGGTGTCTTTAAAGATGATGAGTTTTCCACACTGGAGGTTGGCACAGGTAAGGGGAACACCTGTTTGGCGGAGGCTTTGTGACAGGACTCGAATGCCAATAAGGTGTGGAACTAAGTGATCTACAAGGGTCTCTCCTATCATGAAATTTCATCAACTATGAGGTTTAAAGAATTGAAAAGTAACTCATTACCTATGACCGTTCATATGGGTAAAAGGGAATAAAAACACACAGTCACATTGCATTTTACTTGTTTCAAGCTGGGGCAAATGAGGGAGAGCGAGGATTGGTTTCTGTATCCCATGACACACTGTCCATTACTTCAGCGTCAGACAATCCCTTTTCAAAGTCAGAATGTCCTGGGAGGACAACAGGGTGTGGTTTGTTATTGTTTCTCTTTCCTTTTCTTTTCTCAGTTGTAAAGCTGGAAAATTCTGTGCATCTGTGTATCTGGGAAGGTAGCAGACAGTACCAGCGTGGGCTGGGATCCTGTCGCTCTTTACCCCGTGTGTGAGCCATCCCTGGAACTGATGGAGATTAGAAGGGCACCCCAGACAAGCCAAAGGGAGGAAATAAGAGCCAGGCTTGCTGACTTTTTTAAAGAGAAATAACTCCTATAGATTCAACAGAAGGGCACCTAGAGTTCTGTAAGGCACACTTAAAGCTGAGTCCACAGAGCCAAACTCTTTGTTTCCCTTGATCTCTTTTCCCAAATTTAAAGTTCCTTTCCTGGACAGGTCACATGTCCTACTCCCAGTGGAAGAGGCTGGGGACAAATCTCAAGAGTTGAAAATGCTCCCCAGTCCTTTCCCATTCATGTCTAGTTCATACGAAATCAAGGGGGAACCACACCACGATTTATTTAATTTTGTATCTTACCTCTCCTGTCTTTCTTGCCTTGTTTTTTGTTTGTTTTTGTATGCTGACTTGTTTATTTATTTAGGTGGGTATTTCCTTTTTTGGAGGAGGTGGGAGGTAATTAGGTTTATTTATTCCTTTATATTTAGAGGCAGTACTGGGGATTGAACCCAGGACCTCGTGCCTGCTAAGCATGCTCTCTACCACTTCAGCTATACCCTCCCCGCCTTGGTTTGTTTCTGAGAAAGATCATTCCCCTTTCTTTGCCAGGACTAACCTGAGAGCCTGTGTTTTTCTGTGCTTAACTCCTCTGGGAACTCGCCTCCCTAGTCACCCACTCTTTCTGTCTCCTTCCCATTCCATTCATGCTGCTATTAAACCCCTCGGGGTGCCTCTTCCTGGTGGACAGCATGCTAGGGTGGGCAACAGGAAACGCACCTCTCCATCCTCACCCAGCACTCTCGTTCCGATCCGTGGGGAAGGGCTTCCTGCTTGACTGTGAGACCTCTAAGTCCGGAGCGCCGTCCTGCTCTTGGGAGTGCTAAGGCTGGACACCAGTGTTGATGGTCCTTGTGTAGCAGGGCAGTGCCAAGGCGACTTGGAAATGCCAAGGGATGAGTCAGGAGTAGGTGAAGAAAAGCTAACCTGCTCATCATGAAAAACTCACCAAAATTTGTGAGCAGCTGGGAAGTCGGTGGTGGGATGGGGTGTGTGCTGATGAGCAGGAAGAAAAGTCCTGGGACTGAGGAGTGGTCCACTTGACTGTAGGAACAGGGATGTCAAACCCTGAATCTGACATCAGTCATACCTGGCTGTGGTCTACGATGACCCAAAAATTCAGTAAAAGCTACTGCTCCCTGTAACATTTGTTAACAGTGCTTTGGGGAAAGGAAGGAGAAGGTGTGGAACTAAGTGATCTGCAAGGGTGTTTCCCATCATGGAATGTCATGGCTGTCCAGTCCAGGATAGAGGTGGTGAGAGGGATGGCAGTGTGGAAAGACAAGACCAGAGGCTATACAGAGAGGCCACAGCAGGAGACCCCCCTCTTTTCCATCAATTTACTTTAAAAGGGCTATTCGAAAGTGGTAGGATGATTGCATTACATTGAGATGCAGAAATAATAAGATATTGGTCCTGACCCCCCTAAAGAGACCAGTATCCCCCTCTCTTGTATACCCAGTACTTTATTTTTCTGCCTCCATTAATGCCACCCATCCCCTGGTGCAGCATTGCACCCGTACACATTGGTCTATGCCACCATGTCATGAGTTCTCCAAGAGTGGGATTATTCATTTATTCAGTGAACATTTTGTGAACACTTGCTATGTACCAAACACAGGGATAGGCAGATGAGTAAGACATGGACCATGGGTTTTTCTCAGTGAGATCTTCATCTGGGAAAACAAAAATAAAAAGGAAAGATGTTTTCTCTTCATGTCTTTATGTGCCTGGAAGAGGACGGGCTCGTGAAAAATATTTGCTAAGCAAATATCTATGTTGAAAGAGGACATAAGTTAGGCTCTAAATACACCCAGTAGGAGAAGCCATTGGAAAGAAAGAAATCTAAATGATTGGGTCACACTAGGATGCACTTGCGTCTGTCCTTTGGAGTTAGGTGAAGAGTCTAAACCACTTGATGTGAGGAAGTTGATCTGTGCATATTTTGTATTTTCTTGGTGTTGCTTCAATATTTCATGAGACAAGAGCTTTATCCTCATGTCTTCTCCAGATATCACCCTCAAGAGCCACAAAGAATGTGCTTTCTGCGTGCAGTTTTAAAAATCTGACAATAATGAAAATTAAAAGTTAAAAACCCTGCATGGAAGAGATGACACAATGTGACCAAATCACTGAAAATTCAATAAAGAAAATAGGACAGGACTCTTTCCCAGTATTGTTACTTGGCTTCATCTGAAGAAGTTTGACTTATACTTTTAATAAAAGTTTTTCCCCCTTCTTGCTGGTTTATTCCTAGTCTTCCAATATTTTTAGATTTCATAAACCAGATGAAAGCTGTATGGTCAGAAAAGAATGCGGCATGCCTGAAAAGCATGGCAAATAGCAGAAAATGATTCATGTGGCAATGATGATACTAAAACAATAAGACAGCTAGAGAAGAAATGTAGATCATTGTCTGCACTCCATGGGGAGCCTCCCAGGAGAGATTCTGGCTCAGTGATGGGAGAGCCACCAGGCTGGGCTTGAGTGTAAACATAGATGGTCAATTGCAATCCAGTACCCCCCGACCCTGGTGCACTGGTCAGGGTTTTGGTTATAAACAATGGAAACATCCCTGATTGGTTTATTGAGAGAAGAAATTTATTGGAAATACATCAGATATAGCACATAGAATCAGTGAAAGCAGAGGCTGAGCTCAGGCAGGAACCAGGGCAGGCACTACAAAGCCAAGTTTAGCCACAGGAATGATCCACTTAGTGTGCTCCCCCAGGGCCACTGTGGCATGGAGCCATTGCCCCGATGGCTCCGTGCGTGGCCCTGGGCTCTCAGTGCTACAGCACATCCCTTCTATCTGATCCTTGCCTTTGTGTCCCTCCACCGAGATTCAGAGGCCTGGGCTTCGGTACCCTGGGGACTCTGCTGCCGGGGAGCAGGAGAGGGAACACGGATCCAACCCTCTTAGGTTTTGTAGTGAGAGGCGGGCTTTGTTTTGCTCTTATCTTGGGATCCCTCCAAATAGAATATTCAGATGTCATGTAGCCAGAATGTCAGAGGTCCACTCCCTCTGGCCAGCAGGCTGGGTCCAGGGCCAGGATTGTGTCTGAGAGAGGGCAGAAGGTAAGCCAGAGAGTCTTCCCCAGGATGAATGAATGAATCAGCATTGACAGTAGCTGAGAAATGGGAGAAGTGGTTTGCAGTCAGGCCAGATAACCAAGAAAGATAATCAGGGACCAGTGGGTCACTGCAGTGAATGGGATACACTGGAGGCCAAAATCTGGAGGCAGGTAACCCATGCTTACATGTAGTGCTTCTCCTGTTCGCAGGTATTTGGGGATAAATCCTGATGCTCAGAAGGGCAGAGGCAAGTTGTTACCTGCTCCCCTTTGCCTCCCCAAATTTCTACCATCCATCTGTCAGCAGGTTCATTTTCCCAAAACGTGGTGCAGGCACTGTTAGTGCGTGAGAGGGGATTTTTTTTAGGTGGCCACTGAGTAGACTTTCCCCCCATTATTCTGCATATATGCTCATGATATTCAGAAATATGAACTGAAAAGGAAAATTTTCTTACTCTGTTCCAAGTCCTTTTCATACATTCCAATTCATTTAATCCTCACAAAAATCCAAGGAGGTGATCATGATTATTACTGTTGTTACCCACCGTTTACAGGTGATAAAACCCGACAGGCCCAGAAAGAGTAATGAACGTGCTCCAGGTCACATGGCTAGTGAGTGCAGGAGCCGGGTTTACACTCAGGCAGCCTGCCTGCATAGTCCTTGATCTCTGGCCGCCAAGGCGAGGGTCTTTACTGTGAGATGAGCACCTGCTGGGCCGGCTGAACAAAGAAGATGACTTTTCTTTTCTTCTTTTTAATGAACGTGAAAGTTTCCTTCCACCGCAACCCTGTAAGGGAAGCAATAGCTAACATCACTCAGACCGCTTAGTCTGTGCCGGGTACTCTTCCAGGTGATTCATGCGTGATAAACTCATAACGAGGAGGCAGAGGCTCCATTATACCCATTAGAAACAGAAACTGAGGCACTGAGAGGTGGTTGCTTTCCCGAAATTACCTCGTTACTTAGCCTCGAAATGTCTCTTCTTGCCTATGCATTATTTTGCCTCATCAAGCTGCCAGCCTGGGAGGTAGGTACCATTATTATCCCATTTTCCAGGTGAGGAAAGTGAGGCTCAGACAAGTGAGTGGCTAGCTAGTGAGCATCTTTACCTCTGTCGCCACTTTGTAACTCTTCTCTTGTAGCACAAAGCAGTCATAGACATGACACAAAGGAATGGTGGGGCGGCTGTGTTCCAATAAAATGTTCCGTATAGACACCGAAGTGTGAATTTCACATCGTTTTCATATGACACGGATTACACTTCTTCTTTTGACTTCTTTTCAACCATTTAAACGTAGAAGATGTATTTGTTCATGGGCCAAGCAAAAGCAGGCAGCAGGCGGGATTTCTCCACAGGTCATTGTTTGCCAACCCTTGGCCTAGGTCACATCACCAAACGGTGTCTGATTCCAAAGCGGGTCTCCTTCCACTGAGCCGTGAAGCTTCCAAACAGAGAGAGGAAAAAGAGAAGGGCTCTCCCACGCCAGGGACAAGCCAGAGGCTAATACAGTGACAGCTCCCTCCTGGCCCATGGCGTCCCTGCAGGTCGGCTCTTGACAGTCAGTAAAGTTGGAGCATCCTGGTGGGTGGAAAGAAAGCGTTGATTGTGAAAAGCAACACTTAAAATGTAAAAGTAATACTTTTAGAGCACATTTTATCAAACGTTCTGTCTGTCACAAAAATACCGCAAACTTTTTTTCAGGATCATGATGAAATAAATTGTTCTGAACCATGGCTTGCATTTTCCCCTTTCCCCCAAAGAAAATCAAACTGTAAAAGCATGCATTTCCCCGAGAGGGCTCTTTGCCCATTCAGCCATGTCTTCTAAGGGGTTTGACTTATTGAAAAATAGAAACCACTCATGGCTGTAAAACCAGTGAACCTCTTTCCTTTATTTAACCTATTGCCCCAGAAAATGTGCTTTTTTATGGTTCACACATGATCCAACCCCGTCTGCTCTCAGCAGTCCTTTCGCGTGAGTTACATGGAGAAGCACTTCAAAGAGAAAAGAGAAATGCTACCTAAAGACAAGGTAGTAGGGAACTCAAAGCTAATCTTAATTCAACTTGAACCCTATTGCCAAGTATAATCATCTCTGATTGAGACAGGAATTTCCTGATGGATGCTCTGTCCTTGATTCCTCTCCCTTTAATCCATCCCTTTACTGTTTCTGTGCACACTAGCTCTTGGAATACTATCCTGCCCAATAGCCAGCGCACGTGATTCTCTGTCAGAGGGCTGCCCTGGGGCTACCGGAGCCGGCTTTGTCCCCCTGAAATAGAAGTACCTGGGAATTCATACACCCCCACCGCTGGGAGCAGCTCTTAACCAATGACTGATGGTTGTAGGGCTCTAAACACTCCTGCTCCTTCGCTCCTGCTTGGGACACCTGCAGCATGAGGCTTGCTGTGTCCTCCCCCGTGGGACTGAGTCACCGTCAGTAAGACAGAGCATCCTTGCTTGATCTCCTTCTCTTCTCTGGTTCACCCTCCTTCTCAGCCACTCATTTTTCCCAGGAATACTTCCTAGTAAATCGCTACCACGCAAATCCTCATCTAAGGCTCCACTACTGGGAACCCACTTTAGCCATGGGTTACAACAAGCATCCTCAGTTCTGCCTTCTGGTACACGGTATGTTGCAATAGAAACCTGTTCCTTTGCAGAGCTGAAAAGAGTTTTCCAAATGCTTTTAGAGCAGTATCTATGTAATCCTTCAAACTAATATGATTACCTTCATCATACAGGTGAAGAAACCAACGGTCAGAGAGGGTAAACAGTTTACCCAAAGTCACACGGATGGGAATTAACAGAGCCTGGTCCTCCTGCACCTAGGGTAGGAACCCTGGAGTCCCCAAATTACTGTGAATGACCATTATTTAAAATTCAATTGCTCCAGGGTTCAACCCCCAGGACCTCCACTGAAAAATAAATTAAAAAAATTAAATTGCCATAGGGTATTTTCTCAGATAAAAATATAGTCTCTCTTTTAGTCAAAGGAAAAAAATTTCTTAAAAATGAAATGCGTTAAAATCCTTTATTCATATGACAAATCTTTACCAAGCTCCTACTTTGTTTCAGGTGCTGGGATAAAGGCTCTAGATATGACAGTGAGCTCCTCCTGGAACTTAACTTTGAACAGGAGGATGAACAAGAGAAAAGAAACTAATTATAATGGCTGTAATTGCTTTGAATAACATGAACAAGGGAGACTCAGAATGGGCCTTCTGTAGAGCAGAGAAGGCTGCGGACAGGAGGACACTAAGTGAGAACTAAGGGGGTCTGGGGGTGGTGAGAAAATGTACTTCAGGAACCAGAACCTGAAGGCCACCCTTCACAGGGAAAGTAGAATTCAGAAATCTGGTTTCAGGTGGCCTATATATAGGAGCCAACCTTTTTGGAAGCAGAGCAGATGATGGTATTTGAGATAGAATTTCAGGGCTGTCAATAGTGCTTAGACAAACATTTCTACCACCCCACCAGCCTGGGCCTTTGACCGAAATATCCAGCATTTTTCTTATTCTTGGAGGGTCCTCTGGAAAAGCTCAGCTGGTTCACCCTGGCTGCATGACCACTGTTAACTGGAGTTAACAGGTGTGGCCTGTGAGACTAACTCTGGGCAAACCACCCTCAACAATGGGAGACTGTGGATGGCGCCAAGCCCAGTATCGGGGAGGCGGCTGTCAGGGAGAAGGTGGAGAGTGCTGACGTGGGTTTGATTCCCTGTTGTGCCACAGAATCCCTGTATCCTGGGGAAGGGAGCTCATCTCTTTGAACCTCTGTTTCCTCCTCTGTTGATGATGAGAAAACTGATTATACTTGCAGGCTGCTGTGAGGATCAGAAAGAACGTGTGTAAAGAGGACCTGCCTCTGTATCTGAAACTCTCAAAACAAGAGCTTGCGTGGCAGTGGCAGTTATAACAGACGCCAGAATTGCAGAGTGAGAGGGTGTGCAGTAGCAACAGAGTAATAGCAAGGGCCTCTAGTGAGAACTGATACTGTTATTGCCATCTGCCTGTGCCTTGGTCATTCTGGTAACAGACTAGGCCCTAAAGGGTGCACAATAATCTTGCACCCATGTAAAATACCAGCGGTCACCTGTTGCTATTGGGAAGTGACTTGAGCTTTGGAATGTGTCCAAAAGAGAACCGCACTGTCCAACAGAAATACAAAGCAAGCCATAAATACAGTGCAAGCCACGTGTGTTAAGTTAAAATTTTCTAGTGATCATGTTTTAAAAAGTAAAAATGGGTGTGATCAATTAACAATTCTTTTTTCTGTAAGCAAATATATCTAAAATATAATTTTGATGTGTAATCATTGTAAAGGAAATTATTGCTGAGACTTTTATATTGTCTTCAAAATGAAATGTGTGTTTTGTACTAACAGCACATCTAATTTCAGTCTAGATACATTTAAAGGGCTTAAGAGGTGGACGTGGCTAGTGGCCAGCATTTTGGACAGCAGCATTTTAAGTAATAACAATATATTTCATGTGACTAAAGTTACAATGTCAGAGAAGTTTGCTTGCACGGTTTACACGTTCCCAAATGCACAGGGGAAAAAAAATTGCAATTTTTAGAAACATAGCAAAATGGTCAAAAGAAGTCAATATTAGCTATATATATATTATAGACATAGGAAGCAGTTCTGTTCTTTAATAGTGGAAAAGTTTGTCTTTCTTTCACCCATCCAGATATATGAACAAATAACCAACAAATGAAAGCTCTGAGTCTGGTATAACTTGCCTGAAAGGGACCCTTAAATCTCACCTCTTCACCTCATTTACGTGTCGACTCTCACGTCACCTCTTCAGAGAGGTGACCACCCCACACTGTCACAACTCTGCATGGCTTGGCACACAAACATCTTCCTCCCTGTCATTTGTGATTTCAGTGGTGTGGTTTTTTCTTGCTAACTGTTAGCCAGCTCAAGATGCCATGGAAACAGAAGCCTCTCTTTTTCTTTCTGGCAACCTGTCAGGAGTTGTGCCTCACCAAGGCACCAGTCATTGGCTAAATCCTATTCTAGACCCCATCCTTCCCTTCCCAACCCCTTTCCTCCCCTAACCCCAGATGCTTAGAAGATTGGAAGAACCACTTAATCCCAAGAGGCATCCCTGACACCATGGACATTACTGATAATCGTGGACTATACAGAGCAGCACAAGGACTCTCCTCAATTTCCCTCCCCTGATGTACCTGATGCTGTGCCCCAGGGCCTGTTGCCTCATCTGGAAGATGAGAACGTTGGACTAAGCCAACGGTTCTCAATATGTTTAATGGTGGGGACTCAGCCCACGTTAAAAAAATAATTTTGAGGAATATAATATAGTTACATAAAAAAATTTTAAGTTATACCTCGAATCACTCACAATTCCAAGAAATAACCATCTTAACATTTGTTGATAATTGCATTCAAAATTACTCTAAGTGTCTAAGGAGAAAAGGAGGACAGGAAAGCAGAAGGACAGGGAAAATGGAGAAAATTAAAGCAGGAAGGAGGGAAGGAGACAAAACATTTGAAAGCCAGTCCTGACGATGGCAAAGCAGAGATATAGAAAGATCCTAGATCCATCACGATTCTGCTGAACTGTGGAATTGGCCAACCTTAAAATCCTGCCTACTTCTAGACTTCCAGTGCAGTAGTTCTCAACTATGGCTTTACCCTGGAATTTCCTGGAATGTTAAAAAATAACATAAAATATAGTAGCCTGAATCCCATATTTTTTAATTGAATCAGTATGAGGTATAGCCTCTGTGGCAAGATTGCTTAAAGCTACTAAGGAAATTCTAATGTATAGCCAAGATAAGAACACTGCTAAAAATAAATCCTGTCGTTTAAGCCAGTGTCTCTCAAACTGTAACATACATCTGAATCACTATGGGATCTTGTTAAAATACGGAGTTCTGATTCAGTTAGTCTGAAAAAAGTCCTGAGACTCTGCATGTCTAACAAGCTCCCAGGTGAGATGATGCTGCTGCTGAGGGATCCCATCTGGAGTAGGAGGTTGTGAGCCAACCTGAGTCAGAGTTTCTTAGAGGCAAGAGCATCCCAACTGAAACATCTTTCCCCCTTGTAGGTTATTTGATTATCCCCCTGAATTCTCCATTCTTCTTGTCTAAAAAAAACAAACAAAAAACCAAAAACAACAAGAGAATGTTCTTTCTGAGGAATATTCAAAATAGTCTTTTTTAAAAATGAAATGACATTAACCTCTTCCAGGAGATAAGCTTTGCTCATTGTAATACATCACTTTTTCCAAGAATGTGGTGTGGCCCTCACTCTTCAAGTTAAAGTGTGTATTTCAAGAAACTCTCCTCCATTTTCTCCTTGAACATAATCTGCTGCTGCATTGTCGCTTTTAGCAACCCCAGTTGTACATAAGTTGTACCAGTTTTGTTTACCTTCCATACCTATCATCTCTTCTGCAATCATTTTTATATCTTTATTAGTCTTCATTGTGTTTTTCAGGATTTCTTCAAGTCTGTTATCAGTTTGGAGTTATATGGAGTAATGATCTTTCTGTTCGTTCAATTATGAAATTCACTTTGTTTTTTTTTTCCTCTTTCATTTCTTTCCCCAGCTTTGCCAACTCACTTTTGTCGTCTTCAATTGCCTTATAGCCTCTTCTTTGAATCTTTGTATCTTTTATGTAAAATATTTTCTTAGTGAGATGGTATTGTATATAATTCCTTTGAGATGGTTTCTGTCATATTTTGTGTATTTCTTCTTGTTACCTTGAGAAAGAGAGAGAGAGATAATATATAACTTTGTTGCCTGTATTTTTATACATAAGCTTCATGTTGATGCTTTTCTTATTCATATCTTTGAATAAGTCCCACCACCTGCCGAAGGCAGTGGGGAGGGATGTAATTGCATTAGTGCTGAAACATCCCATAGCCTCCACTCAGGTTTATGGCCTATCATACTCTTACATCGAATCTATATATTTTTTTTAATTTCCCAAGGATACATCTCCCTCATTTTTGTAAAATCCAAAATTAGAATTTCTCAGCCTGAAGACCCTAATAAGGACCAATTTTTAACATTAAAAGAGGGGTGGGGGGAATACTAGGGGATAGGCCTGAACAAATTACCAGTGCCTGGTAGTCAGGAGGTGGAACTGGGGGAAATACCATGTAAAGAAAGCCTGGATTAAGAAAATACCTAAAGACAAAAAGAAAACATGAATTCATTAATGTTGTAAACGAACTTGTGTTTTGGTACACACGATAGCATCTGCAAACATTTTACAAAGAGCCTGTGTATGGGCAACATATGTTATTTATTCTGTCCGTGGAAAGTGCCTTGTCTGCACATGGACTCACAGAACTCCTTTTCCTTCAATTCTGTTTATCAGGTGCTCACCACGTGCCCGCATGGAGTTTGGTCTAGTGGCGAGACAGATAGTAAACAGGTAAACCAATAAATATGTGGCTTCACGATGTGGAAGTATGTGAAGGAAATGAAAGGAGTTTCAGATGGAGAATGACCTGCACAGAGAGTCTCCTGAAGGACAAAAAGTCACATTCAGGGGAAGAGCTGGCAGCGAAGGGCGAGCATGCTTAGTAGAGGGGACAACACCTGGAGCTGACCCTGCAGATGTCCTCATCAGTGAGAAGAGCCTTGCGGGGCTGGTACATGGTAAACGAGTTGGTACAAAATGATGTCAGAGCTGCAGGTGGAGTCAGAGTACACAGAGCTGCTTTAGGCCATGGTGAGAAGTTAATCCTACCTGCACCGTGAAGTACCGTGCTTTAGGCAGGGGTACGCCATGATACAATGAAATCTATTTTGAATGACTGTCATGTGGAGAATGGATTTGAAAGTGACTGTACAAGAATCTGAAAACAGACTTAGGCTGTAACCCTGGGGAGAGCTGGTGATCCTTGAACTGGAGCGGAGATAGTAAGGATGGAGCGAAGTCTGCAGACTGGAGATAGATTCAGGAGGTAGATCACACAGGACATGCTGATGGCTTGCAGGTGGGAGATGATGGAGAGGGAGGAATCAAAGCTGTGTCTCCAGTTTCTGCCCTGGACAACTGAATAGATGGCGATGGCCCTTACTGATGTGAGAGCCACCAAGGGAAGAGTGTGTCTGGGAGGAGAAATCAAGAGTTCAGAAACGTAACATTTGAGGGGATTCTGAGTGTCCTGGTAAACACATTAAAAAACAATTTAGATAAACTGGGGCACCAAGGAGAAATGTGGGCAGCACATATAAATGTTGGAGTCAGTACAGTATGAAAGATACTTCAAGTCAAGTGAGCAAGTGAGGCAACATAGAAAGACTTGAGAAAGGAGACTCAGCAATTTGAAGTCTCTCCACAGCCACATGTTGACACTTATTGAATATAGTTACATTGGCTTTATAATAATCAACTCTTTTGGTGACCCGTGACAGAAACGCCCATCAAGTCATATTAAGCAAGAAAGGTTCAAATTTGTTCAACCCTAGTATTCCAGTTTGCCTTCAGGCACAGTTGGATCCAGGAGATCATATACATCACCAAGACTTAGTCACTTATTATTTCTTGGCTCTCTTTTTCTCTGTGTTGGCTTCATTCCAGGCCAGATCTCTCTTCATGGTGTGCCACGGGGCCAGACTTGAGTTCTTCTATTAGCAAACCAAAGTTAAAGAGAGCTTTCTATTCTAATAGTTCTAGAAAAATGTGTGGATTTCTTCTGATTGTACTACCTTGATGTCTTAGTCCATTTGGGTTGCTACAACAAAATACCACAAACTGTGTGGCTTATAAACAACAAACATTTACTTCTCACAGTTCCGGAGGCTGAGAAGTCCTAGATCATGGCACTGGCAGATTTGGCGTCTGATGAAGGCCAGCTTCCTAGGCAGCCATCTTTTTGCTATAACCTCATATGGCACAAGGGACAAGGGTGCTCTCTTGGGCCTTTTTACTAATCCCATTCATGAGGGCTCTGCCCTTCTGACCTCTTCACCTTCCAAAGGCCCCAGCTCCTAATTCTGTCACACTGGATATAAGTATTTAACATGGATTTAGTGGGGGACACGAACATTTGGTCTGTGGTATTTGGGTCATGTGTCCAATCTCATGGCGAATCACTGTGCCCAGAAGATGCTGTTTGGCCAAACTAGGTCCCCTGCCCACATCTAGATCCAAGAGATGTGGGCAACAACCTGGCCTGAAAACAGGAGGTGTAGGTGTAATACCTCAAAGGAAAACTCAGAGTGTCACTTCCAGAAGAAAAGAATACTGATTCTGGGCCAGGAAAAACAGCCATGCTTAGAGATCACTTCTGTCTCTCAAATACACTGACGACATGGAAGCATCTGAAAATTTCTGTTTGTTCCAACAGGCAATTGACATAAAAGTCGCCTGACCTTTAGTGCGTGGCCGTTATGTGCCAAACTCTGGAGGTAGCTGGGGGTAGGTTTGGGATGGGCTGTTACAAGATGATTCCAAAATTAAGAGGTCAAAATAAAAAGGTCACATTCCTACCCTCAAAAATAAGAATCCAAATGGACAGATACAGGGGAAGTCACAGAAATGAAGGTGGCTGTTTGTGGAAGTGGCCAGATTCAGGAGTCCAACAGGAACTGGGTGACATCATGTTAGGTAAAGCCACCTTTCCGTGTTTCCCTTACCCCGAGGCTGATAGCTGGGAATTCTATCAGGGTCAGGGGCCAGGGACCTAATAAGAAACTTTTGTATGTGAGGAAGGTACCTCAGGGGTAAGGTTACAAGACAAAGCTTCCAGACCCATTTCTAAACTTGGCGGGAGAGGGTGTGAAGCCAGGTGAAATATTTGTAGCTCTTAGACGTGGAGCCTGACCCGAGCTTTCTGCGTGGGTGTGTGACAGCTTGGAAACCACAAAGGCGGTGATGAGCCTGAGCCGTCCCCTCAGTGTTCTATTCAGAAACTCTAAATCAGACCCAGGTCCCGACTGCAGCTTGCAAGTTGCGCACACAAAGTAATTAGGCTTATGAACCAGGTATTGTCTCTGTTCCGAGCCTGTTGTCTAAAAGCAGAAAGCCAGACCACAGGGGGTTGTAACTGGGGACCACGTCTGCCTTTTAATTCCAGGCGCTTTCCCTTTTTCCATGAAAGCACCAAGTACAGAGCAGAGAGAAAAGCGGAGAGTTGGTCTCCAATTGTCTGGGAATATCCATCAGGCACCAACGTCAGCAAAGATAGTTCTAAATCTTTATGGTTTCCAGATTTGGCATCTCAAATATGACTTCCCAAACATAAAATGCACTGGTTTAGAAATGGTAAGTAGGTAAGTTCATTTTAAGGTGAAAAGAGGCTTTTATGGCCCTTTCTTAAGAAAAGCAACTCATTTCTGTTTGGTTCTGGGCATGGAGACGGGAAGGAAGATGCCGAGGAGGGTTGCTAGAGGTGAGGGAAGCAGGCTACAGATCTGACAGCTCTTTGTAACCTTGCAGAAGTCACTTAATTACTCAAGGTTTCAAAGCACCTGGAAAATTCATAAAAGACAAGCTGGCTCAGAAAGCCAGACACTCAACTGAATCAAGTGTGACTGAAGAAAATGAGGAGAGACAATTCCAGGCCAAAGGAAAAAGAAGCTAATACTTAAAAAAAAAAAAAGAAAAAAGAAAGAAAGAAATTGCTTTCTCCTTTATTCTCTTCTCCTGTTATTAATTTGAAATAATTTAATAGTCAGAACACTTTTCAGAGTGTGAAATATTATTAGCATTGCCTTTTCCCATTTTGTCTATCAAACTGCTGTCTTGCTTTACTTGAAAGGGAGGAGATAGGATATAAACAGTTTTAAATAATAATTATGTCAAATAAGTCATGTTTGAATTAATTTTGTCTCCAAATTATGGAGATGTTTATTTTATGGAGTTGCAATTCATTTTCCACTTGTGCTGTTGGGGGCGGGGGTGGTGGGGGCATCCTTTTAGCTGGCTAGACAAGTAAGGCACCATTTTTGTTCCTTAAAGCAGAGAGGGAAGTTGTATCAGTTAGGGTAGCCTGATGGCTGTAACAGAGAAGACCTAAAAATGATGATGGCATCATCCCAATCACAGTTCATGTCTTCCTCGTGCAAGTGTCCCCACAGAGTGTTGCTAATGAGCCTTACTCACTTCTGCACATTAATTCAGAGACCCAGGTTCCTTTCATCTCCAAGTTCAATTGTAGTTTAGTTCTTGGTGGTCTTGTGAATCCAGCCAGTGGAAAGGGAAAACCAACTTGGGAGAGGCCTGCCTGCCTCTTAAAAGCATCGGGTCTGCAGTGGCACCTGCTCCATGCTCCATCAGTGAATGTGAGTTACAGGGTACACCTCCCTGCAAGGAGGGGGACACGTGCTGTCCCTGCCCAGGCAGCTGTGGCAAAGGAGCATCATCATGCTGTAGGTGGGGAGAATGGACTTGGGGTGGCCACCTGCATCCTCCACCCCAGAAATCTTCATCCTTCCCACTATGTGGAATCCCAGGGACCCCACTCTGTGGCACAGTGAGTTAAGGTCTGGCATCAAGCACCCAGGAGCTTGAAATTCTGGCTGGGTCACTCGCAAGTCTGCAGGAATTCTTGGCAAGTCAGGGCCTCATTTTCCTCATCTGTCAAATGCAGGTGAGAGTAGCTACCACAGTAGGATGCTTGTGAGCATTAAATGAAGTCATTCATATCTTCTTTGTTAAGCTTTTGTCCTAGAGTAAGTGCAAAGTGAGTGACAGCTCTTATTATTATGATCCAAGTGAGGAGAAAATTTCTGGATGCTTAGTTCTACTTAGCTTGATAACTTAAGTTTAATCTGTCTTGACACTGTCTTCTTCTTCTTGTCTTCCCAGACCATCCTCACTCATGGGAAATCATACTCTGTCCTGCCCTCTTCTTATTCAAGGCTCTCCTAAGCAATTATGGACACCTTGCAACCACAGATCCATGATGCTACACACCTTAGGGGAGGGATGAGGAGCGGGGGGTGGGGAGAGGGAGAGAAAGAGGAGCCCAAATGTGAAGCTGGGCAGATCTTTTAAAAACTGATAGAGCTTAGCACAGTGTTTTCCCCAGAAAAGTCACAAGGTAAAGGTTAGTTGAGTAGGACACGAAGGTTCTGGGGTGGGATGGTGCAGGTGGTATTTTGTGTGCACACAAGCATGGACATGAGCTTGCCCACATGTACTTGTGGACACACACATGCATCCAGTGAAGCTCTGCCCCAGTGCAAGTGTCAGGACAGGAGGGTCTTGCTCACCTCATGTGTCCTGGAATTAAAATGAGAAAGATATTCTGTCCTTTGTAATGTCTTCCAGAAGCTATGTCACAGGTCGGGCTGGGTCAAAGAGAATTGGTGAAGTCCCCTTTGGATGATTAGCAGAACATGGTCACTGTCTGTCCCGTGCATCAGCTGGTCATCTCAGGAAGGTCTGTGACCTATCGTGGGGGTCCTAGGAAAGACTAGGTAAATGGATCACAGAAACATTCATCAAATGGCTGTTATCTGCAAGGTTTTGTGTTTGTATTACTCAGTCCACACAACGTTACCCTGAGTAAGCGTTATTAGTCCTTTTATAAAGGGGAACAAACTAAGGCTCAGAGAGATGATGCAGTTGCTCACAGTCATCACAGCATCCTAGTAATTGGTTGAACTAAGTCTTAACACCGTATCTGACAGCAGAGTACATGCTCTTGGTCTGTTAGTAAAATATCTCTTGCAGCCATTACGCACGTGCACACGCGTGCACACACCTCGTGTATGATTGACTGTGGGAGGGTATGAAGGGTGCCTTTATCAGAAACATACCTAGGTTCACTTGCTGAATGCTATGAATCTTGAGGAGATTTTGGCTTTCAAGGTATAGAAATGTAAAGAGAGGGACTGAAGAGAAGACAGACTCATCAGAGAGAAAACTAGAGGAATTAAGTAGACCACACACATCTCCCTTTATGGCCTTGCACGAAGGAAGCATCTAGACGGGTCTGAATGTTTAGCCTCTTAGTTCAGATCATGGTGGGGCTGGACAGCGGAGGGAGCACAGAGTTATGTGTGTATGAATTTAAAATGTGATCCGAGGGATTATTTTTACCTTTACTTCAAAGAGGGTAGTGCAGGGTTAGTAAATCCTATCACATCCAACTTAGCCTGAAAAGTACAGAGTTAAAATGCAACCAATTTCAAAACCAAAGACAAAGTACAAATCCATATGTTGCTCTGAAGTACAGAAAAGCGCCCACTTTAGCAGATGTTTTGGCTGCTGTGGAAGGAAGGCAGGTTTCTTGGTTTACAGGAATTGGTTACGAGGTCGGGAGGTAAGGAGTCCTCAATTCTTGCTGGCTGCTTCTCCGTCCTTCTATAATCAGCCATATGGACCCCTCTGCCCCATCAGGACCATAGCAAGACCCATGTTTGCCTTCTTTAGCATCACAAGTCTCTTGCTTTCCCCTCAAAATTCCAACGTCACATTACTAAGCCAGTCAGGAACTATTTTTTGAGTCTCTGAATGGTGAACAACGATCAATAATCATACTATTGCTGCTCAGGAAAACTACAGGTGACTATCAGAGCATTTATTTTGCAGGAGGATTAGTGGAGGTTTCCTTGCGGAGGTGGTGCAGAAGTTGGCACGTGAAAGTTAAATACGGGTAACAAAGTGAGGACGGGTAAGAGCAAGAAGAAACAGCACGTGCATGTCCCTAGCAATGAGGGAGAGGTCCTGACACATTGAAGAGGAGAGAAATGCTTAGCGTAGATGCGTAAGCTGCCCAAACACAGTGGTTCTCAACCGGGAGTAATTCTGTCCCCCAGGAGATAGTTGGCAATGTCCACAGATATTTTTACCCATCACTGCTTGGCGGGTGGAGGCTACTGACATCTAATGAGCAGATTGCCAGGGATACGGTTTACCATCCTCCGATGCACAGCACAGCCCCCACGAACAAAAACTTAACTCACCCCAAACGTCATTAATGTCAAGGTTGAGAAACCATTCAATGGAAGGTCCAAACACAGGTTTAAACCAGATAGGTTTATTTTTTAATATTTAACAGCCCGAATGGACCAGGGCGGCTGATCTGAGCAGCTCTAGAGTGCCATGAACCCAGGCTCCTTCTCCCTTGTTGTCCTGTGTCCTCTAGGGCACAAGTTGGCAAACTTCTCCATGAAGGACCAGACTGGCAATATGTTGGCTTTGCAGGTCCCGTGGTGTCTGTTACAACTTTTCAACTCTGACACTGTATAAAAGCAGCCACAGATAATGCCTTAGTGAATGGGTGGCCGTGCTCCGGTCAAACTTTATTGACATAAACGTGATGAACTGTGTTTAGCCTGTGGTATGGAGCTTTGGCCCCTGCCTGGTCACTTGTGTTTGGTCTGCATGCTGACCAGGGGGAAGGGGGGTGTTTATTTCCTTTCGAGGGACTGCATGACTTCTGATCACATCCTATTGTCCAGAACTCGAAAGGCTAGAAGTGCAGTTCTTGGCTGTGTAATCATGGACCTGGGGGAGCCTCAGGGTTTTTTTTGTAAACTCAAGGGAGAATGGATACCGGAGGACAATTGGCAGTTCTTCCATTGCTGAAGCAGAGAGCTAAGAGAGAAGCACAAAGTGAGGCTGGCAAGAGAGTCAGAGCGAGCTCACGCCAGCCGTAGAGGTTAAGTGAAGTGTAAGATTACCGTTCTTCTCTGAAGAGAAACAGGAAGCTATTGAATGTTTTTAAGTAGCAGTGGTTCAGCACCTTCTTTCTATTTTAAAAAGATCATTCTGGCAGCATTGTGGAAATGGAAGCGGTACGCAGGGATGTGGGGAAAGGACTGTGGAAAATATTGCTATCATCCGGGTCAGAGAGATGGTGGCTTGAATGTGGATGGTGATGAAGACGTGAAGTAAATGGATGGGAGAGAGTTTAGAGAAGAGAGATTAAACCTAGAGATTAAACTCCCTTTTTAGGAATTAAGAAAAAGCAGTTTCATTGTTAATAAGTTTTTAAAACAGAAAAGAAGACTCGGTCACCATTGTGCACTGTGGGCATCTGACCCAGCCCCAGCTGGTCCTTGTCTGCTACTTTCCTTTTTCCTTCGGGACCCTCATGCCCATTGTTCATCATCTTTTCTGGAAAAAAGCCATCCTGGTTCTCCCAAGTATGAGACTCTGGGCTGAAATCACTCAGGATGTGGACACAGCGTTCACAAGCCCCAAATACAGTGAGTGGGCAACCCGAGAGCTTGACATAAGCAAAGCAAGGAAACAGCATGTCTTTTGAGACTGGCTGGCACCAAAGGAGACAAAAGCCCACAGTATAATTATGCCAAGCATATAATATGATGCAATCAGTTTCTGTCTCCAGTGCCCTGCGGTGCAGTGCAAGGGCTTTGAATAGGAGAATGTTCCAGACCTGTGAACCTTTGCCATCGGAAGCCTGAGAAAGCCATGGTACCCTTCTTCCAGTCAGCAATGCTATGGGCATCTACTTAGCACCTACTGTATGCCAAGGACCATGCTCAATCCTGGGGAAATAGAGGTGAATACGAAATGACCTTGTGACTTCCTCAACTCAACAACTCTCCAGTTTCTGCTTCCAGTCCCTGTAAACAAAGGATGAGTAAATATTTCCCTCATTTGTTTAAAATGGGTTTCCAGTGATGAAGGCATCTTTACTGGCCATCTAAACTATAGAACTCCTGAAAAAAATCCTTTGGTTTTTACACTTAGCTTGGTGGACACATTTGACTTCAAATGACAGAGTCACTCAGTAGTTCACTTTCAAGGAATTCTGTGAATGACTGCCAGCATCATTTTTTTTCCCCTAAATAGACAGGACATCCCATTCTTCCTGTCTTGCTTTGCGTTTTTGATTTGTCAGCATTGTTACGGTGACTAACCAGCTAATTCGCAGAATAATAAATAACTTCAAAAGAAGGAGATGATTCATGGGTGGTTCCAGTGCAGTCTCTTCTTCCTCTAACTCCTTCCTGATGATGTTGGCTGGCAGATTGCTTCTTAGTGTCACTTCATCTGTCGCCCTATATCCATAGTCTGTCTACAAATGCATTAGGATCCTGGAATTCCAGGGCTCTAGGGCGGAGAGCCTGGGCTCCGTCCATAGGTGATAACTTCAAGCATAAGCCACTCCAGGCCACTACAGCGCTCACCCCGCTTGTGGCCATTAATTCAGATGGAATGTCGTTTGGTTCACTGTACACCTGGCCCTGTGCCAAGCACTTCACTTCATGTGGGTTTCCTAATTTAAATGTTATCCTATTTAATCTACATCAATTATGAAGTAGGCACTAATAACCTCTCCCTTTTACAGGTGAGGGAACTTGCAAATGTCATACAGCCAATACGTGGGAGACCCAGGATTTGAAATTGGTTTCTCTGACTCCCAAGTTCATGATACTCCACTATCTCCTTTGTTCACATTATTATTCATCGAGCAGGTGTGTATCATAACCTCCACATCACTCTGAGGATATGGGTGTCTCACCACAATGGTCTTGATGGTCTCCAGTTCAGCTGATTTTGTCTCATCAAAAAGGAAGTGTATTCGTATACGACAGCGGTCGGCAAACGAAGGCCCATGGGCCCAGTCCAGCCCCTTTGAAAGCACAGCTGTATCAAAACACAGCTGTAGTCATTCATTCACATGTTGTCTAGGGCTGCTTTTGTGCCCCAGTGTTAGAGATGAATAGTTGTGACAGAGATAATGTGGCCCACAAAGCTGAAATATTTACTATGTGGTTCTTGACAAAAAAAATTTTGCCAAACCCTGATTCAGAGCACAATCACGGATATTGTTTCTTTGAATAAATTCTTTCTAACAGACTGGTGGTATTCAATGGCTTAGGGTCAGTTTAACTGGTAAATTCGCATGTATATATTATTTGTTCAATTCAGTACATTTTTATCAAATGCCCTCCCCCGCAACAAAAAAGATCAGAAGTCCCATTCATGGAGGACTTCTGTATGGAGAAGAAAATGCACCATTCCCAATTAGGCTGTGAAATGTGGAACATCTTTTGATTTTTCCCAAAAGGCACTCCTAAGTTTTTGCTGCTGTCTGGAATGGTGTGCACTTCTGAGACCATCACCCCACGATTCCATTGACAAACTGGGTAGCGCCCATCCTGGCTGATTGATTGCCGCCCTTCTGGAAAACAAAAATAAAAACAAAGCACGTCATACAGAAGTTAGAAGCACATTTTGACTTGTCTGCTACAATTTACAGAACCATCAGACACCCAGCAGTTCTGGAATAGAAAGAAAACCAGTATGAGCTCTTTGGCTCCAGCTTTATCTTCATCTTCAAGCTTGCACAACCCACAGAGAAATTATACATTATGACAAAGATTCCCACCAATGGCAAACTGACTCACTGTCCTCCAAGTCCTTTCATCTGTCTGGATTCCACTTCTAAGCCTCTTTATATTCTGTCAAAACGGAGCGTGCTGTTTGCCAACATGACAGAGAGTCCGCCAGGATTGGGACATATTTTCCATTTTACCTGTATCAAAAAATGTTACCATTGCTGAGGTTTTTTCCATGATTGCTTTTTGCCCCTGTAAAAAGCAGCCCAGGGCCAGCTTTGTGAAATGCTTCGTGTCTATTCCTGTGCAGTGACAAAAAAATGAAATGAAAGGTTAACGTGACTTTTGATTGTTAAAATATAAGAAATGATTATCCTAGAAACACCATACTATCATAGGACTACTTTCCTTCTTGTTTTGTTTTAGCTTTTTCATTGCCAAGTGCCCGCTTGATCTGGGTACCAAAACCACAGTTTCAGGACAAGAGTTCAAAGAACAGTGATGTCATATTTCTCTTGGTTGACTGACATCTCAGAAATGTTTTGCGTGAAGCCCTCCCAGAAGAAAAGAAGTTATTCTTTGGTTGTAAAAATTATAAAAAGAAAAGACAAGGAAAAAAAAAATCCCCAAACCATGGGCAAGCCTCTTTGTTAATGTAATCGAATGGTATTTAAATGAAAGCGATTGCTTGTTACACGTTATGGGGGAGAGGGGACTAGTAGATTTCTAATCTACTAGTTTGAGAGCTGCTTCTCTGCATCATTTGAGCTCAGACCTCTGTTGATTGCTGCCATTCCCAAAGTGGTTTATATTTTGCTGCAAAGAGGCCCCCACTAATGAAACACCAAGCACAGCTCTGGCTATTTGAGGTCCTCTGTGACGAGAGAAAGGAATATCAGGCGGCAGGGTTTTGCTTGTCAAATTCATCAGCCACGGACGACACATGGAAGCAGCTGATGGTAGTCCACCCCTGCGGGGTGGACAGCCTTCTTGACAACAGAAAGCCCTGTCTTCTCCCTCAGCCTAAAATAATAATGCTTAACACCTGTATAAATTCTTCACAGGTTTCTATATATAAAAATTAGTTAATTAGCAATTATTACCGCATGTTAGGTAAGCATGGATTATTATTATCATAATTTTACAGACAGTGTAGGTGAGATTATTGGAGGTGCCAGGAGAAAAATTAAAATTAATGAGTTCCTAGATCACAGGCCTGAGCTGCAAGGACTATAAAGAGCCTGCTCATTTTAAAGAACACTCCTTAAAGTGAAACTTAAATCATTGGAGAAGATTGTCCACATTTTTTTAAGCAGTCCTATTTCTCAATAAAACCAGTGCTGGGGTTCTGTTTTTTTTTCCTGGGTATTTCTTGTATGATTTTATATCTCCCCATACATTGGTGGGTGATCTTATTTTTGATGGGGGATTCCATGTAATTGTAGGTCTCATTCTTCAAATTGCATTCCTTGATTTTTCACTCTTTAGGAATAATCAAGATTTTAGAAACCAGAAAAAAATGTTTGGACCAGTAAATATCTGAGCAAGTTACAGAGGCAATCAACATGTGAAGAGAGTGTCGACTGTGAGCTGAACGCCGCCCCGGAGCCCAGGGATCCAGCACTGGCTGATGAGACAGGTAGCTTTTAAACTTTAAGAGTTTAAATTTGACTGTAGAAACTCGGTCTTCATGTGATTTTAGCTGAAGGAAAGGGTTTACTGTTGAAAAAAAAAACACCTCATTTTGAATGTACTTGAATGTATTAAAAAGAACATGACGTTGCCTTATTACGTGTATCAGCCTTCCCTTCCCAGATGATTGCTTCAAATCAGGGTGTTAGGGAGGCCGATGGTGTTTTTAAATTTCATTCCTAGACAACAGGTATACATATATTTTACAGGAAATGCTTCTTGCCCCTTTAGGGCTGGTGATGACTTCTGTAATAAGACTGTAGTGTACATACATTTTTTGCCTTTCCAGCATCTCTCTGGGAAACCACTCCCTCTCCTACCTTCATTTCTTGTGGTCTGAGTATGATTCTCCCTACTCACTGATTCAGGAATGAGCATGTGTCCTGAGGCAGGCCAAGAATCATGCCTAGGACATTTACTGGAACTATTAGGAAAAGGATGCTCCTTCTGCTGGGGTTGATAAGCTTGTGAGATGCAAACCTGGACTGCAGGGGCTGTCTGTATAACCACGTGGGAAGAGCCTGCCTGAAAAGCAAGCCAACCCAGAGGAATGCAGGGCAGATTCGTCATGTGTTCATGTGAACACCTGGATTCAGCCATGCCTGAAGCCATTTTTACCTCCTGGACTTTTCAGTGATGTGGCCTAATGGTTTTTTTTATTATTGTCTTTTTGTTTTTGTTTTTCCAAATGCCAGAGTCACTTTAAATTTGATGTCAGAAACTTGCAGGCAAAAAGAGTTCTAATGCAATTCAAATCAATTATTTTTTAAAATATAGCCTTTGGCATGAACAAGAAAAGAAACCCTAGTTTAATAGATGTAATTTTGAAAAAGAGAGCTCATATGTTTGATGGATACAAGCAGAATGCTATCTGTGTATCTAATATCCATCATTCCCTTCCCCCTTATTAACAGAACTCTATTAATATTTTTGTGTTTTTATAATAGCTTTATTGAGATATTATTCAGATACCTGAAATTCAGCCTTCTAAATTATACAACTCAGTACCTTTCAGTATAGTCATAGTTACATAACCATCAGCATGATTAATTTTAGAACATTTTCATCACCTCAAAGAGAAATCCCGTATCTATTACAGAAACTCCCCCTTCTTCCTCTGGCTTATGACAAGCACTAAGCTAATTTCTGTCTTCATAGATATCATATAAATGGAATCATACAATATGTGGCCTTTTGTGTTTGGCTTCTTTCACTTAGAATAATGTTTTCATTGTCAATCCATATGATAGCACGAATCAATACTTCATTCCTCTGCCTGGCAAAGGATATTCTATCGTATGGATATACCATAGTTTGTTTATATGTTTATCAGTTGATGGATATTTGGGTTGTTTAAACATTTTGCCTATCACAGGATGCTGCTGTGAACATTCGTGTGTAAGTTTTTGTGTTGACATATGTTTTCAGTTCTCTTGGGTATATACCTAGGAGTGGAATTGCTAGGTCACATGGTCACTCAATGTTTGACATTTTCGGAAACTGTCCAACTTTTCCAAAGTGGCTGTCCCATTTTACAATCCCACTAGCAATATATGAGGGTTGCACTTTCTCCATATCCTTGCAAACCCTTGTTATGATCTGTCTTTTTGACATTAGCCATCCTACTGAGTGTGACTTGATATCTTGTGGTAGAACCTGATTAACATTCCATGATTAAAAATTCCAATGTGCCCTCATAAAACACTCTCACAAATTCCCTTCCTTGCATTTAGGGGTTGCTGTTAAGCTGTAAGAGAAAGTAGTTGGATGGGGCTTCCAGAAAAGCTCTTAAAGAAGGCTAAGTTTAGAGCCAGTAAGTTTTGGCCTTTCCTTCCTTCCTCCATTTTCTGCCTTGAATTGTTGGCTCTGCCGCAGGTATCCTGGTCCATGAAGTCAGTGTAGAGACCAGGTCCTATAGATGGCAGAGCAGGAAGATAAATGAGTCCTGAGTCCTTGTGCCTTCGAAGCCACTGTATCAGCCTTGAGCTGCTAACTATGAACCATATGTTTTTACTTAAGAGAGAAATCCATTTCTAGCTGTTTATTCCATGGTTATTTAGATGTTCTGTTATATTAGCTAAACATTATCTTTTTTCACATACGTATGTATGTGTGTACGTACATATGTGTATATGTACACACGTAACTACATATGTACATACATGGGCGTGCACACATACATACACACACATACAGATATATTGGCTAGATGCTCACCAAGTCTACTTCTTCTTTGTCCTGAGAACAAAGCTAGACCACATCTCCCAGATTCCCTTCTATCAGTGGGGCTCTGTGACTGGACTATAGCCAGAAGAATGTACTGGAAGTAATGTAGGCCATTCCCAGGCCTGGTCAGTGGAACTGTCTTTCATTCTTTTTCCCCATCCACTAACTAAATTGAGATGACTTGAGGAGAGGACTTGAGGAGGGCAGAGCCAGGAGGCAGAAGGAGCCCAGGGCTTGGGGTGACCCCATGGATACCCACACCAGGGGACAAGAGTGAAAAAAACATTCCTTATGGTTAGGTCTCTGCGAAGTTGGAGTTTGCTTCCCCTAATTAAGTTGCATATACATACTCATTCATATTTACATACAATCACATAATTTACCCAAGTTCACTCAGCGAACAGTGTCACACACACCTCCTGACATTTAGTCCAGTCCTTTCTCTACTGTACTGAGTTGCAGGGTATCTGGGTGTACCAATATTATAGGATTTTTCATCATAACTATTTCAAAGGTCATCTCTCTTCTTTGAGCTTCCATTTCCTGATAAGATACTTAACACATTTGTTTTTGTATTATAACTATTTGTACTTTCACTCAGTCGGCAACCTTGGGAGCCCTGTAAGCTCTCTAAAGGTTAAGAGTTAGGTCTTGTGTCTTTTTTCATATTCTTACTTTCTAAGATGATAGTGGTTCCGTAAGTATTTGTAGAATAAAAGAGAAGTCCTCTGTCAGCTCCAAATGTCTACAATGCTATGAGTCTTCAGAAGCACATTTGTCACAAACACACTTTTTTCTGCACAAAGTCTGCCAATTCACAACCAGTGATCTAGCTTTTCCTAAGGGAGTTGGTTGTTTCCAATTCAGAATATATTTTGTTCTGGCAACCATGTTCTAAATGATGGCTTGTACTCCAAATAGGTCGCAGAGGCCTGGTTAACCCCTACTGTGACATAGATAAGCCATGCTCTAAGCATTTGACCTGTGCTTAGGATCCTAGAAGCAGGAACTTCCCTGGAGCAGAGAGAGGAAACACTTTTTTGTCCAACATGCATTAGGTCTCTACCAAGTTCAACATAAATTAGGTCTCTACCAAGTGTTACACTTGAGATATAATGTGGACATGAGGCCCTGACTCTCTAATAGATTGTTGGGTGAGAACTAGACACTGATTCCCCTTCACTGCCCAAAACCCTTCAGTGCCATCCATTCAGCACTCGCAAAAGCAGTTCACACTCCTTACAATCTATGTCCTGCAAGGCCCTGGATGTCTCACTGCTGCATATTTTTCTACTCTTGTTTGATTCTGTTCTCCTCATTTTTCACCCAGCTGTAAGTTCTAGGCATACTCTGTCCAACTGACATAAACCAAGCACTGGACTGCCTCCAGCCCGCTGCACTGTCTGCTGCTTCTCTGCCTGGAATCCTCTCCTGCTGACTATTGCTGGCCCATTCTCATCCTTCCAGCAACCACTCATTTCTTCTCATCTAACTCCCCTCTGTGGTATGGGCTCCTCTAATTTCTCTGCAGCACATCGGCTTGGTTTATAGTCTTTATAGCAGTGCTTATCAGGCTTTAACTGCACACCAATCCCTTGGGGATATTGTTAAAATGCAGGTCCTGACTCAGTCGGTCCAGGGTGAGGCCTGAGGTTGTGTATTTCCAACAAGCTCCCAGGTTATACCCGTGACTCTGACTACACTTGGAGCAGCCCTGCTTTAGAGAACTTATCCCATGCCACATTGTCTCCTGACTGTTTGTTTCTGGATGCTTGTCTCTCCTCACCCTGGAAGGAGGGCTCAGTAAGGCAGCATCGCCCATCGTGTTCCCCTCTGTAGTCCCAGTGCTAGAATGGCACCTTCCTAGCATACATGTCTACTCTATAAATACTTACTGGGTAAATGTAGACATCTCAAGTGCGATGAGTGTTACACAAGGGTCCATGCGTGGTGCAGTAGAAGCTAATCCCACCTGGAGAGACAGGGATGGAGGCCTTGCCCACATCGAACACCACACTTTTGCATAAACTTGTAAGAAGCATTTTCCCACCTCTTGCTGTTCTCATCCAGTGCTCCCACTGGGGGAGCTCCTCCTGACTTACCCAAGTCTTCCAGGGTGAAAAAGGCCCTATTCTTCTCCCCATCCAAGGCCAAATGGATCTCCCTGGCCCCAGGACAGCTGACACGAGTTATGGTAGGAGGCAAGCAATCTGACTGAGACATTTCACACTTGTTTGTGGATGACAGCTATGCCTTATTACTCTCTGGCACTATTTCTTTCTTTTTTATTGAACTATAGTTGATTTACAGTGTTGTGTTAGTTGTAGGTGTATAGCAAAGTGATTCAGTGATATGTATACAAAGCAATTCAATTACACATATTATTTTTCAGATTCTTTTCCATTATAGGTTATTACAAGATACTGCATATAGTTCCCTGTGCTATACAGTAGGTCTTTGTTGGTTTTATGTATAGTAGTGTATATATATTTATCCCAAACTGCTAGTTTATCCCTCCCCCACCCCGTTCCCCTTTGGTAACCAGTTTATTTTCTATGTCTGTGAGTCTATTTCTAGTTTATAAATAAGTTTATTTGTATCATTTTTTTAGATTCCACATATAAGAGATATCAAATGATACTTATCTTTGTCTCTGACTTAGTTCACTTAATATGATAATCTCTAGGGCCATCCATGTGGCTTCAAATGGCATTATTTCATTCTTTTTTATGGCGAAGTAATATTCCATTGTATATGTATATCACAACCTCTTTATCCAGTCATCTGTCAATGGACATTTAGGTTGCTTCCATGTCTTGGCTATTGTAAATAGTGCTGCTATGAACATTGGGGTGCATGTATCTTTTCGAGTTAGCATTTCCTTTGGATATATGCCCAGGGGTGGGATTGCTGCATCATATAGTAACTCTTAAGGAACCTCCATATTGTTCTCCTTAGGGGCTGTACCAACTCACATTCCTACCAACAGTGTAGGAGGATTCCCTTTTCTCCACATCCTTGCCAACATTTATAGACTTTTTAATGATGGCCATTCTGACTGCTGTGAGGTGATATTTCTATTTGGTTTTAAAAAAAAAAAAAGCTTGTTAATCTTACTGTCTGGGGCTATTTCAGCTAGCAAAGTACAAATATTTAAGGGAAGCCACCAAAAACAAGAAAAATCTTGGTTTTGTTTGTTTGTTTGTTTTGCTTTCTCCAGTACAAAACCCACAGATTATCTAAAGCCTAGGGGAAGCTGAGGACTGATAGAGGGAAAGCAATGTTGGAGGTGTGGAGTGATGACAGCATTTGTAAGGTCATAACTCCTGAGTTAGGGGTTGTGGAGGAGGAAGTATATGCTCATAGAGGTTAAGAGTGGGTGTTGTGGAATCCTCCTATCTACATTCTTGACTGCCATCTTGATAACTGATATAACCTCTGTAAACCTCGGTTTCTTCATCTGTAAAATGGGGCTAACAACATATCTACATTTTGATGTGCTTTGAGGATTCATGAAATAATGAAAATCAACTGGTGAACACAATGTTTGGCACTGAGTAGCAGCTCAAAAGCGGTAGATAATTATTGTCATCCTCATCTGATTAAACATGTTGATGGAAAGGACAATAAGAACAGAATCTAAATCAAAGTGATGGTGAATATCGCATTTCTCTTAGGCTTCGATTAGAAATGCAGAATCAGATTCTTAGGTTTTGATTAGAAAGTGCAAAATCAGACTGTAAAAGGAAGGAGTGATGGCAGAGATGGTGGAAGCCGTAAGAATTGTTTGCAAAGTGACCAGTGCTCCTGTCTACAAGGAATCCACCCTTCAAACATTCAGATGCTTCCAAGATGCTTAAGTATCTAATCCATGTTGGAACAACCAGAGACTTTTCTCAGATGACTTGTCTGCCAAACATTCACCTTCCTAGTTTGTACTCGTGTTTACTAACGTGGTACCTCAGCTTTTCAACTGAATACCTTTCTCTCGCTCGGCTGCATTCTCTAGGTCATTCCACAGCCAGCATTGGATGCGGGCTGCCAGCACTGCCTGATGTTAGCAATGAATGAAAGGTTGCCCTAAACCAGTGTCTCTCAATCTCCTCCCCCATCCCACCAGGACACTTGCAATGTCTGGTTGTCACAACTGGGTGGGGAGAGTCCCACTGGCATCTAGTGGGTAGTAACCAGAGATGCTGCTATAAACCCCACAATGCACAGGGCAAGCTCCCACAACAAAAAAATTATTTGACTGGAAATAGAAATTGAGAAACCCTGCCCTAAACTCTTTTCTTTTTTTAACCTTTCTGGTTCTCAACGCCCCTGTCTGTTAAATTCAGTTGCTAAATAATATGCATGATCCATCAACTGTGACATTCTAGGAGGGTTTTTTGTTTTTTTCCTGACCTCCAAGAATTTTGATTGTAAAATTAAGCTAGGAATGGCTCAAACTTTTCTTTTGCCTACAGAGACTGACCCACGGTCGGCTAGAGCTTCTGTGTGGCCTCAGCTGTAGCATTTCATCAGCAATTTCTCAGTCGGCAGTGGGGTGGGGGTGGGACAGCTTTTGAGAGAAGCATACACCCAAAGTAAGCCCTCCTTTCCCGTTTATGGCATATGACGAGCTCTCTCTATTTCTCAAAACCAGTTTGGTTTGAAGATTATCATCACCCTGTTGACACTAGCCCACCCTGTGAAACTGACAAGCCTACACACCTTTGTTGAAAGACTGTGTTTCTTGCCCATTATCTGAGAACCTGTGAGCAGCTTAATATACTGATGGAGGATTTCTGGCACATGCTTATCTGAACAAAGGCCAATTATATTCCACCCCACGTACTAGGAAAGAAATGCATTAATTGATTAAAGCAATTAAAAGAAAGTCCCTACCACAAACAGACAACAAATGCCACCAACACTGATGAAAGAACACTGTCCAGTGACCCCAACAAGGCACTGAAAAATCTAGGCAGTGACAGCTTTCTAAAGGTCAGTTCAAAACAAGTAATCCTTGTGGACATCAAGGCAACCCTTTCACTGGTGAAGCAGTTAAGCACTGAAGGTCACAGGGCTTTCGCAGCCACAAAAAGGAGAGAAGTAAAAGCAATTAGACAAAATGGATGTTGTAATCCCAGTTTCCAGGCCTCAGAGCCACACTCAACACAGAGATCCAACTTTTCCTCTTTACTATTCAGGAACCGGCAGCATATTCCAAAGGAGAATTCCATAGCTTGGGTTGTTGTTGTTGTTGTTGTTTTTCCTACCAATACTGGCTATTGTGTTTCTTAGCAATGTCTATAGTTTGGGGAGAAAAAAAGAGAAATAATCACCAAATCCATGGATGATGCTATGAATTGATCACTTAGACTGGAATCTCAAAGTACTCCTTCAACAATCAGAAGTTTTGCTGAAAAGTGCCCTACTTGAAAATCTGCCCCTCAGCAGAAGAAAAAAGTCCAGATTCATGGGTGGCCACTTCCGAGTCAAGTGGAAACTCATGGACCAGTGGCATCAGCAGGCACCACTCGGAGGCTCTTTCAACACGGAGATTCTCAGGTTCCACCCTAGACCTACCGGATTAGAATCTGCACCCACATGAAAATTTGAGAAAAATTGCTCTACAGGGCCTTGCAAGAGTATTTTATTTCATTTTTTGTCTCCTCTCAGCCTGAGTTTCCTCAATTGGAAAATGGAAATATAACAGAGTGCACACATATGGAAAAACAAAACTGAAGGATCGCAATTCACATGATTGCAGGGGATTATGGGGAACTTCTCCAACGTCTATACCTGTGCAGTTTTTTTTTTTTTTTATGTAACACTGTACGACCAGCGTTACTTCTTTTGTAATGGGGGCAAATAATTTTAAAATACAGCTAACACTCTCTCACAATATCTTACTGATGGTTTTTAAAGGGACCGATTTGGCAGGGCCCAGCACAACGTATGCCACACCGCACTGCAGCCACTTCAGAGGTGTTAGGTGAAGTGGACGGAGCCAGCCCGGCAGTCTCCCGCCTCGGCAGCCAGCGAGCAGTTCTTGTCCCCGCAAATTCTCCCCCGGGACCTGGAAACCTTGTCCTGGCAAACCTCGGGGTCCGCGGAACCTCTGGTCGGAACTGTAGTTGCAGGAGAGTCCCGAAGGCTCTGTAACTTTCCCTGCAAAATTAAATAAATAAACGAAGGCCGTAAGTGCTGAGATAGCGGACCCCAAGATATTTTTCGCTCTCAACAATCAGCCAGGAAAAGAGGTGGCAGAATTGGAGAGTGAAAACTGTAACAGGCTCCAGGAAAACCCGTTAGGGCGACAGCAGCAGCTTCAGCTCCTAATTTAGCTTTTCTCGGCTGGCGTTTATCTCTTACAGCGAAAACTGCAAGGGAGCGGAGAGGAGTTTCCGGAGTGCAAGACTCAGGCTGCCATCCTGGGCGAGCCAGTCCCCTCGGCAAGCCTCTGGGTCTCCCCACCCGCCTCTGCCTCTCGACCTCCTCTTTTTGGCAGGGGACCAGCGGGAAGCAACCGAGTTAGGATGTTGGTGCGCACGCGCTCGCGCAAATACGGCAGGAGGAGTTCTGTTCCTCGGGCTTTTTCCGAGGAAGTCTGGAGCAATTAGGCTCAGTCCGGGGAGAGCCAGCCAGCGAGCGAGCGGGCGGCGCAGCCGGCGCGTCTGGGCAGCCTCGCTGGGAGGGAGGGGGCGGCCGGCCGCCCGGCGGCGACTCCGGGCCCCGGCCGCCACCATGGGCTTCGAGCTGGACCGCTTCGACGGGGACGTGGACCCGGACCTGAAGTGCGCGCTGTGCCACAAGGTCCTGGAGGACCCTCTGACCACGCCGTGCGGCCACGTCTTCTGCGCCGGCTGCGTGCTGCCCTGGGTGGTACAGGAGGGCAGTTGCCCCGCGCGTTGCCGCGGTCGCCTCTCGGCCAAGGAGCTCAACCACGTCCTGCCGCTCAAACGCCTGATTCTCAAGCTGGACATCAAGTGCGCTCACGCGGCGCGCGGCTGCGGCCAGGTGGTCAAGCTGCAGCAGCTGCCCGAGCACCTCGAGCGCTGCGAGTTCGCGCCCGCGCGCTGCCGCCACGCGGGCTGCGGCCAGGTGCTGCTGCGGCGCGACGTGGAGGCGCACATGCGCGATGCGTGCGATGCGCGGCCGGTGGGCCGCTGCCAGGAAGGCTGCGGGCTGCCCCTGACGCACGGCGAGCAGCGGGCGGGCGGCCACTGCTGCGCGCGAGCCCTGCGGGCGCACAACGGCGCGCTGCAGGCCCGCCTGGGCGCGCTGCACAAGGCGCTCAAGAAGGAGGCGCTGCGCGCGGGCAAGCGCGAAAAGTCGCTGGTGGCGCAGCTGGCCGCCGCACAGCTGGAGCTGCAGATGACCGCTCTGCGCTACCAGAAGAAGTTCACCGAGTACAGCGCGCGCCTCGACTCGCTCAGCCGCTGCGTGGCCACGCCGCCCGGCGGCAAGGTAGGCGCCCGTCGCCCGCCCCGACCCCCTGCCGGGCCCCAGGGTACCCAGGGCACCTCCCAGTCCCATGGGGCCCAGGGATACCGGGAGCTTGCCAGGAGCATCCCTGCCTCTTTCTTCTGACACTGCTTTCCAGATATATCACCGTGAGCAGGTCGGGGAATCAGTCTAAACTTGGAAAACGTGATCCCTACAGATTAGACTCAGGGTGGAATATAGCTCTAGCAGCCTCAGGGGTTCTGGAAAGGCTAAAGGGAATCTGCGATCCACTGAGTAAAAATGAGTGTGACTGTGGAGTCAGAACTACCGAGGCTTTGCTGCAGACCAGCTGTGTGATCTTGGGGAATCGCTTAACCTCTCTGAAGGTTGGGAAACATGGTCCCTATACACGTGACACAGGAGCAGATACTAACACACGTTGTGGACTAGAGCCACGCACCCTCAGGAGCTCCAGAAAGAATAAAAAGAACCCACAGTCAGTGTAGAGTAAGCGAAGACAGTTGCCAGAGGAGAGGCCTCTGGAGTAAAAACTGGATTCAAATGTGGGCTTTGCTGCCAACTATCTTGCTGACCTTGAGCAAGCCGCTTAAGCTCTAAAGTTGGAAAGTATGGCCCTGGAGACGTGACACAGGGGATAGAACACAGGAGGCCCCCTCTGTGGTATTCCACCCGGGATTGAAAGAATTCCAGAAAGAATTCAAGGAACCGCCATCAAATATAACAATAACTGAGAGTTCTCTGGAATTAGAACTGTTCGAGAATCTGGGCTTTTGGCTCACCACTTCGTGGCTTAACTGACCTCCAGGTGCCTTGGTTTCCCTCAATGTAAAATAGGTTATCACCCTTCAGGGAGAGAATATGTGAAAATCACCTGGCACGGTGCCTGGTGGAGAGTAGATGCTCGTTGGCTGCAGTTATCTTTAACATCCTCCCCTTGTAAGCCAGCCCCTGGTCCCGATTGTTTATGTCATTCTAACAGCTACTTCAGGAGGCTTCCTTTGCTCTAGGCCCTATTCTCAGCACTTCTCAGTTGTTTCCCTTTTAATCTAGTAAGGGAGGTGTGATGCTTCTCATTTTGTAGATGAAGAAAACAGGCCCAGCAAGGGGCAGTCATGTGCCTGAATCACGGCTTTTAGTGCCTGAGTTGGTTCACATGTGTTGGTCTCTCCAGCCCAAGCTCTTAACCACTGTTGTGTTGCCGCTCAGTGTAACCGCAAGTGCCACTTACTGAGGGTTTATTAGGTGCCAGCAACTGTGGCAAGCACTACAGATGCAGTATCTATTTGATCCTCCGAGATGAGGAAGCGGGCTCAGGTCACAGAACTTGTCCCAAGTCAAACAGTGACTTGGGACAGAGCTGGGATTCAGGGTCTGCCTCAGTTGTCCACCTTGGGATGTTGTGACATTTTGGGCCCCCAAATTCTTGGTTATGGGAGGCTATCGTGTGCATTGGACGATGTTCAGCAACATCTCTGGCCTCTCCCCCTGGATGCCCGTAGCAAGCACTCCCCCAGTGACTTCACATTTTGTCAAGTGTTCCCTGAGTGGGCAAAATCACTCTCAGGGAACCAGGGTTTCCCTGGTTGCAAAGGCCACATTTTCAACAACTGGGGAGGGCACTGGCCACGCTACCACCGCTCTGTGGTTCAGCACTGCGCAGCAGAGGCGCATATGTGTGCCTGAGGGGCCCCCAGGGGCCTGTGTCTGCTTGCCTGCCTTGCCGCTCCCTGCCCTCTCCCAGCCCCCTCTTCCACAGTGCACGCCAGACCTGCAAGTTTTCCGACTCCCCTCCCCGCCTCCACCCCATCCTGGCCTCCCGGCCTGTCTGTCAGCTGCAGCCTCAGCAGCTGGCCGGCTCTGGGCGAAGGGCAAATATTTACAGCTCTGAGGCTCACCCGGGACCGCACAGGCGTACAAAAGCCTGGCGTGAGCCTGCGAGTCACCAGAGTAGAAAGAGGGCAGAGCTTGGTCTGCTAGCAGGCGCCGGGATTGGGGGCAAAGGAGTTCCCGGCGCTTCTCCCATGTATGCTGTCATCTGGACTTCCTGCGTAGTTTTAAGTGATGCTTATTTATAAATAAGCCACTCAGTCCCCCAGAGTTTATACATCATTCATTGTTAAGCTAGTTTATTATTTCTTCTTGCCTTTCTGTTTTCTTTCTGGAGTGTTTGGGTAAACTCTCTCTCAGAATCAAAAATATGATACTTGAATCAAAACTGTGGATGTTTTTGAAGCTCTTTTGGGTGAGTCAGTAGGATAATCAGGGGTATTAAGCTTAGGAACAAGATGTTGCTTTTTGAGCTTACAGAAAAAGTTTCCTTCTGGAGTTGGAGCCCTGCTCGGGACTTTTATGGACCTCAGAGCTGAGCTTGAGGACAGCCAAGAATGGCCTGGCCTGAAAGCTGCACTAGTTCATTTCTCTGGCCTCAGACCCTGGCCGGCCTCAGCGCAGGCCTTAGGGAAGCTCCCTACTTTTTTCTCGAATTTAACCCTCAGTTGCCCTTGCAGAAAGCTTTTGCTGCTCCTGCATCTGCCAGATAGGCCCCTCCCACTGCAAGCTGTTTAAGAACTTGTTTATTTCATTGGATGGACTCTCTGCTCCCGCTGGGTACTGTTTATTCTACAAGGCAGAAGGATTTACATTGCTTGGAAACTCATAGGCACAACACTTTTATTACTTTTTAAAAAAAAACCCTAACGTTTACCTCTCTGTTACTGGCTAAAGTAGATAGGAAACATTCAGGAGATTTTCGATACCCCGTCTTCAAGTCCTAGACCTTGTTCCATACAGTGATGTGGCCTTATTTAAATAATCTTGGAATTTGACACAACATTGTAGAATGGCTATAACTCAATAAAAAACTGTTTAAAATAGAAAAAAATTAAAATTAAAAAAAAATCTTAGGTTTCGGGTTTTTGATACCAACTGAGCATTCAGGGCTTGTACCTACACAGGCATTGTTAATCTTGTTCTAAAATGGGAGCTGGAACAGGTCTTTTCACACATGATTGGAATCACCTGGAGAGCTTGTTAAACCACGGATTCCTGACTCTTACCCTTACGGATTCTGACCTTTTGGGGGCTGGTGTGGGGCGTGAGAGTCTGCATTTCTAACAAGCTCCAGGTGATGCTGGGCCGCCTGTCACATTTTGGGTAGCTCCTCAGCTAGACAAAGAGTTTAGGCTCAAGCACAGACGTAGACAAACACGTGTTGGTCTTCTCCACACAGTTACGATTTTACTGACTGTTGTCTAAACATCCCTTCCTGAACATTTTAGGAAAGCCCAGGGCAAAGTTCTAAAACCAGCCTGCCCAGCAGTCATGTTATAGGTAACTACAGCCCAGAAAGGCCATCTTTAACCCATCTGAAGCCCCACCCAGGCTACAGCACACTTGGTGACGCTATTTTGAATATGTTAAAGAGTTTTCCTTCCAGCCTCAGTTTCCCATCCTGACTTTTCCACCTGATTCTGAGAACAAAAGCATTTCATAGCAAAAAACTTACCTGGCTTTCTGGGAAAGGGAAAGTTCTGGGCAGAACTTTCCTTGGAATTGTTGAGAAATTTGCGACCCAGCCTTGATCGCTTCTGCTCTTTTATTCCTACATCTAGTCTGTCATTAAATCTTGTTGATTTTACCTCCTGAACACTTCCTGAATCTGTTCACTGCTTGCTCTCCAGCCCCATCAGATGATCACCTTGGTCCAAACCAGGGTTTCCTGACCACAGCACTGTTAACATATTGGACTGGGTAATTCTTGGTTGTGTATGTGTGTGTTGTGGGGAGGATGTTGTGTGCATTATGGGATGTTTGGCAGCATCCCTAACCTCTACCTATTGGATGCCAGAAGCGCCTCCCATGATGTGACAGTCACAGAAATCTCCACACTGCCACTGTCACCTGCAGGACGAAATCAGCCTTGATCCAAACCTCCGTCATCTCTTGCCTAGACCACAGCTGCTCCCTCCACATATTTTCTTGCTCCCCTCCAATTACTTAGTGCTGGGAATAACCTCTTAGAAATGTAAATCTGATACCACTCTTCCTTAAACCCTGCTATGCCTTGAATTTCTCTTGGGTGGATATAAGGTCACTCTGGATCCTGCTGGCCTCCACCTGCCTATACTCTTCCCCTCTTTAGTCTCTATTCCCAGGGTCTCTGATCTCTGGCAGTTCTGTGTCTATGCCTCTGAGCTCCTTCCTGCCCCTGGGCCTTTGCACTTGTTCTTTTTTCTAGTTGGAGTAGTCTTTCTGGTTACTCATAGCTAAGTAACCAACAAGTTTTCCAGTTCTCCCCTACTTCCTCCTGCCTTTCTGTCAGCACTTAGGGTTTGCTCATTACTAGATAACCTTTCTATCCTTTCCACCCCAGCTCTCTAGCATCACTGCCTCCAGGAAGCCCTCTCTGACCTCGACTAGGTCTGATGTCCAGGACACTCACTTTGGTGCTCGGCCTGCATGGCCTTCATCACAGCTGTAACTGAATCATGGGAAGGGCTGTTTTTTGTCTGTCTCCCCAGGAGGGACCATGTGTGTTCTTCCAGGCTGTGTCCCAGCACCAGTGTGATTATCAGGTGCCCTATAAACTCTTCGATGTGTATTTGTTCAGTGAATAAATTCAGAATTGAAAGGGCTGTCTTGTCAGCCATGGAAACTTTTCAGATTGCTAACCAAGAGTGAGTTCGTTAGTTCACTCTTTAAAAAGAATGAATTTTTCCTTGACCTGCAAGTTAACAAAATTGTTCCCAGGTTTGTGGGGAGGTGGTTTTTTTGGTCCAGGAGATCCACCCGATCAAATTGTATAAAACTCCAAATCCCAGAAATGATTTTGTCTGTTTTAGAACTCCTGGAAATGAGTGAATCTAATAGACAGTTGTATCAAAAGGTGCTGCAGATGTCCAGGCACTTTGAGATGTGTCTGTCAGTGTTCACTGTTCCATGTATTCTGTTTCTGAAAAGCTTCGACAGATAGCCTTTCCATAGTGTATTTAACAGAACAGCCCAGTTCAGCTAAAGGAAATTTGGGCTGCTAACACCCATTTCATTTCAGTAATTTGTAAAGAAAATTAGGATTTGTCTTAAAAAGATGTTACCCAGCTACACTGGCTTAAATGATCATAAGTGAATAGCTTGAATTGGGAATTCAGTTGCCATTTATGTGTAAGTGGTTCTTTTCTGAGTTCAGAAATGATGCTAGCCTCTCTGTAAAAATATTTAATAAGAGGGAGCCTATTCATAAGGTGGTTGTGTGTTGGTTGTGGACCAAGGAGCTTGAAAGGAAATAATACTGAGTTTTACTGGGTGGTGTATACTTAGGGCACATTATGTGTGTGCACACATTAGCTTCTGCATCCTTTTCATTAGGAAGACCCTCTTTTTTTGGTAAGAGAGGCAGATTCTGAAAAAAAAAAATTGTAAAACAGCTTGGTTAAGGCCAAAAGTTACATGGATTCTAAGTGTAGAGCTGAGATTTGAACCCAGCACCTGACTCCAGGCTGTTACCAAAATAAAAGTATTTTCTCCTGAGGCAGTGTCCCCTCCAAAGTCTTACACAGGTTTCCAATGGATGATTACTATACCTGGAAGCACTATGTGGATTAGAGACGTAGGTGCATCTTCAGAAAGATCCTGGGAGGTAGGTACCCACAACCCATTACCCTTCCTGTTACAGATGGGAAAACAGAGACTTGGAAGGTTAAATAACTTCCCCAGCATCATCTTCTGGCTCCATGTAGTCAATGTGATGGCTTCTGGTCCATGGCAGTGAGGTCTGTTCATCCCATGCTGTAATGCCCAGTTTCAGAGGTCTGGCGTGGGGCACATGGCATATAAAACAGAACGGGTCCTGGTTGTAAAAGAGAGTTACACAAAATAAATATAAAGAAAAGAAAGAGATGGTGTCCTGGATGGAATGGTGCCTTCTCCCCCGATTCTGTATGTCTGTTTACAGGGACTTGGGTAGAGCCATGGTGCAGACTGTGTGTGCCTGAGCCCTGTAGCAGCCCTTTCTCTGGGAGTGGATTGGGGGATAAGCTTTTCCCCTGGCAGAGGGCAGCAGGCATGCAGAAATGAGTCCTGGACAGAGAGGTCACCCGCAGAATTTTGCTAGAAGCTGTTTTCAAGTGCCCCGTGTCTTTGCTGTACATTGATCAGGAAAGGGTACAGTGTCTTTCATGTTGTGGGTCAAGGTTGGATGCAGGACTATGTCACCAGCATCTCCAGGGTACCCTGAATTGAGCTGTTGTATGATGTGTATCAGACCCTGGAATCGGAGGTACCCAGGGTCATGTGCTCCTTCTGCCTCATTGCTGAGGGTCTCTGGGAAGGTTTTCTAACCTCCTCTAAGCCTTAGTAGCCTCATCTCCACAATGAGATAATGATATGCTTGCTGATAGGATGGGCATTAGGATTAAAGGATCTGATGTACATAAAGGGCACAGGAAGGCTTACCAAGCATTTACTGAACATATGTTAAGTGAACATTTATTAAGTGCCTGTAGGTTTTAAGATCTTTTTCAAATCAACGGCTGGAGAAGCACTAGAAATTCGAAATGGTTTAATGGAGAAGAAGGAAACGATTTTTACTCAAAAGGGTCACAGGTGTATTGTGAGCCTGGGGCTGCCCCTGAGTGACACGGTCTCTGGATTTCTGTTCTCTGCTTGTCAGGGGTGGAAACTTTGTGAAATAGGGATGTTCAAGTCAGTTTCACTGCATCTGGGTGGCAGCTCTGGGCTGCGATGTAAATGACGAGGCTAAAGCTGTGAATGAGAGGAGGTTACTGGGTTGTGGGGTATATTTGTATTTGGCCCACTGAAATTAACAAAGCCAGGCAAAGCTCCTCCCCTCCTATAAGTGAGAATTTAGGGACTTACAGCAGGGTAGCCTTTGCTTTCTTTCTGATTTGGAGAGGGAAATTCTCCAGACTGGGTAATTGGATGTGCACATTTCAAAAACCTTGTAATCCAACAAGTGGAAATGTAAAAACACTGTAGAAGTTTAAATAAGTTTGTTGTTGTTTGTTGGTGAAAGCGTTGCTTGTGGATGTTCACCAGAAAAGCAGATGGCTGTATGATAAAAATTAGAGGTACAGACTTGAAATCAAACTCACGAAAATACAGGCGTAGACATTTAGGGATTTCGTGTGTTATTTAAATATAGTAACAGACTAAATATATATAAATATTTTGGCTTAGGGTAACACTGACAGTCTTTACCTAATTCATTATGTTATGTCATTTTTCAGAAGCATCTTATTTGGCTAATGGATGAATATATACTACCCTCTGGATATTATGGGTCTGGAAATGCTACATCTTTGCTTCTTTCCACCTGTTTTCCCATGCCCTTTGTCTCTTTTCATCCTCTCTACATCTGTTTTGGTGACAGATACACGCTGCTAATACTTCCGTTGACGGTCTCATCCATTTCCAATCCATGTTCAAGCATCACCCCCACAACTGTCTTCAGTCTTCGCCTTGATCAGTTTCCCCTTCCGTTCTTCCTCCAAGAATCCCTTCTTTAGAACTGAAGGGGGAATTACAGGAAGGGGTTGATACAAGCTGCCTCTCCATTAAAAACATAGTTTGACTGACGAAAAGGACAGAAACATCTTGGTGCAGGGAGTGAAGACATCCTCATGTCTTTACTACATGATTTCTGGCAGCCAGCTCTGCCTCCTGGCCCCCTCCCCCGCAGCCCCCACCCCTCCACATTTTTTTTGCGCTTTCTTGTCACTAGTCAACAGACAGAGCTGTTTCCCAGCTGTGTGAGTCTCTGGGAGCTTTGCATAATCTGAGGCTGAGAGGTGTTGTGTCACCCCAGACTAGCGGTCAGTCAATTACAGTTCTCAAAACCCACTGGGCAGCTTGCCAGTCTAGCCAGTTCTCGGCTGCCAGTCCCACAACAGCGATAATCAAGGAACACCCGTCATTGAGCGGAAAGGGGTTTGTAGAAAGAATCCACATTGACAGTGGTATGGATGGACTTCGGGGGCCGTCACGGTGATTAAGAGATGGCCGGCATCCAAGCTTCTGAGGCCAGACTGTTTGGAGGAGAACAATTACAGAGTAATGCTACAAGGAAGAGGGACTCTGTCCGAAGAGGACAGTTTGCATTCTTTCCTAGACACTCACACCATGAGGTGTCTTTTTGAAAAAGTACATTTGACTTTTGGTTTTTCGCTGTGACTTTTATTTCCTCCCCCAGATTCTTGTCCAGTTAGCCCTTGAGTTGAACAGATGATGAGTCGAGGTGGGGGATGATGGTAACATTGATCCTGTAGTTACACATTCGAATACGGATGCCAAGCCTATTTTAGGCAGAACGGACTGTCTGTTCCTGAACACAGAGCTTCCATTGCTGATGATGACTTCCTGGCTGTGGATGGCTCATGCCTGCTCCCTCCTCCAGGGTTACTGTATCTCTGCCCTTCCTCAATCCTAAAGACCTAAGCACCTCCCGAGTAGACCCTCCACTGCACTAGGGGCCAAGCTCCCCACCTGAGGTGGGTTCCAGGGGGGAGAAAGGGTGCTGAGCATCTGATAGTGCTTCACGCCCCGCCCCCAGGGAGTCAGTGCCGTCCCCAAGTCCCGAAGCTGCAGGCGTCTTCCTCCTCCATCCCCCACCCCAGCTCTTGGTGAGAGCTCCTCCCCTCCTGAGTCCTGGCTGGGGAAGGTAGGGGACCCTGCCATTGAGAAAGAGTGACAGAATGGGGGCAGCTCGAGGTAAGGCTGTCAGGGAGGTATCATCTCATTTCCACTTTTGTTGTTGGTTTTCCCGCTCTTCTTCACCTTTCTTTTCTTCCCAGGCGGTCACTACTCACTCCTCTGACAGAAGTTGGAACGGTCCCAGGTCTCAGCAATCCCCAAGCAGCCTGTACGCCCAGCTCCTCCCTCCACTGTCTGTATCCAACTCAAGTCCACACTTACTTGGACTTGCCGTTTCTCCCATCCTGTTGTGAGCCAACATATGCTCCCTGCTCCCCCGTCTCCCGCCAAGCCTGGGATGTCATATGTCTGATTTCTCCTCCTCGTGCCTCGCAGCCCCCTAGTCGGTACCATTTGCCCATCCCATCTCTGGGATGCTGCAGGTCCAGGCCAAGCTTCTCCCCTCGTTTCTTTCGTGTCTCTCCCACCACCTCCAGGATCAGAACTGTCTCCTGGGACTTCAGCAGTCCTTCCAGAAAATGCCAGTCTTTCTCTAGACTTGGGAAGAGGAGAAACATGCACGCAGAAGTAGCTCCCATCAGATGGCCGGGTGTCATGATGAACACGTCACGATCTTTCTGTGCTTAGTAACTGCAGGCCTCTGCTCTCCCAAACTTGCTTTAGATTGAGGATTCGACATTCTCCATTTCTTGGATTTTGCAGCAGAGTCATTTACGTGGTGGAAGAGTTCCATGGCCTCCATGCTGAGCTGTGCTGGTGTCCATCGCACCCTGTGCTCTGCTTGTATTGGGAGCCCTTGCTCTTGGCCAGGCACAGTGTGGAGACGCAGGGCAGTGATGGTTCATCTCATTCATGCTTCATAGTAACTGTGACGTAAGAGGAACCCAGTGTTATCCCTGTTCTACAAACGAGGAGACTGAACTCAGGTTCTGACTCTGAAGTCCCAGATCTTCGCCATTACCCTACTCCTATCAAGGTCATAGTATCCTTATGACATTCTTCGGGATACAACAGACAGGATTAATCTTTGCCACTATTGCTACATAGTCTAAAAAGCCTTGCTTAAAACTCTAATTACAAAACTAATTAGATGTCTAATCCCTCATGACATTTTCATGTGGAGGCTCCTCTTTTGAGGCAGAGGGGTGTAGGGTAGGGTGCACGAGTTTACCAGTGTAGCACAAAGAGCATGGGTGTTGGAGTCCCGTGGACCTGGGTTCCAGTCCTGCCCCCCCCCCACCTCGCAGCTATGTGATCTTAAGCCAGTGGAAGAATTTCTCAGAGCCTCGGTTTCTCAGGTATAAGGATTGATAGCATGCCTGCTTCAAAAGGCTGATGTTTTGGTTATTCACTTGTTTATGTGAAACAGAGCTCTTTCCCTTCTTTGTTTTATTATACCAAGCCATTGAGAAAACTTCCATCCATGAGTTATGATAAACTACCAAACAGACCGATATTGGTTAAGTTTTTCTTTAGATGAACAACGTCGCTTGTTAACACTGTCTGTGAACAGCCAGGATTGCAGCACTAATGGGAGCCTTTGCCTTTATTCCATTAATATGTCTCTTCACCTGGTGGAAAATGATTGAATGAGAATCATTTAAATGACCTCTATCCAGATGAATTTTAAGACCAGAAACAAGTTACATGGTTAAGCAGAAATTAGGGTGGTTAACATGTTAGACGTGCTGTGTGAAGGTGAAGCCGAGTGTTTAAATTCTGTATTAGTATTTCTCCTGAGAATGAAAAATTAAAGGAAAGAGTTAAGTTTGCTTGAGGGGAGGAGAGTGGAAAGGAAAAATCAGAATCAAGCTCAGGGTGTCAGAGAAAAAGAGATGACCCTTGGTAGTTAGATGGGGAAATGAAAGGAATTCAGCCTAGAAAGAGCTTTTGTCTTCTCTTACACCATCACTCCCAGTGTTTTGTGTTGAATCTTCCATCTGGTGTCTCAGTCCTGTAAATAGTCCTAAAATAGGCACTGCCACCTGAAGCCAACATCTAGACCTTCTGGATAAGACTAGGTCCCAGTGCTTCCAGAAAATGAGAACACCCTTTCTTTCTCCCCTGTGATTGAGTGCATCTGGCAAGGAGGTGTAGACAGTCAACTTGATTGTTCCAAAGCGTTCTTTGTAAATTGCTCTTTGGCTGAGGAATGTTGTTTCGGGTGTTGGCCCAGTTTGTCTCATTGTCACTTGAAGGAGATCGCTGAGTTTGGGACCAGACCTACATGTCTTTGGGCATCTCAGGTTGGGTCTTTTGGAGATAAGTAGTTCAGTAAACAGTTTGGAGTTTTGTTCTAACACTGGTTTCCTGGGTAAGACCTCCTATGATAAGTTCCTTTATGGAACTTTTTGCAGCTCTAGCAAGTGAACCATCTTCAGAGGGACCTAAGATTCTGGGCTACACAGCACCCGTTTCTACGTTCCACACTGAAAAAGAGGAGTAATAGAGAGTCATTAAGGTCTAGAATTGGAGATCACGGGTTTAAATCCCAGCTTGAGCTCTTACTAGCTCCTTGAAATGGGACAACTTTCTTAAACATTCTCTCCCAGTCTTCCCACCTGTGTCTTGAGGATGGTAATAGTGCCAGTTGATAAGATTGGTTGGATTGTCTTATCAAATAAAGCACTTAAATGCTCAGTATAATTTCTGGCACGATAAATGTTAGCTGTCATCATTGTTAATGCAGTAAGAGTTGTTTATTTTTCTTTCATTTTTAAAAGAATAAATGGTTATCACACAGTAGATTTAAAACTAGTCTATTTTAATCATTTGGCTGTGCATTCTCCTTTACTCATCATTTGAGATTGTCAAACCAGAGCCATCTGCCTTGGATGTCTATGTAAGTGTGCAGTTTCCAACACTGATAAGTTATGAAAGCCAGAAATGTAAGACATGTGTGATGACTTGCTCCAATTCCCATGTATCTCTAATTTTTTCACCTTTCTAAGATAACAAAGCAAGAAATGGACTTAACCAGTGTTTCCCATTTCCAAGGCAGAAAGATATACACTGTTTCAGTTTGCACATCATTGTGTTTATATCTCAAAACAATGTGGTAAATTCTGAATTTTTATTCTCTTACATCCGTGAAAGCTGTTGCCTGTTAGTTTCTTGCAGGTGAGATTAATGATAAAGGTTGATAGCATGGATAGATGCTATGAATTGGACATTATTTTTTTAATGTTGATAAATTGTCATTCATGAGAGTCTACTGTTTTTTGTTAAGCACAGTAGCTTGATAGAGATTTGCTTCCCGTTTATATTTAAATACTCTGTCTTCTGTATCAAGTAAGTGACCTTGTAGGAATGAAGACTTTGATGTGGTGTTCTTAGAGGATGCCTAATTCTTTCATCAGAAACTGCTTTCTTCTAATGACAGATTATCATTTTTGCTTTTCTAGGGTCTTAGTAATTGATACTAAGGATTACATGAAATTTTTGAAAGTATTTTGAATTCTACTGTATACTAACTGGTCAAGAGAAACAGCTGTGGTTACTAAGAACTTTAAGCATGGAGATAATTTTATACATTGAGACCTATTAGTCTTTAACATATGTGTGTGTGTGTGACTCTGTTCCTGGCCAAATATGAAACAGCATTTTACATCAACAACACTAGCCGTAAATGAAAGCAGTGCTTCCAAAAAACCACTGGGCACTGCAGGTCTGAAAGATTGGTTTTCTTTGCCAGTGTGGTCCAGTCAGATAATTTGCATTTGTATCAGTGAAATGTTGCCATTTATTTCCCCAGTAAAAGTAGAAGGTGTCAATGCTTTTTTTGAGAAAGCTGGTAATGAAGTATTTCATATTTTTTAAAAATACCGCATTAGGATGATACCATGTTTGAACGGAAAACGTGAGTAAAGCACTAGCAAATTTGTGGCCAGAACACGTGAGGTGGTGCATACCATCCCTGTAGTTGGAACCATTTCAGAGATGCATCAGCAAGTTTCATATTTATGTCAGAGCCTATTAAGTGATAGTTTGCACATAAGGTTAAAGCTATTTTTATTCATTGTCTGTTACTTGACAGTGTTACTTGAGGTGCCCTGGCACCCGCAGCCCGTTTGACTGTTGAACATCACGCCTCTCAGTCCTGCCTGGGTGACTTCTACTTGTTTGATTTAAAGGAATTCACAGGGACCCACCTACCTTAGACAGAGTGTTTTCTGTGGAACAGCTCTGCATCTCCTCAAGACTGGACAGTAATTACTTTGTGAAAATGCCCCCGCCGCCTCCTGTCAGTAAAATTCAGGATTTTTCTTTTTCCCACCCGTGTTTGCATCTGACTTTTCAAGTGCTGCTTTTCCCCGAGTCTCACAAACACAGATGACCACTGACAGACTGTACGGCATCCATTCAGACTTCTGACAGTTTTGCTGTTTGAACTTTCCTTGACATAACGTGAAGTCTGCTGTTTGGAATGGTTGAGAAACAGACAGAGAGTAGCTGTCTAGACAGCCAGCCTTCGATGGGTTGGGCAGAGGAAAGATGCATTTGCAGACCACATTATCACTGAGAGAAAATGTTATTAAGCCTGTCTGGACATCTCTGAACATTCTTATGTGGTCACTCCAGGGTAAGATGGTATCTTGAAACATCTGTAACCTCCTCAACACATGACAGAGTTTCCTGGGTTAAACTTCCCCGAGAGACATGGAATTTTTAATGTTCAGCTCAGCAGGCCAGGAGTCCACAGAAAGAAAATTTCTCCCATCTTTTTTCGTGTTTATAAATAAAATTTCGAACTCATTTGTTCCCTACAGGGTGAAGAAACAAAAAGCTTGACTCTTGTCCTGCACCGAGACTCTGGCTCACTGGGATTCAATATTATTGGTGGCCGGCCATGTGTGGTACGTTCATTGCTGAAATGTGTTTTTTTGTCCCTAATAGAGCCAGAAGAGGGGTCAGGGTTTGGGGGGTGAAGGGTAGGAACCCTTGTTCACCTTATCCTGCTCTGATTAAAGAGTTTGTTGTGTGTCTAATGTCTTCACACTGGGATTTTTATTTAGCTGTGGTCTCCTAATACATTATTGCCTAGTAATACAACAGCTAATCCAAGCCATTTCACTTTGGGGGTGCATGTCTGGCTGTGGAGCAGCTGAGCTGAAGAGAGTCACGTAAGATGTGTGCATCTTACGTGAGCTGAGTGACTGTGCAGTCACATCTTAAGGAGCTGAGTGACTGTGCAGTCACATGGGCTCCGAGACTGGCGGTCTGATCTAGAGTTCTGCCCCGTACGCCGTGCATCAGTCAGGGGCGAGTCCCTTATTCGTGGGGCTGGTGCAGCCTTTGCTTTTTCCTCCCACTGCAGCTCTTGGTCCACCCCATTCATCATGATCCCCCACCTCCAGAAAAGAAAGGCCGACTTCACATCTGTCAGTTTAACTGTGAGGAAACAGTCTGCTGATAGGGCTCTGGGGATCTGGCAGAAGATGGTGGTGGGGTCTCACCTTTCAAGCAGGATTACCTGAATATGTATCATCTCTTGCTGTTTTCTTCTGCTGACTCTTTCCTTATCTGTTAGCTTAAAAGGAAAATCGTCAAAGAAAAAGGAGAATCAAATTCACTCATTCAACAAATAAGTGCTGAACACAGGCTGTTGGCTGGGGGTCGGGAGATATGGTGTAGGCCAGGGAGACTGAGTCCTTGTGGTCACTGAGTTTATGTCCTGGGGACCATCAGACAAGAAACAAGAGAGTGTAATAATTACAGGTTGGGAGAACTGTGACGAAGGAAAAAAAGTGGGAGGATGGCATATGGTAGGACCAAGAAGCAAGGGTCATCATTGGCTAGCATAATCAGGAAAGAGAGAAGGAGCTATTGAGCTGAATCCCAAAGGATAAGATGTCAGCCATCCAGATGTGGCTAATGTTTGCCCTGCATCCATGGAGCTCACGGAGTGATGGGGAGACGCACAGGTTAGGAGAGGAAAGCCCTGTTCTCATTGATATTCTGTGCCTGGGTCCAGCTGAAGATGCTTTGGGAGGCAGTTAACCCTAGGGAAAGAGGCGTCCTGGGGGCAGGTACATTGGAGTTGGGTTATGAAGGATGTGTAGGAGTTTGCTAGATCAGAGGCCCATATAGAACATATTTAGTTGAGCACTCTTAACTGGAAAAAAACAATTGAGCATTTTTAGATATAAATTATAATGTATATATACTACTGAACTAATGTTACCTGTCTTACAAAAGTTACATGCAAAGAGACATTTTAAATGATGAAATTAAAATATGAGTAAGTGTCTAATGTGCTCTTTCATCATTCCAGTGCATTGCATTGCGTGTACCCATCTGTGAAGACCTCTGAGCTAAAAGAAAGTGGACAGGCCCAGGAAAGCCCAGATAAGGCCAAGGACAGGGACAGAATTGGGTATTGGGGAACTGCAAGTTGCAGACTATGGCTCAAGTTGAGAGGTGGGCAGGAAGTGGCCAGAAAGAGGTTGGAGAAGAAGACAGGGACGTAACGTGAGGAGGGTTATGATTAAAATTCCCTTTGCTTTTGGCCAAAGCTGCAGTTTCCAAAACAGATGAACATGGTTTATTGCAAGAAGTGACAGCTTAGTTGTAGGTGATACGTCGTCATGAAAATGATGAACTAGTGCATTATCTGCCTTACAAAACATACATAAAAAAGAGCACTTGGAGACGATGAGGTGAAAGTAGGAGAGTGAAGGTGAGTGGGGGCAAGGGGCCCGCCCGCCTGGCCGAGCTGTGGGGATGTGCTGTGTTTCTCCCGTTGCCCCAGTGGGATTCTCAAGAAACTCAGATTAGGTCAGGTTGGTACTTTTTTTTTTGCTTTTCCTGGAGATCCTGGACTGCATGTCATCGTGCTGCTCTGATTTAGTCCTTGCCGCCGGGGTCAGTGCTCTCCAGCTCTGGGAGGGAGCCAGCTGGGGCTTGACGGTCTCAGTCATTGTCCCAGGAAACACCAGGACTGGACCGACCCAAATTCTCTAATTTCCCGTGGAGAACGCGTTTTGCCGTTTGTCACAAATAATGGAGTTAGCTGCACTTGGTTTACAGTCATGATTATTATTCCTCCCCTCCCTACCCATCCTTACCAGTTTCAAGCAACAGCTACAGTAAAGGAAGACACACTTTGCTGTTAGATGTTCTAGAAGCTTCTACAGCCCATAGAGCCCAAACTGGGAAGATCTGTTCTCTGCACACCCACACGTACATAGGAAAAGGGAACCTAATGTTTGAAAAAGGCCTGAAACAGAGAGGCGTGCTATGGCTTAGCAGTTGTTGGGCCACCAGCAAAGATGGTGTTTAGATTCTGTAGCCCCCCAGGGCTGAAAGGATACTTGCAGCCTCACTAGAATACAGTTTTGTTCTTATACTTATCAAAGAACTTGTTTTAGGTTATTTTCTTTTTCCTTAAAAAAAAAAATGGCTTAAGCACAAACTGGACTGAATTTTGTAGCGTTCACAGGCATTCTCAGTGCATGTGGTCTTTTTGCAAGAACTACATGCATGTCCCTGGGGAGGAAACTTAAATTCCATATGCCTGTGTTTGCTATGGTGTTTTCAAAGCCTTGTCCTGCTGAGTAGAAGTAGCATAATGAAACCTAAAGATTCTACACTGTTGCCTGGAAATTTGGCAGGTCGTTGAGAACACACTAAAAAGCCAAGATGAGCAACAGTGCACACTCATTGTTAGTTACTGAAAGTGGAGCACAGTGCAAATGACGTGTGTGTTTCCCACGGAGTTCCTGTGTTGGTTGCTTGCTTGGGTTATGACATAAGCCCAGCCAGGGGCCTCTGACATAAGGCCTTTCATTGCATGATGCAGTTCGTAATGCTCTCAGCAGAATCACATCTCCCATTCATCAGTGCTCATCAACTTAAAGAAACAGCAGCCAGTTTCATGTATCAGACCTTTCACTTCAGCCTTTGGCAAGTGTAGTTCATTGTCAGGCACCCCTGGGATGAAAATAATCCCTTTCATTTTTCTGTTTCTTAAGCTGGCAAAACAAGACAAATCCTAAGTCATGTTGGTTCACCTTGATTAATAGCTCTACCTTAAAATGTGTTAGGAGATGAGCCAGCAAAGAAGAAAGAGATGTCTTTTAAGAGAAGAGTCTAGCTATCAGAGATGGACTTGATTTGGGTTTCTTTGACCTTGTGCTGTCGTTTTGGCATTCTGTTCCCATCACCTACCACTGTCCTCAGGTAACCTAAACAGTGGTATTTGCTCTTGCCTTCTCCTCTCTGATTTTTGCTTGGACTGTCTGATGTTCCTTAAGAAAAACTACTTGCATACGATGTGTTATTCTGAAACATGAACCAAAATCCAAATCCCAGCCCTCATTTACCCCTTCCTCCCCAGCCAAGAAATGCAAAGCAATTAAGTCAGAGTAAACACAGATTTCTTTTCATTCAATATGTTGACATCACCTTTTAGGGAACTCAGGCCTGTCCATAAATGCTTTGTGGTCCATTGAGAGTCTTTAAGTTAATATTCTATAGAATGGAATGTTCGATTTATAAATTATTGTATATTTTTGAGATTGTTTCAGTGGGAGACAACATTGCACTAGAGCTTGTGTAAGAGACAACCTATCCTTAGTTTGAAACTGACCTATGCCACTTTTTGGCTGTGTGACCTTGAGTAAGGTACTTAACCTCTCTGTCTCAGGTTTTTCATCAACGAAATGGATACTAATAGTACTTACCACTTGTGGTTATTTGAAGATTAAATGGTGGGCAAAGAGCACTTGCTGCATACGCGGTACCCAGTATGTGTTCAGTACGTGGAAGCTGTCACACTGCTTTGTACTTACACCTGGGATAAGGGAACTACACGGATGCGCTGGGGTTAGTGCATTATTAGTATGGTGGCCGGGAGAGAGAAAGGAGGCATAGAGACATTCAGGCGGGAAAGGATTGGTGTGCAGTCGGCCTGAGCAGAGTGCTGGGGAGCTGGGCAGAGGTGCCTTTGGGGGACAGCTGATGTAGCCCAGCACCCACAGCCCTGCTGACCGTTTTCTCTTGGAAGAGTGTTGATAGAATCCAGATGACATTTAGAGACCCAGCTTTGTCATGTGGTGATAAACGTTGGGAAGAACACTTAATGCTTGTTTTAGATTATGATCTTGGTTTCTTTTGAATCATACTTACAACACTACATAGTGTGGGTGTGTCTTTGTGAGAAGGGGCAGGGGGAGAGAGGGAGAAGTGATGGGGAGTGTGCATTGTCCCCCGACCATGGTCACTGCAGTTGTGCTTCAAGGGATAGGTTGAACCGCGTTCAATCATGTTTCCCTCTTTAGAATTCGGAGGGAGGGTGGTTGCAGTTTAAAGAGGAAAATGTTTTTTTCCTAGTTATTTTTTAACAAGTGGAACTCTGATGTATTTGTATGTAGAAAAATTATTATTGAAACAAATCTTACGGCATTATGGCAGGGTAATTACCACGATGGTAGATTCTGGAGTTTTTGTGGAACATCCTGAACCTACTTTTCAAATGCTTTTGTTTAGAAACAACACATGCTTTTGCCATTTCATTTATAAATCCATCTGTTAATCACGAGAAATTTAATCCACACACTTGGAAAGCATTCATCCCAGCGCTGTTTGGAAAGAAGTTCATGAACAAGCAGTGAGGGTTTTTATGAGCTTGTTGGAGCCTTTTGATTTTAAATAAAGGAAGGAGTTTGAGCAGTGAGCTGCCTTCCTTTCTAGAAAGTTTCAGTCTAGACTTTGAAAGATCTGAAGGGATTCAAGGAGATTGGAGATCAGAATTTATTAGGATTGTGGTGGGAGCGGTCATGGTGGGCTTTTCTGATGCAAATCAGAACAAAAATAAAATGCCTATTTTTATCATCAGATTATGGCATGTTTAAAAGTTTGATAATACTCTGTGCTTCTGAGGATGTGAGAAAACACTCTGTCTAAAGAGCTGTTAGTGGAAACTCTCTGAAGGGTAATTTGGCAATACCAATCAATTATGTGTACCCTTTGACCCAACAGTTTCATTGCTAGGGATTTGCCCCCATATATACTAGCAAAGATACTTCAAAATATAGATAGGAAGGTATTAGAAGCAACACCATTTCTAGTAAAAACAGCTGGAAACAGTGCTGATTATCCCTTTGCGGGGATGCCATCCAGGCACTTAAGGAAGTGAAGCAGGCAGTGGGCTGGGTGGTAAAACATCTCCACAATTGTTAAAGTTAAGTGAAAGGGGCAAGGTACCCAAGAACGCGGGAAGCATAATTTCACTTCTGTGTGTAAAAAGGAAGAGATACGTGCTTAGGAAGGGGATGCACTAAAACGTTTTGGAAAGGATGCCTGTGCGGCAGATAAGTGCTACCAAGGGGTGGAAGGACAGTGGATTAGAGGTGGCAGGGGCTTAGCATTGTATACCTTTTGGGAGGCCTTGCATTATTTTACCACATGTTAATTTTAGTTTAAAACAGAAATTAGGGGAAGCAGCTGGCTTTTAGCCTGTTGCCACTTGTGACCCCAGCAAGAGTCCATTACTGTTTTAAGAGTGTGGGCTTTATTTTCATGACCAACTTAATGCCTAGCATTCACGCATGTGTTTTTTTAACCCAAAGGACAACCAAGATGGATCGTCCAGTGAAGGAATCTTTGTGTCCAAAATAGTTGACAGTGGGCCGGCAGCCAAGGACGGAGGCCTGCAGATTCATGACAGGATTATTGAGGTATGTGAACACTGCCAGTGTCTTGTGCGGGCTGAATGCCGTCCCGTTTTCATCCGGCTCAAGGCAAGATGCTTGGTGGGGGAGGGAGGCCTCAACTGGTGGGTACTTGGGCAGGAGGCAGAATTCGCCGACTGTATGCGACCAGATTGGATGTTGATTGACTTGGTGTTAAGTTTTTGTTTATATTAAATATAGAGAAGCCAAATTATGAGTGATTTGTTCACGATTTGGCTCTTTCCATGCGGCCCTGCATCTGTTTTGTATGCTTTAGTCATAGCTTTGTGTGAGAACCATTGGTGAGTTGTACACTAGTTAGAACCAGATGAGTGGTCCCTGGTGTGCAAATGGTGAGTCTGTTCAGACTGGGGACCAGTGTAGAAGTGTGTCAGCCTTGGAAGCATTCTAATGTCCTTGGAGCTCACAGCACACAATTATTTCTGCAAATGTGTTGTTCCCTCTTTTATGTCTGTCTTCGCCTGTGGTCAGTAGGACCAGTGGACTGTCCAGGGATGTGCTGGCAAAGGTCGATATTCAGGATGGTCACTCATCTCATCGCCGACTTCAGTTTCAGTTCTTCACTCGTCATTTAAAATTTCCATCTAGGAGGTTTACTGATTTCCGCTGGGGGAGGTAGCGCCCTCAGCCTCACCCTAGGACTCTTTGGGAGAGGATCACACAGTGTCCTAGCAGGCTCCCAGATGCTGAAAGAGAAAGAATTGTTCCTGACTTCCTTGTATGGGCTCTTGTTGCAAAGTTTGATACAAATGACTCTTTTTTGCTGGCCGTCTTGACCATTTTAATGGCTTTTAATGGGTAAATACATGGGCTCAATTTGTTAGATCTCTTAGGAGGAAAAACATTAAACGTGATATCCAATGTGATATGTTGAATCCCACAGGAAACAGCCATGGGCTGTTACCATGATAGAGCATGTTAAATGGGAAACTGGAAAAATGGCGCTGTTACCTCTGGATGTTTTTTGCTCCAAACGCATTTGCAATAGCGTCTGTATTTCTTGAGTATATTCATGGCCTATTTCAAACCCTGGACCAAGGGGGAACTCTGACCGTGAGATGAGCCACGAGGAAGTTCGCATAACCCACTCGAATGTGGCCATGTGCTTCTGGGGAAAGGAGCTTTGGGAAGACGGAGGACAAAATCTTGCTTTTCTAGTCTCGTTTGGATGAATTCTGCAATGTGCAAAGCAGTACACTTCAGGTTAATTTACATCCTCGGGAAGATAGACGGTTCTGTCTCCCCAGGAAAACACACTGAGCGAGTTAGGGTGTCAGAGTGACTTTCCTGAAGAAATGGGGGCAGGATGGCTACTTACCTATGAAAAGGATGCTTGATTTTGTTTTAAGGACATTATTAATGTTGTTACATTCCCCCTTCAGTTTTTGAAGGGTTCTTAAACTGGGAGCTCTTTTTTGCTTCATATTTTAGGGTCACTCTTTGTACTTCCCAGGTCAGGGGAGTGGATTTTCCCTACCAGGAATTTGCTTGGGCAAGAGCACATTTTCAAGGGCTCAAATGCATACTTGCCTTTTTTTTAAGAGAGGGAGAATACACTTTCTGAGACTATTGTTCAAAAAGATAAGTAGAGCTTCCGTTGCCAAGGGTTTGGTGGAACAGCCAGTTTCTCTCAGTAATGGAATTTCATCGCTCTTATGTTTTGCAAATGAGAAATGTACAGCTGGGCAGGATTTTCTCTTGGCAAAGAGTGATCTGTATTTGAAACATTCAGTACGGTTTCTGGTAAGTCACATTCCCCTTTGGACAGTGTGTAAAATATTAATCATGTCCCAGGGTTGAGATGGAATGAAGGATGCTCAGAATAGAAAACAATACATGTGTGATTACAATTGACACCCCGTGCCCTTCTCAGTCAAATTCTAATCTCTTTTGACATAATACAGTGATTCCCTCGACTGGGAACTGTATTCTCCAGTTCACCTCGTCTGTGTCTGAGTTTATTACCAGGCATGAATTTGATTATTTTAAGTGGCGTGTGGGTTTCATCACCAAGAGGAGTCAGGGGCTTTCTAGTTTTCCCCCAGATTTCTCCCTTTCCAGAGGAGTGGGCCAACTACCCCCAGACTTTCACCAGAAGAACTTGAATTCTGGCAGAAGGATGCTTCTGTTAAATCCATAGCAGCTGAGCAAGTCCTGTCCTCAGTGCAGAATCTGCATCAGTAACTCAGTTCCTACTGCTCTTTGTTCCCTGAGACCTGAGCCGTAGCTCCCACCAATATCAGAATCAGGCCCCCTCGCCTCGTTTTTGTAACAGATATTTTGAAATGTCATCAATAGTGTCGTGAAACGAAATTCATAAATATTTATGTATGTACACCCCTAATTGTAAGATCTATATACTAGAAAGTAGTAGAAAGATAAAAGGAAGAGAATTTGGAATAAACTATCGGTATGTAAATGCTTGGGCACAGGGACATTAGAAGATGCCTTGGTGCCTTGATGTTTATTGCCAGGTACTTGTACCTCCCTGTGGACCAGCTGCAGGTGCTGCCAGGCACAGGAGGGTGGTGCTGTGGACTCAGGCACTGTGAATAGCATCATCGTCCATGATTGGATTTTCCGCGGTGGTGAACAGATTGTGATTAAGCTATGACACAGCAGAGTCCAGTCTTCCTTTGATTTACACATGTCTGTGTGCGTGTGTATTTTTAATTGTGGTGAAACATACATAGCATAAGATTTACCATTTTAACCATTTTGAGTGTACTTTTTTTGTGGCGTGAAGTCCATGTACATTGCTGTGCAACCATCCCCACTATCTGTCTACAGACACTGTTCATCTTCCCAAACTGAAACTGAAGCCATTAAACAAGCTCCCTTCCTGCTCCCCCTCCTCCTCTTCCAGCTCCTGGCTGTCACTCTTCTACTTTCTGTCTCTGTGAGTTTGACTACTCCAGGTACCCCATCTAAGTGATATTTACCTTTTTTTGTCTGGCTCATTTCATTTAACGCGCCATCCTCCGGGATCATGTGTTGTAGCATGTGTCAGAATTCCTTCCTTTTTATTTTTTATTTTGGGGGAAGGTAATTATGTTCATTTACTTATTACTGTTTTTATTTTTTAATGGAGGTACCGGGGATTGAACCCAGGACCTTGTGCATGCTAAGCACTGCACTCTACCACTGAGCTGTGCCCTCTCTGCAGAATTCCTTCCTTTTTAAAGCTGAATACTAGTCCCATGTATGTATAGAGGTATGTACCACACTTTGTTTATCCATTCATCCATTGATGAATGCTTGAGTTACTTCCACTTTTAGGCTGTGGTGAATAATGCTGCTGTGAACATGGGTGTGTAATCTGTATAAATTTAAACCGCCCCCTCAAATCCTTAGTGTTTATATATAAAACAGAATTAGGGTCTATAGTTAGGTAATTATAAAAAAAAAAGTTTGTTATTTCACCTTTACTCATGTCTGGCAGTGTCTATGAAAGTTGTGATGGGTGCAGAATAATTCTTTTTTTTCTTGGAGGGGTGCATAATTAGATTTATTTATTTTTAGAGGAGGTACTAGGGATTGAACCCAGGACCTCATGCATGCTAAGCATGTGCTCTACCACTGAGCTACACCCTCCTCCCAGAATAATTCTTTATTGCATGGGACTCTGCATTGCAGGACTTCTGGCACCCCTGGTCCCCACCACAGCCCTTGTGACAATGAAGAATGCTCCTGTAGATTTCCAGCACTACCTCGGCATGTAACAGGGACCCCAGGGAGAACTACTGGGGTCGATATTGGTCTTATTCCCAAACCGATGCTGCAGGGTGGCTGGTTCAGAAACGGAGTTGTCAACACTTCCCCTTCCAGCTTGACTGGAAGAGAGAGAGCTGGCTTCCCGGCCACGGGCTCCAAGGGCTTGATAAGAAGCCCGAGCGGCCCCTCCTGGCGCTGGGCCTGGGAGTCCTGGACCCTCCTAGGTCACGTGCCCTGCCAGCCCACGTGGCTGCAGCTTTGCTGCCCAGCTGACCCTGGAGGCCACGCTCTCCTCTGGCCTCTCGTGTCCCCCACCTGCCCAGATTGGGACATAAAGACTGTCTTGCCCGTCCTCCGTCATCTGGTGCTGAGACGTAGTGTCCACCCCTGAGTTTTCCTGTCTCCTCCCTGCCCTTTCTTACAGGCACCCCCAGGCTCTTTGCTCTGATCCCACCTCTGGCTGATTAGACTCAGCTCCTTTGTAGAAAACAAAATTCGATTTCTCTCCGCAGTACCTTTTCTATTCATTCTAAACCATAAATACCCCAGCGGTTTTAGTTTTTCTGCCTCAGAACCTGCTTTCTAATCTCCCTCGTGAACAGAGCACAAGGCTCCTAGACCTTCACACTCACCACCAGATTTTTAAAGGAACTGTGCTGTGTTCTTCCTGACAGTTTGAAATCTTTGGAAAGATCTTCCCAGTGTCCCCAGGGTGTGGAGTCACCCACAGAAGCAGGTTTCATCACAAATATAACACCTTTTCCTGTGAACTTTAGAGTCTCTTTTGGACAAATCACATTCTGCTCTGTCCTACTGTAAGTCATTTAAGAGAGAACCAAAGGTGAAAAATCACATACGGTCACTATTACCCTGAAAGATCCCTTTGGGAGGTGCCATGTGGGGACCATAGCATCTCTCCTCCTGTCCAGCCAGCTGGCTCCCCAGCACTGGAGCCCCTCACTGGCGCCTCTGCTCACTGCCCCAGGAGCTATAGGACTTGTCATGCAAATACCTCACTTGGCGAAATACAAGGAGAGCACAGGGAAACCAAGGCCTACTAAGAAACCAAAATCCTGTTGAGACATGTGCTAACCGTATGTTAATTTCTCTCTTGAACCTTGTTTTTTTTTTTTTTTTTTTTTTTAACTCACATGGCTTGCATATAACTTGAACGACCATGTGATACCACTGCACTGAGGTTCGTTGTCAAAGACTTCTAGAGGCCATCCACACTTACGTTTTTGCCAGGCTTCAAGTTTCCTGGGTTGGTGTTGAGCTCTGTAGTGCTTTGTGTCTCCTGCTTGGCGGTAAGGGAATTTCTGTAACAGTCGCCTGAGTTAAATGCAACATCCTGTTCTGCTTTGAGGTAGTAAACGTGATTCTCCAAGTGCAGTGAGAGTGGGGGACTTAAGCCCTCTGTTGGCAATCACCGTTATTTTGGGCAGTCTTCTGTAAATACGTGTTCATCTTGGGAGTGTTAGGATTTGAAGACCCAAGGATGTGGTCACAGAAGCTGTGTAACCTCGGCGGCTTTTGTGTAAATCATTCTCTGTTTTGTTTGCTCTAGGTTTAGTTGATCTGTCATTGCTGAAAAGACTGAGTTACAGGGTTGGCTAGAGTAGATTAACAGTGCCTTCCCTTCCAGAGCCAGGCTGCCTGGTCAAGTGAGATTTCACTATTTCTTAGTGTTAGGCAGGAAGAGAAATGTTCTCAGACCAATTAAAATCGCAGAATAGCATGTGAATTCTCCTGGAAAAGGATTTATTTTTTAGAAAAAAGAAGGCTCTTTTTTCCTAACTTTTCATTTTGACACAATTTCAGAGTTAATGAATTTCTGCAGTCTTTACCTAGATTCCCCCAATATTAACATCTACTTTGTTTACTTTATTCTTGCCTCTCTGTACTCCCTTTTCCTAAATCTATCAGGGTTTTTTTTTAAGAATAAGACATTCTTCCATAGCTACAGTCCAGTTGATCTAAACCAGGATATTAACATCAGTAGGGCACCATTATCTCATGTACAGAAATTATTCAGATTTCTAATAATCCCTGTAATATCTTTGATAGCAAGGGAAAATCCCAGACCATAGGTTTTATTTAGTTGTCATATTTCTTTAGTTTCCTTTCCTTTAGAGCAAGTCTTCAGGTTTTGTCTCACAGGCTCCTGAAATTTTTGAAGAGTACAAACCAAGTCTTTTGTATCACATCTTTCAATTTGAGTTTGATGTTTCCTCGAGTGTGGGTTCAGGTCCCACATTTTGGGCAGGAATACCAGAGGAAAGATAGTGTGTCCTTCTCAGTGTACCCTGTTGGGCGTCACATGATGTCCCTTTGTCTCCTTATTGATGATTTGGACCCCTTGGTCGAAGTCCTGTCTGCCAGGTTTCTCTGCTATAATAAAGTGACTGTTTTCTTCTTTGTCTTGTATCTTGTAGGGGACATGCTTTGAGGCTGTGTAAATATCCTACTGGGACTCAAACTTTCATCCACTGGTTTTAGCGTCCACTTACAGATTTTACTTGAATTGATTATTATGGTGAGGGTTGACAAATGGTGATTTACTAACTACATTCCTTCTCTGTTTATTAGTTGCCTATAAGGAAAAGTGTTCCTTTCCTTCCTGTTTTTTCTACTTAGCAGTCTGTCTGTCCCTTTCAGTAGGGACTCTTGGATTCTTATAATTTGGTGGTCACACTGGCCAGTGTTCACCAGAAGCAGCTCTTGCAAACTGGTGCCTCTGTCTTTTTTACATGTTTCCATCACTTTTTGAGCACTTTCTTTCTGGCAACACAATATGGTCCAGGCTCATCTTGTTCATTCCTTGCCCCCAGGCCTAGAATCAGCTGTTTTTCCAAGTAGCTCTAACTCCATTTAGTGAAGCACAGAGCACCTCCCTTCTGTTCTCTGCCCATCTTAGCAGAGTTCACTTCTGTTGACACTGTGTACTTTTGTGGGCGTTCTGGCTCCACAGAGGTTTTTAAACTATCCCTTGTGGTCATCCCTTCATAAAAAGGGTTAATTAGATCATCCACAGAGAGTTTTAAAATCAAGAATAAATCAGAAGGGACTCGTGTCCCCATTAATTTTTTTCAAATAAAGATTAGGGCCAAAAAATGTAATCTTGGCAATTTCCTGAGAACAACAAAACTGCAAATCCTGGACAACAGTACAGAAAAGATGCATTTTATATTGAGTTATCTTCTTTATACGTCTTATCTAGACATTTCTCTTTGAGTATGGAGGTTTTGAGAACCATAACCCATAGCAACTTATTTTAAAAATTGTTTTTGTCTTTCAGTCTATTAGGAGAAGACACAAAGCTAGGTGCACTTTTAGCGAATTTGGAAGGTGCATTTGTGATGGGCTGGCTTAAGTGATCTACCCTGAAGTGTATGTGAAATCAGCTTTGTGGGAAGGGCCCTGGGGGAAGCCTTCAAAGCAGTATGTCAACATCATTTTGGAAACAAAAACTCAGCCCAGGGCATGTGGCTGAGGGTGCTGTGAGCAGGGGGAGGGGAATGAGGAATTTCAGTGCACGCTGCCCATGGAAGACTCAGGGCAGATTGGTGGCTGCAAGCACTGATTTGCAGTTATGCCACTTTGACTGAAAACTCTGAGTCCCCCCGGGTGAGCAGGTGTAGCAGCAAGACTTCGTGTAAGTACGATGCCCTCCCAGGAGGGCAGCGGGAATGGAGTTCCCTGCCACACCCAGCACCACGCTCCTCCAGGAAGACCTTGAGCTTTTCTCTTTGTTGGTCTTTGCAGGTCAAATGACTATCAACATAGAGAGTCTGGGTCCTGCCCCTTTTCTCCTGTAGGGGGCACTCCCCACTTCCTTTTTGGCTCTTTTGATTCTCTTAATTTCCATGTTTCATCACTTCCTGTTCTCCTGCTAGTCCGTGGGTCATTTGACAGCTCTCGGGGAACGAAAGAACCAGAAGCCTAGCAGTGTTTGGTTTCTTAGCCACTCCCCCACTTCCCAAAAGAGACATGCCAGACAGTTTTTTTTAAAATGAGGTGAATATATTTATTTTTTAAATATCTGTAGAAACTCTGGGGTTGAATGGAAGATACTGGCAGTCAGTAATCAAAGGAGACAGGTTTTGTTCTTGACCTGGAATGACTGTTGCTAAGACATTCATGTTTCCAGACACGTGCAACTCATTATTAGGTGTTGATTTTAAAAATTGGGAGGGGGGTGAATTACAGAGAATGATCTCTGGTCATGGCTTGTTGAAAATCTTTGCATTGTGTGAGTTTTTAGACCAGCAGTGGAAGAGAGACCATCAGCAGGCGTATGTTCACTTGTTGGAGGTGCGCTATGTAGCCCCTCATGTGGGATAGATAGCTCAGGTTGCTTAGCTAACACGTGGTCCCTGCTCTGGGGAGTTTCCACGTAAGATCTATGTACAGAGGCACGTAACTGATCCTGGGGTCCTCAGAAAGGCAGTCAGAGTATAGAGTTGTTGAGAGTCATGGACTCTGGAGTCAGACCAGATATTGAAGTCTGATTCTGTCATTGCTAGCCTTGCGACCTTGGAGAAGCCTCTTCTCATCTATGAGCATTGCTTTCTTCTGTAAAATATGGTCCCCATTTAGACATACCTTGGAGATAACTGCGGGTCCAGTTTCAGACCACTGCAGTAAAGCAAATATTGCAATAAAGCGAGCCACGTGAATTTTTTTGATTTCCCAGTGCATATGAATGTTATGTTTATCCTGTACTGTAGTCTATTAAGTGTGCAATAGCATTATGTCTAAAAAACCAGTGGACATACCTTAATCAAAAAATACTTCATTACTAAAATAAATGCCAAACATCACTGATTACAAATCACCATGACAAATACAATATTCATGAAAAAATTCGAAAAATTGAGAGGATTATCAAAATGTGACACAGAAACACAAAGCTAGCAAATGCTGTTGAAGATGGGGCTGATAGACTTCCCCGACACGGGGTTGCCACGAACCTTCCATTTGTGAAAAAATGCAATAGTCCTCAAAGCGCAATAGAGCGAGGCCTGCCTGTACGGATACCATGAGGTTGCTGCAATAAACAGTATAATGCATGTGTCTGAAAACTGTAACTTTGGCTCCAGAATAAACACTCCCCTGGTGGTTAGCTTTGCTGTGTTGTTTCCTGTAGTTCTGTAGAGGATGGGCAGGAGGGACCTTCCAGCAAGCCAGTGCTTTGATAACGTTTGTATGACTCAGCTTCATAAACCTGAAATTACAGTTCTGAATAGATCATTTTAATTTGGTTTAGTTTTTTTTTTAATTAGTGACCCTTTGAATCTGGATTAAGAAAGAACTGTCCCTTCCTAATGCCATATAAATCACAGTAATTGATCAATCAGGAATAATTATTAGTTTACATCTTAGTGTGAACAGCCTGGTAATTCATTGCATATGTGCTGACTTCCGTGTTCTAAAAATAAAGTAAAACAATTGCATGTTCACTATCAGCTATTTTGAAAGTGCCTGAACAGATGAAGATTTCCCTTTTTTTTATTGACTCATGAGGAGTGTTGGGATTTTCTTTAAATTGTGGAGTTTGTATTTCTTTGAACAAAATCTTCCCTTAAGATTGCAAGTTACATTGAATTCTTTGCAAGGTAACATTTTTATATCTAGATATGCATGCAGTACACCAATGTAGAAAAATTGGAAAAAAAATCCAAAAAGGAGTAAAGATGAAAATAGAAAACCTTACTGATCATAAACATTATTTTGCCAAAAAAATTTAATCAGTTTGCTCAGTCACTGGGTACAGTGGCCTGTGTGCTGGAATCTGATGAGGTGTGGAAATTGCATGTGGAAGACGTCGTCTTTTCATCACTTGTTCTAAACTCTAGCTGAAATGAAATGGGAGGAGCACAAGAGAAATAGGATGAAGTATGATTTTTGCAACCATGTTACTGGGTTCTAATACTTTGTATCACTCTCTGAAATATCTGAGAGTCAGATACGCTTATAGGAACCATGGGTGAGGTGATACTAACATATGTCAGAGAGTTGGAATCGAACTGCTCATGATAAAGGAATTTTAGATGAGAGGGAATCAAGAAAAAAATATGTCATGTTTTTATTGAAAGCTCAACACTTATACTATCAGTGGAGCAACGTCCTAATTTTCTTTGGTGGCTAAAAGGTAAGATTGAAAAACCAGAATAGAGAACTACTTTCCCCTTTCTTTTTAAAGGACTAATGATAATGGTAACAAAGTTGGTGAGGTTTACAATTTCTTCGTTCAGCTGTCCACATCAGCATCTTGGTATCTGAAGGGCTAATTGCCTTTGGTGTAGGAAACAGCAGAGGGAAACATGATCAGAGGCAGGACATTAAATGCCACATTTGGCTGAATCCTTTACAGAGAAATGTTCCCTTGACCTTGGTATCTGCATTTTAATCAAGTTTTAAACCACATTTTAACTTTTATTAGCCACAGACCTTTCATTTTCTGTGTTTTGACATACAAGATTTTTTTTAGGATTGCCTAAAGAGCTTGTAAAAACTACATATATGTATGACTCAATGTATAAATATACCTATATATGAACATGAGAGTGAATGTATATGCCTGAATGCATAAGCCCCTCAATGACTGCACATTAGTAACTTGTGAGATTTTGCTTTTATTTTGTATGAGTTGCTCATTGGAAACTGAAGACAAATTAGATGAAGTGTTAAGCTGTTTTGAACATAGTCCCTGTTTAATAACCTCTATTTATAAGTTGTGAGAGATGAAAGGAGACTCCTTTGGGCAGGTGGTGTTATGTAAAGTGCAGGCAGGGAAATCTTTGTTTTGACAAGGTTACTTAATTGCCTGCAAAGCCTATTCATAGGTGAGTTTAGATAATTTGCTTGTTATGTTAAGTACATCTTAGAAGTGAAATGTGGAAAGTCTCATCTGCTAAACTTCCTAGATTTAACAGACCATACAGGGAATTACACTAATTCAGAGAGAGTAAGACAAGGAAGGAAGTTACTAATTCTATTGAAGTGATATTTTTCTTTCTCCTTCAGTTTGATTGAAAGTTAAGGCCAAGTAAGGGTTTGTTGTTTTTTTGCCACAGTTAGAACATTAAAGGCATTCAGTATGATCTGTTTGTAACCTTCTGTTAAAATTGATCCCAGTTCTAAGTGATCTTTTAAAACTTAAAATAGTAGAGATTTAAGAAGAGAAAGAGGGATGTGTTTTTCATTCAGAATCAGCTTGTTCCAATCTTTTTATTTTTTAATGTATATATATTTTTATTGAAGTATAGTCCATTTACAACATTGTGTCAATTTCTGGTGTACAGCATAATGCTTCAGTCATCATGAACATACATATATTCATTTTCATATTCTTTTTCACCATAGGTCACTACAAGATATTGACTATAGTTCCTTGTGCTATACAGTAGAAAGTTGTTTATCTATTTTATATAGATTAGTTAGTATCTGCAAATTTCTCGGACTCCCAGTGTATCCCTTCCCACCCCCTTCCCCCATAACCACAAGTTTGTTTTCTATGTCTGTGAATCTGTTTCTGTTTTGTAAGTAAGTTCATCTGTCTTTTTTTAGATTCCACATATAAGTGATATCATATGATATTTTTCTTTCTCTTTCTGGCTTGCTTCACTTAGAATGACATTCTCCGGGTCCATCCATGTTGCTGCAAATGGGACTATTTTATTCTTTTTTTTTTTTTTTTTACAGCTGAGTAGTATTCCACTGTATAAATATACCATAGCTTCTTTATCCAGTCATCTGTTGGTGGACATTTAGGTTGTTTCCATGTGTTGGCTACTGTAAATAGTGCTTCTGTGAACATTGGGGTGCAGGTGTCTTTTGTTGTTGAAGCATGATGCCTGTGAGAATTATCAGCCAGAAAGACATGAAAATAGCAAGAGAGGAAATGAGTCCTTCTGACACACACTGGGGCAGGAGAGAGGGTCCACCATCATCCTTGGAAAATCAGAGTGCAGAATAGTCAGTTAAGCCAGTTTAGCATTTCAGGCTGATGTGCCAACATAAACACGCGCTTCTCAAACCAGTCCGTCGTATGCGACCTGCTCAGTTTCTGCCTTATGTACACCACCTGTTTGGTTAAACAGTTAACATTTTTTTCTTGAAGCAGCAGTGTTTTGTTTCACCTAGATTTACTTTAGAAGGAAATTGTATGCCATGCTTGCAAGTAGAAAGCCATTTTCACTTGCTGTAAGTGGAAAGTAACAGTGAAAATCAACACAGTGGAAGTATAGAGTTGGCAAAAACCATCCAGATGCTGTTGCTCGCTGAAGACTCCCATCCTGAGCCTTGTTTTCTCTTTGTTTAAGAGCAAAATTATTCTGCAGGATTAGAAGTAAGGATGGTGACTGGGAGCCCTAGGCCCTTGGAGAGCTTCTGGAATGCTGGTCCCCTTCTGTTCTTAATGGCCAGCCAGTGTGCTGCTGCTGTGAAAATGCATCAAGATGCATGCTGAAGATTTAGTCCCTTCCTATACATATGTTACATGTAGACAGCATTTCTCTTACAAAACCATGTTGCACACTCTTAGGCCTGAATTGACTCTGCCCCCCAGATGCAGTCAGACAGGTTGGAGAGTCACAGTGGAGTGATTTGCTCATCATGTCATCCAGGTCCTTTGCCAGCATAGCCCAGCACCACCGCCAGTAAGTCACGTGCCCGGACTTCATCTTGCCCGCTGCTGCCCTGTGCCAGTCTGAACTAAGCATTTTGTGAGGGCACTTGAGTTGGGTTGATGGAGGAATGAATGTGCTTTTAGAGAGTAGAGTCCACCAAAGAGAGGAAAGATTCCATCACTGTTAACGAATTTCAGAGACAAAAAGGTGACTCTTAGCGTAATAGGCGAGACATCAGAGAATCCATCTTTGATAAGGTTTTGTTTTCATAAATTTTTGAAAAACTCTGCTATCTTTATGCATGCCAGTTGTAGCTGTTTATAGTATGCGTATTTGTTAATTGATGCAGCCCAAACATAGATATGTAAGTGCCATTCCAATAGCTCCTCCTGCTACACTGCCCTTTGAAACAGCACTTTGCAAACTTTTTTTGGTAAGAAATACGTTTTATATGCAGCCCAGTGCAGCACTCACTGATGTGAGCGGGCCCTGGTATATATATATAAAACTTGAAAAAAAAATGGTTCATGAGAGATATTTTCTTACTACATGCAGAGCATTCTAGTCTTTCTGTTTTATTCATTTTCTTTCAATGCTGTTTGCCACCCACTGAGTTGACTTCATGGCTCACTAAAAGGCGGTGGCCAACAGTTTGGAAACATTCTGCTTTGAAGGAAAGAGCTGTACCTTCCATGTTGACAGCAGATGTCTGTTTCTGATATTACACCACGGAGTCTGTTGGATCTGCTGATGGTACACCGAAGTCCCAGCCTCTTGCCAAAGAAGCAAGTCAGATGCATCAGAATATATGAGCGTATTTACAAAAACTGAGCTCCACTACCTGTCACCTTTCCACTTAGGAACTTCTTGCCTGAGGTGAAGTTCATGGACTCTGCAGGCCACCAGCAGATGGGAGGGCATTAGTTAGCAGTCATGTGTATCATAACGGACTAGCTACAGAGGGAAACTGTGTCCAGCCTTTGGAAGCTGAACTTGTTTCTATGCGTAAAACTTTGGTGTGCAGGAAGAACTCTTCTCTCGTTGAGGAAATGTGTGTCTGCCTGATGTTTGGTGTGGGTGCTGTGTGCGCCCTGTGTTGTGACTGACTTCCAGAGTCTTTGGGAGAGCTTGTGAGTTAGATCCACACAGGCTTCTGAGTTCAACATCTGTTGGACCCTGCAGGGGAGGAGGTCTCCCTGTGGAATTGGCAGTTCGCTAAGGCAGGACTAATGAGGGGCCTGCTTGAGCGTAAGCTCCTGAGAGCAGGGGTGCCTTGGCTGAGCTCTGTATTTGCAGTGTTCTCAGGACCTGGCATGGCGCCCGATGACTGGGGGAAAGATGTTCAAATCACATGACCAGCTTCTGAGTGTGAAACGGCAGGAAGTCTAACATTAGAAGTCGTACAGGCAGGTGACAGTGTGTCATGAGGTCTTGGGGACATTTGATCCTTTGACAACACCTCCTGGAGACAGGTGGAATCTGCCAGCTGTCCATACAGGAATAGCATCGGCTTAAAATAGACCTGTCTCCCAGTGCCGAGGGATTCAGGAGTGGAGTTCCTTTATTTGGAAGCAAGGGAGTAAATGGGTCTATCAGAAATCACTGTGTGAGGAAGCCTCATTTTTGCTTTTTTTTGCTTTTTAAAAAAAGATAAATATAATAGTTTCATAAGAAAATCTGGAGCTCAGTTTTTGGTATACCACTTTGGGTGTTATGAACTAAACTTTAAAAAGGAACAAAAAGTCTGCTACATTTATAAATTCCAGGCTTTATATTTTAAGTAAATATTATTCTTAGTCATGTTTAGCAATACTATATAGGAAATTGTGTGCTCTCTGGTTAACTCTGTTTATGGGAGATAGAGTATGAATTTCCTTTCGCAGTTGTGTTCTTTGCTCAGGAAGCTACAGGCTTTGCCACCATATTTGGAAAATATTTAGCATTGGTCACCTCTGTCCTCCCACTGACTTCAATCTTAGCACCTGTAGGCCCAGTTTTAGCAACGTTAAATCAATGACAGCTGAGTTCTGGGAGATGCCTTCACTCCTTTTTATTTTGAACATGTCATTTTTTTAGATGTAAGTTTAGCCACTGTTGTTGCCATGGAGCTTTTATACATGTTCCAGGAAAGAATTCTGTTGCCTCCATTGCTTTATCAAACCCAGTTGTCAGTGAAGCCATAAACCTTGGTAGAACTTTCTGAGGGCTTCTTTGGAGAGGGGACGCAAATTAGAGCATTAAACAGTGGCCTTGGGGAAAGGTCTTCACTGCCTCCTGCCCCCCAGATCACACCCCAGATGATGCATGGGATGATGTATACAGCCTAACATAGTAAACAGATTCATTTTACCTTTTTACTGTTAACTTTCTGCTCAGATGTTTGAGAGTCTCTGCTGTCTTAGAAAAGGTGACAAGCTGAAAAGAGATGAATGTCGTCATAGAATTAATATTAAGCTAAAAGCAATGCAGATGTGAATAAAAAGGAAGCAGTCAGGTAGAAATAACCCCACAGGCAATTCCTGCTCTGTTTTCTAATACCGTTTGCTAACACAAACTTTGAAACTAGAATTCCTAAGCTCTCAAATGGGAAGACTGATAAACAACCAGTATCTTGATTTTTCCTTTAAACACTTGAGCCAAGAAAGGAAAAGAAAATGATTCAGAGTTGGGCATTGGCTTCTGTGTTCTCTGTGGCAGCCCGCTCCAAACTGGAATGTTTCTTTCTTTAAAAGAAGTTTCTTTTGAAAAAAAAAATTATTTTGTTTAAGTTGTCAAAAGGATGAGATAAAACAAAAACAGTGCATTTTCTCTCGCCTTTCAATTTGTGGGATAGCGGAATTCATTCAGTGGACATTTGAAAAAATCAGTGCTCTTTCTGTTACAGAAGTTGCAAGGATGGTGGGAAGCTTAAGCATAATTCGCTGCTTTTGTTAACATGTGTCAGTGATTTTGAATGCGGTTAGTGTGACATTCTGCTTAGCTCAGTACCCAGACAAGAATAAACAATATTAATAAAAATGCAATACAATGTTTGCATTTACTTTAAAGAAATGGCGGTGACATGCTTTTCTTCAAAAGGACATCCCATAAGTAACACTAGAATCCAAACCAAAATAACTCTAGTGGAACCAAAATAGGTGTTTCAAGGAACTGTAAGAAGATATTTTTTAAAACGAGGTTGTTTTCTTAGTAATAGTTTTTTCTATTCCTAAACCAATTTTCATTATTTCCTTACGAATACACACACACACAACAGACACACACTATTCAATGGAGCATCCAAGTAAGAAATCAAAATTGGTAACTTCTGCTGCTAAAAGTGTAGCTGTTGTCTTAATAGAGCAAAACATGTTGTTAGCACTCAAGTTCAACTCCAAACTGGAAAGAGTCTGTCTGCCATTATCTTGTTCCCTGGGCAGAAGTGGCTCTTTTTCTCTGTTCCTTCTTTTTTCCCTCCTTCCTCGCTTCACCCCACAGCATGTGAGGATCAGTAGCCATCACAGAAGATGCTTCTGTATCAAGGATGCGGATTCTGCCCATTAACAGCTTTGAAGCAAACTCTTGGGTTATAAATGGCCTGCTCTTTTCTTTTTCTTTCTTTCTTCTCTCATTTGCCACATCAGACAGAGGGAATGTCCCGGCCTTGTCAGAGAGAGAAAAGAGCTACTGTGGCATTGGAAGTGAAAGCATAAAGCTAATTGTTAATGGTCGTAATGTTGCAGACCACCTTTGAGACGAAGCTCGAGCTTTTGAAGGCTTTTTGACCTTTAAGGAGCAGAAATGCCATTTTGATTTAATTTAGGAGAGTACTAGAAGTGGTAGACACACTGCTAAATGTCTCTGGTTTCTGTAAATTGGGAATAAGTTATTTCTGCATGACATTAGGGTCACCTGTGTGTTTAATAAGCCAACCATGGGATTCCCCTGATTAGAGCCTCGCGGGACCCTTCACTCCATCATCAGCTGATGAGATAGATGTTCACAGTCCTGGGCTGCCTGCTTGAGGTGCAGGCTTCTGGGGTGACCCAGTGAAGGACCACGTTTTGGGTGGGTGCAGACTTGAGGCCACTTTGTCCTTTTTACCATGTGCCATTTTTCCCTTCCTTTGGTTAAATTTCTTTGGGGTGCTGGAGTACCAGTGGGGGAGAGAGAATCTCCTGGGTGATGAGTTTCCTTTGCAGAGTGTAACCGGACAGACACATGGCAGGGAGAGACAGGGAGAGGGTGCTAAACATCTTAGGTGGGCTACTTTGTGATGTCAGGGTGAGTGTGCACATATGTCCCCAAATGGGAAAGTCGGGGAAGCAGTGCTGAGGAAATCACCGGCAAGCCTGAGGCTGTTTTAGCTTGTATGTTTCATCTGTTGTGACATGGTCCACAAACATGCTCCCAGAGAAGAACTAACTTCCATCAGCTCCCGCCACGGTCACAGTACTGAGCAGCAGTGTGTGGAGTGAATAAGAGGAAGCCAGCTGCTGGGGTTGGAATCCCAGCTCTGATACTGCTAGCTGTGCAGCCTTGGGCTAGTTACCTAGCTTCTCTGGACCTTTGTTTTCTCGTCTGAACAATGAGGATGATAGCATCTCTCATGAGTCGTGTGCAGATTAAATGAGTTAATATGTCTCAAGATTTTAGAAGCTATTAGGAGAGTTTTTAGTGCATAGCAAGTATTCAGTGACATTTTTAATACTGCATCATTCTTAGTGGTGATTTCTATTTGTTGAGTAGCTACTGTGTGTCAAGCAGGGACCTACATTATCCAGATGTGTTATTTCATAAAATTCTTGCCACAACCCTGCAATAGCTGGTTGCTTTGTTCCCCCTGGAGAACTGACACCATTGAGACTCGGGTTAAGGGCCTGGTCTGGGGTCTCACAGCTGGAAATTGAGGATGACATGGTACAAGTCCCTATCTGCCTCTCTGCGTGCTCTCCTTCATACCAGGTCACGTTTCTATCCAGCCAGACCCGTGCCCCTGGAAAGAGGGTAGAAGCCTTAAGATGTGAACAAGCACACTACGAAACTGTTTGTGTGTGTGTGTGTGTGTGTTATATATACATGTACAATACTTATATTTTACTTTGAAAAGTTATTTTAGGTAATGTAGGTATAGGAAATAATAGGAATTTGCACACAGCAAGTTGCCAACAGTGACCTTACTTGAAGGGTGGGAGGGATTGTGTTCTGAGACCTTTAAATTTATTATAACATACAGTTATCTCTCTCTTTTTTTTTTTTTTTTTAAGCATCTTTTGTTTCTTGTACCGCCGCCCAGGTTGTAAAGTTCTGTGTAGTTGCCACAATCATTGAAACAGAAGTTTTAAAACAAAAAAGGCAGATTTCCACCTACTATCCTCCCCGTTCCCTCCTGTGTTTGGAGGTAAGCAGTGTTTCCGCCTAGAATGCATCCTTCAGAATGTGAGTAGTTGGACGTAGAAACACATGCACACGTGTGGGACGTCAGACGTGTTGTCTTTACACAGTGGGACGATACTGGAGTCATTCTCTGACTTGCTTTCTTTAACTGTGTGTTATACGTGTGCTTCTGGCAGGTAAAGATACAACTCACCGGTTTTAGTAAGTGCATACTAGTTCCATCACATGGGTGTGACCCCAGCTTATTTGATGCCACAGCCTCCAGTCATTTTGCATTTTTGACATTGCTGTCGTAACATCCCTGTGAAGATTCCCTTTGGACCTGATTCTTGGACTCCAAGAAGCTGAGTGTGTATTGTCCGTTCATACAATTTTTCAAATTTTATTTTCCACAATGAGCAAATGTTTCTCTGTAATCAGAGGTAAAATTTCACATGAAGTATGTGGAACCAGCTGTGACACATTCACACACTTCATGGCTGGTGTGGGAAGATGTAGCTTCCAAAAGCCGAGTCACATTAATTCAAAGACTGATGTAACGTAGTTGGGTGTTCACTGGTGATATTGTGGGGTCCTGTAGTAAAAGATAATATTTAAGGACATGGTCCTGGCACGGGGAGTTTTTTTTTTAATTTAAAATAGGGGGAAAACAGTAAACACACTGAGCAAACCATCAGTTCTCTTTGCCTCCTCCACTGCCTGGGAGACAGTCTCAGTCTCTCTCTCTCTCTCTCTCTCTCTCTCACTCATACTCAGGAGCATATACATGTGGTTCTTTCTATGAAGAAGAACCCAGAAGGAACGTTGCTTATGTTTTTGCATAGGTCTGTTCTTCTGTAGACATTGAACCTTGACATTTTATACTTGAGTAAACCTCAACTGCAGAATTCATCACCTTTCCACACACACAAAAAAAGGCATTTTACTAAAATCAAAACAGTCACTGGTTGTTTCTGGTGAATTACGTGGAAGTTGTTGACTGGATGCTGTAAAGGTGGATGTATTGTATTTCAGAATTCATTTGAGGTAAATTTTACTGTTATGAGGCAAAGTATAATTCAAGCCAGTCTCTGGAAAAATAACAACCGTAACAGAACATAGTCATTTATGGAGAATTACCAAACCACAGAGATGGGATTCGAGGAGGTCCATGTGCATTTTCGGTCATCAGACTGAGGTCTGGATGAAAGAAAAGCCCTATTTGGAGTCTCAGGCTGAATGTCAAGAAACTGCCTCCCAGGTGAACAGCCACAGGAGAGACCTCGGTGTTACTTGAGTCACTCCACCCTCTGGATGGGGTCCCGTCCAGCCATCTCCTCTTTGCTCGAATTGCACTCCGCAGGAACTGGTGACGTCAGAGGCTCCCGCTGAGCCACGGTCAGGAAGGCCGAGTCCACAGCGATGGACAGCGGCGCCGTAGGCTCCGAGGAGAGGAACAAGCTGATGCTGCCCCGCCTGCCTCTGCCTGAGCCCCTGCGGCTGTGAGAGCCAAGGGCGTGAAGAGGAGGGGCCCGCCTTAGTCCTCATCTCCGCGGTTCTTTGTGGTTTGGGGAGATGAGCCCCGCTCTCCGCAAGGATCTGATGAGAATTCTGGGTCTTGCCAAAAAACCCATCCTCTCATCTTCTCTCATTCCCTCTCCCTCCCCTACATGTGCACACATGCAGTTTCACGGGACGGGACGCAGAGGCTCCTTGGGACCCGTACACGGACCTCCTGTTGGGGATTCTTAAGTTTGCAGGATTCAAGACAGGCTCTGAAAATCATTCTCCATCAACCACAATCACCTCAATCCTCAAAAGATCTTTCCATTTTCCAGCTGGAGAAATGAACATGCACAAGAGCCCTTCCCAAAATGTGGGCTTGGGGGTATTGAGGGGCCACTTCGCATGCAGTGTGGTAGATGGTGACTTAGAGCGAAGGAAAAGACCTTCCTTTCTTGGAATGAGTTCATCATTGCTCCTCTGGTGGGGTCTGACACGTAACATTTTTTGTGTGGGTCTGAAGGAACTTAGTCTAATATGATGATGTAAACATGCCCACCCCCACACACACACTTTCCACCTAATAGCATAGATCCCATGAGCCAAACATCCTACCTGTCCATTTAGGGCTGAGACCACAGTAATAGTTTCAAAACACCAGGAGCACCAAGAGCAGTGGTGCAGCGATTGATGAAATAACATTTGAGTTGTGCTCTGATTGGAGTCAGAACGTCAGTGGCAGGTAGCTTATTTCTGAGGAGTGACAGTTACTCTCATGCTGCCCTGGGGCAGTCTTCTGCGTGCCTCATTCAGGAAGGCGGGTGAGAGTTTAGGCTCTGTATAAATTTGGGGCAGTTTTCAATCCCTGTTCACCTTCATTTTCTCATCCAAAAAAATAAAGTTACAGTAGTGCTTTTAAAAATACGTTTGTTGGAGTCAGTAAATAGGGAGAAAAAAAAAAGAACCAAAATTCTTGGCATAGATCTTGGCACATCTAACTGACAACTGGAATTGATGATCATTTTATTATTATCTGGTAGTAGCTGTTGATTGGTCTCAGACCCCACAGAATGGGACCTTCCAGAATCAGTGTGCCTCGGAGGATTTTGGTCTTCAGAGGTGACTCAGATATTCCTCAGTTAATTTGCAAGATCCAGGAAGCAGAGACTGGCTAAGAGGAACTGTGTTTAACTGTGCGTTCTCTGTTTGCCCTGCAGCTGTTTCCCACCGTTCATGGGTGAAGGCAGAATTCTGAGCAGACTCTTCCCTTTTCCTCGCTGCAGTGCTCACAGTTCTCTCCAAGTAGAAAGCGCAAAAGATGGCAGGGGAGGCAGGCTTCTCATCAGTCGCCACAGCAGCTTGGATTCTTGGCTACTATTATGTTGTCTTTTAAATAAGAGAGAAAAATCCTCCAGATCCTTAAAGAATTGACATCTTTTTCCCACTTTACCAATCAGTCAATCACTCTCTCTCTCTCTGTGAACTTCTTTTTGGCTTGCTTTGTTTGTTTGTTTGTTCATTTTTGTCTTTTTTTGGCAAGTCATTCTCTCTTTTCACCTAGATATTCCCTCCTAAGGGAATCTTACGTTCCCTTGTCCTCTCTGAAATGGGAATGATGGTAGTGACCAAAGGTACTTCCTAGGAGCAGTTGAGGACTGTGTCATTCAGGGTCCCAGAAGTGAACAGTGGCACACCTGCAGGAGGATTAATAGGAGAGGTTAGTAAAAGAAGTCTTTTCAAGGGTTTGGGAAGAGTGTAGGGCAGGGGTGAGCAAACTTTTTCCATAAAGGGCCAGGTAGTATGTATTTTCAGCTTTGGGGCCACTTGGCCTCTGTTTTAGGTGCTTAACTCTGCTGTGCTAGTGTGAAAGCAGCTGTGGAGATCACATACATGAACAGACGTGGCTTCCAATAAAACTTAAACAGAAACAGGCTTTGGGCTGGGTCTGGCTCATGGGCTATGGTTCGTCCACCCCTAGTGTAGTGCTGGGGTGGTAACCTGGACTAGGAGCAGTGCTATGACCGCTTTTGGCTTGAAGGGTAAGAAGGAGTTACCAGGAGGGGGCGCTGTGGAGCGGAGTGCCCAGACTGGAGCCATGGTTTCTGGAAGGACTCTGGTGTCACTAAGCCAGTGCACAAGGAGGGAGCTGGGGGAGAAATATCCAGGTCTCGTTTCTCCTCTGTCTTTTGCTTCTCCTCTGGTGTACCCCTGTGACTGAAACCAGCTAGAAGCCAGCCAAGTAAGGGAGCCCATTGGCCTGTTCGGTAAAGCGTGTCCTCTCTGGGAGCAAAGAGCAGGGTGGGAAAAGGCAGCTCTGGCAGGTGGAGTTAATGGAATATGGCACCCACCGCACTTGGCCTGGATGCCTCCAGCACCAAGGGCTCTGTAAACATTGTTTTCCTGTTGTTGTTTATCAATCCAGGACATCATAGACATCGGCATCTCTGATGACATGTAGGGTTTACATGAATCCTTTCACTTGACAGTCTAAAGAGTGAGTAAAGAGAGAATGAGCAAAATGCTCCACAGAGACCTACTCAGTGCAGAGGTTTGTCATGTAATGGCTTCTAACCCCTTGGGCCCATCACGTGTTCCTCCAGAATTTTCTTTCGGCAAGGATGTTTTTGGAAAGACGTTATACTAAGCTCTCAGTTGGGATTTGAAAGCAGGGAAACCGTGTTTGCCAGAATGAATGAATGAAAATTGGCCTTTTATAGAATGAAGCCTCACCAGCGCGTGAGCAAGTGCTTCCATTTAAGGGATGTATTGAGTCACGTCCCAAAGCATCACATCATACTTTAAAGTGAGGCCAGCAAAATGAATGTCTTGATAACCTTGCAATCCTCACACATAGATGCATTGAATATAGGTGCCTTGAGAATGTATGTTGTGTTTGGTTCTCTTTTTAACATTTTTAATTTATTTTTATTGAGGTATAGTTGATGTACAATATTATATAAATTACAGGTATACAAGTGATTCATAATTTTAAAGGTTATACTCCATTTATAGTTATTATAAAACTTTGGGTCTGTTCCCTGGGTTGTACAATATATCCTTTTAGCTTATTTTATACATAACAGTTTGTACCTTTTCCCCCACTACTCTTATATTGCCCCTCTCCCTCCTGATTTTTGTTTTTATTCACAATTCAGTTCCATGATTGCTTCTCTAGAAATTTTACTTATCTCTAGGACCTTGACTTCTTTATTTATGGTGCTGAAAGCTATCACTCTAAATGCATAGTAACCCACACCAATAAGATGGCAATTTTGTTAAGTCCCCTTTTGCAGGAACCAGAATAAACAGGTATTGGTTTCTATTAACAAGTCATTGAGTTTAATCAAGCAAAACAGTAAAATGCTAAAGGTTGATGATTTCAGCAGGCTTTTCAGGGAACCTGTGTTTGGTGTCAGTGCTTGTCTTCTGACAAATCATCTTCAAAAAATTAATTTTCTTAGTGTTTGGTGGGGGGAGCCTTAGAATTCTCCTTGTATCACCCTGAAAACTTGTTTCTCTGCATTTTTGTAGTTTAGATCATTTATTCATTTTTACATCCAGAGAAAGGCACATGAGAAGTCTGCACCAGAAGTCGGGGCTGTGGCATCCTTGTTGGGCTCACTGCAGCTGGAAAAAAAAATGCAGCTGTCTTTTCTGGCCGCGGTGGGATGGGGGCAGAATGCAGCTCAGATCTTGAGTTTGGTTCAGCCTCTGTCGCTTACTTAGGCAGGTGACTGTCTTTTTAGATTGGCTTTATTTTTCATTGGCTCTGGTAACACCTCTTGTCAGGCATGTTAACTGCATTATTTTAATCATTTTGTTTGGACTCTGTTCACCCATCCATATCACCCAATAAAGCTCAGTGCCTAGTTTGGAGTGGAGAAGGCTAGAGGAAAGATTTTGGCAGGAAATAGGCAGCCCCCTACTTCAATGCATATCCTTGTGTTTATGTGTATGCGGTTGTGCACACATGCATTTTCTCTCCTTTTCTTCCCTCCCTTCCTTTCTTCCTCCTCCTGCTGCCCCTCTTGGCAGTCAAATGTAGATTTGCTTAACAGGGTTACCGCTGAATTATAATACAAAAATTGATTTTGATCAACATAAGTGGAGAATTGTGGAAGCAGTTGCATGATCTTTAGAGATCAGTTCACTCTGTCTCCTGCTGATGTGGTGAGAAAGCAGGGACACGTCGCGCTGGAGACCTGTTCCCGCCCTGTCATCTGATGGCTGGCAGAGCTGGGACAGAATCAGGCTTCACGGCCAAGGTGCACACCTACGACACAGTGTGTATTTTGTCAAGAGCTTATGTGTTTCTTCTTTCTGAACTTCTTATGAAGTTCTTATGCTTCTCTAGGCATTTTGTCTTTTAAACGCACGTCCCATTTTTGGTTCCACTGTCAACATTGTCAAGTTTGAGCATTAGTTTTCCATTTGACCTGACTGCCATTTCTCAGGTTTCTGCTTGAGAAAGTCACTCGGTTAGATTTCTGGGAGAAAAAGGTAAGATGAACATTCTAGGAGCCACTTTCTCTTGCGTGGCATTTCCCTGAGCTTGTCACAGATGTTAGTTTGGAAAGACAGCTTGCCTTAGAGATGGGATCTCCAAGCTGTCATAGAACTGTAAGGTCTTGCAGGGATGGCTTTTCCAGAAGGTTCCAGGCACCTTTGTGATCTGTGAGCAGCAGACATGTTGTGTTTGCCCTGTAGTGGTTTGTGAGCTAGCTCAAGAATTAGCTGCGTAATTATAAACCCCTGTTCTTCCTTGTAAGTAGAGTGCAGTGCTGTTGGTGATCATTGTTTTTAGAGGCGATCATGTTGAATTGCAGGAGTACTAGTTTGTGCAAACAAGATGAAATCCTCCAGAGCTTGGAGATTTTCTGTGTTAACTTAATAATGTTTTCTCTTTTAAAAACCATCACTTTGCTTTTGTATACCCCACTTCAAAGGAGTGAGAACTTATCACAGCTTTTTGGGAAGCTGAGAGGTGGGAAACTCAGTTGTGTTTGACAGTCTGCCCTAGTCGGACTTGTGTTGTAGATGAAGCGACTGTTCAGCCCAGGACAGAACTGCCAGAGATAGAAACGGGCTCCATGAGGAGGAAAAACCTGAATTTGTTTTAAAAATCACCTTCCTGTCTTTCATGTTGAGTTGATGTTGGTTTTTCCCTTTTGGCTGTTTTGCAGCAATAAGTGTGCTTTTTTAACTGAAACCACTGATTTCATTTCTGTTCTTAGAGAAGTGCTGGGGAAGGAGGCTGAGCTAAGAAGGATTTGTCAGCTCCCCAGGCTCCCACTGCCTCATTCTCACGGTCAAGTACATGCTCAGTTGGGTTTTAGAAGCAGCTTTATGCAGCCTTGGCCGAGAAGGCGCTTCTCCCCTGGGGCGGGTTTTCTTGATGGTGAGATTAGCAGTCAAGAGGCTCTGAGTGCAGGGGGTTAGAATGTACTTAGAGGGCAGCCCCTAAGCCCAGAACGTAATTAATGTTGGACATTTTTTCCTTTACGGGCTGAGTGTCAAGTATCGGACAGGGTTAGGGCCAGCCCATTAATCCTGACAACTGTTACTTCTCTGTGATATTAGAGTAAAGGGTATTTGCCCTTTTAATTTCAGGCCTTCCTGCCTGTCATTGCACCCTCATGTCTGGAGGATGTGCTAAGAGTCCAGCTACATACTCTTCCGGGCAGCTGAAAATTTGCATTTGTGGCAAAGCAGAAGTGAACAGCTTGTCTTGAGTGGGGTGGAAACACCCTTCGATGTTTCCCGTGATGTTCTGAACGTGTTACAGCACAGGTTAATTTTAGGACCTACTGTGGTAACAGCCCTCAGGGGAGGAAGGGGTAAATTAGACATATATTTTTGGCTCTTTTTAAAGCCTTATAAAAGGTGTTTTTGGAGGGCTTATGTAGATTTGGAAGTGAAAATGGCCAATAACACTGACATTTCACCATTGAACAGGGGTTTACACTCTGTGAAGGGCCAGATAGTAAATATTTTCAGCTTTGGGGGCTATCTAGTGTCTGTTGCAACTAATCAGTACTGCCATTGTAGTGTTTAAACAGCCATCAACAGTATGTAAACCAATGAGCATGGCTATGTTTCAATAAAACTTTATTTATAAAAAAACGAAACAGGTGATGGGCCAAATTTGGCTTGCAGGCTGTGGTTTGCCAAACTCTGCTAGAAAGTACTTCTGATTTATAGGTCTGGCTTAGGGGCTCAATTTCATCTCAGAAGCCAGTCTGTCCCTTAAATGCTCTCCGGTCCTCCAGGGCACCGACTTTCCAGATTGTCATTTGCTGCACCTTGTAATAAAAGCAGTCAGTCCTGGGGTGCATGGTACACACTCTGTCCTTCCCTGGCAACTGAAGGCCGTGGAGATCATGCCTAGTTGTCTGCTCTGGGCCCTTGTACTGCCAGAGATGGTCACCTTTGAACCTCAGAGAGGCCTTTGGGGCAAGTGAGACAGCTCAGCGTTTGTACAAGCCGCCGCTGGTTTCCAGCCAACTATCAGCAAGCCCCGTATCTTACTGCAGGCTTTGAGATAAGCCACAGTCCCAGGGCACACTGTGGGATGCCGAAGGAGAGCTGAAACATCTCCCTTTTGCTTGGTTGATACAAGGTCTCCAGGATGACCGCTCCAGTAACTGTCTTTCTAAAACTCCAGAAGTTTTTTCCAAGTTTCTCCTTAAACTATTGAAATCCAGTAGTGAAATATCCATATTGTTTCCTCAAATGCAGGGAGGAAAGTGTGTTTTGTATTAGAAAGCTGGGGAGGGGGTCTTTTGCAAAATCAAGCTTCTCGCTCTTTGCCCAGCCCCCTCGGATTGGTGTGATTGTTTTCATTACACCCGGCTAGTGGTTCCATTTAGTACTGGTGTCCCACTGCTTACAGTGACTCAGGTGTGCCTGTAACTGGGACTTAGCCAGCTGTGGTTGAGTTAAATGCACTGTGACAGCTGGAATGTACAGCATGATTTATAGGGGTTGTTCACACAGAGATCACCAGATAGCTTGATTCCCTGACATCCATGCAAAGTCTTGAGGCCCTGGAAGAGGAACACACTCCAAGGAACAGAGGAACGCTTGTGGTATTTCTCCCTATTGTAATGAATTGATCCAGGGCTTCATTTCTTTTCTCTAATAACCAGTCTCCTAGAATAGAACATAGCATTGGATTCCCACCCAGCAGAGTTAGGAGTTAGCAAAACTAGCAGTTTGACCACGTGAACTTTGATTCCTGGGAAGAACTGATTAAAATCTTTGAAGGTGGGGTAAGAGGTCGAGGAAGGTAAGCCACGTGACCCTTTAAACTGGGTCACAACAGTTAGAAGACGCACAGCTGTGAGCAAACAGATTTGGTGTTTCGTTTATTTATTTTATTATTGGGTTTGGAAAGAATGACTTGAGAGGCCCAAACCCTAGCTCAGCACCCCAGCTCGCTTCCCTGCAGAAGGAAGACACTAAATGAGGTGATTTTCGAGATCACTTTTTGGTATGAGTCCAAATTCTGTTGACAGAAACCTGATTAATTTTCTGAAAGCCATCTGGCTGTCCCTTGCTCACTTTAGGCACCATACTGCCTGGGACACTTTCCCCCAGCCTAACGCCCTGTGCTGTTCTTTGTCTCAGTCCAGGACGGTCCATTACTGTCTTTCTGGGAAGCCTGTGTGACCCTCTCAGCTTTCCCAGCGCTCCCCCTGCTCTCTGGGTCCTGAGCAGAGATGAACTCTGGGGGCAGAGTCTTTGATGAGGTGAGGCCCGCCTGCTCGTGGAGAGAGGCTTCTCGGGGCCCTCTCCCAGGGCAGGGCTCTCGCTCCGGCACCTGTGGCTTTGATTGAAAAGGTATGCAGCCCTCCAGAGCTGACTTCAGCCAAATGGCAGTGGTCTTTGAAAAATGCACTTGGGCACAGCCCCTGCGGAACGTGTTTACTCAGGGATCCTGCCCTTGCTCAGAAGTGAGAAGGCTGCTTCAGCTGGCTTGCCCCTCACCGAAGGCATTTGCTCCGAGTGAGTCTTCTACTAATATGTTTAAGGCTTTAGAAGGAAAACAGAGTTGTTCTTAAATATAAGGACATTGACACCGAAAGCAGTAATGGTTGATGCTATCTGTTTTTGAAGATAAGGGTTTTGTCCCAAAGGTACAATTTATGGTGGGAATGCTGAATAGTTACCGTGGCAGGTGATAAATCACTTTTCTCACCATTGGATATTAAGAAAGGGATACAGAGACCTTTTAAAAATGGGAGAAGTAAAAGCACTCCAGAGTATTTTAGTTTGCACATGATGTAGTGTAGAAAGTTTGCGGGAGAACTGAGATTGTGTGTATGCACGTTGTTAAGTGAAACGTGAGGAAAGGGATAGTTAGGATCCACTTTTATCACATGGTATCTTGGAGAACTCAGTGCTGGATGGAGGCAATGATGCTTTTTAATTTAGGGCTTTCGTGCAAGTTGAACAGGTAACTGTGATGATGATAAAAATCAGGACCTTTGTCTTGATCTTCTGCATAAGTTTTCTGACTGCCCACAGCCACACGGATCTGGAAAAACAGGCACATGGGCATTTATAAGATGTTGAAGGTGAGAATGAAGCAAAGATCTTGAAAGACTTTTTAGGAACGTCTTGGCAGGTGTGAGTCTAGAGAGGGGTTCTGGAGCTTGAGGTCCTCTTTCCTGGGCATCCTCAGCCCCTGTCCTTCCTCTTGCTCTTCCTCCTCCATTCCCGGTGCTGGTGGAGCCTGATCCCATGGCCCCTGGGGTGGATGGAGGCTCCTGCTGGGCCCCAGTGGTGCTTCCTTGTGGACAGAAAGGATCTGGTCATTCAAAGACTAGCCTCTGAGGAAACCTGAGTGTAAGCAGGTGGCCTCCCGGAGCGGGAGGTTTTCTGACAGAGGACTCATTCTTTCCAGAGTGCTTTGTTAAAGCATCATTCTGTTGGAAATGAGTGTGTGGGTTCATGCAGCATTCGTTATATAATGGAGAGTCCAGGACAGGTGAGGTACAGGTGTGAGGTCTCCTGTGCCACGTCACATAAAATCAACCATCGGTTCATTTCTAAGAATTTAATGCGTGTGCAGCCTTTACTTTGTGACTAACACAAAGGCGGAAATAGCCCTGTAATTATTGCCATAAAATATCGCTTCAGTCTCTTCCCGTTGTGTTAACGTTCCTCGTCTCTTTTAGACAGTATATGCTCCATGAGCTGGTTAGTTAGTATTTGTCTAGTCTTTCATTCAGTTGTTCATTTGCTCATTCATTCAAGAAATACTTGAGTCCTTCTACCTGTCTCTCCTGTCCTTGGTGCCCAGTGGAGAAGACAACCGGAGTCCTGTCCTCCAGGGGCTTCCATCCTCGTCAGGCGGAGCCTGGCAGTGGGCAGAGCCAGACAAATAACATGTCCGCTGGGTCTTAAGTGCCTGGAAGTAAATGAAGCAAGGTGGGTAGGGGGACAGAAAGTGACAGGAGGCTAAGATAGTGTCCGTTATATCCTCAGCCCCTCCAGGAGACAGTGACTCCCAACCTTCTCTGCTTGTCACCCTGACTGCAGCTCTGTCATCCCTTTTCCAGATGAGGAAACCAGGGCACAGTGTTGAAGAGGTGAGTGAGGTGACCCAGAGGGTAGATGTCAGTTCACCCAGAGACACTTCTCTCAATCTCTCAGAGTCCCTCATCTGCATCACTGCCACCCCCAGCCGTCTCTGGGCCCACTTGGCAGGTGACGGCTCAATGAGTATCAGTTGGAACTTGGTGCTCAAGGGCACCATGCTCAGTGGTAGGCAGGAAAAGAAAGGGAATCTCAGGTCCTGCCTGTAGACGTCCCAGCCCAGTGAGGATGGCCGCTGGGACACTGCCACCATGCTGTGAGGGTCCTAGCCTGAGCACTGTGGGCCCCAGGCTGCAGTGCTGGGTGGGGTCTGTTCCCGAGTATGGTGGCCCCTGGGGGAGCGGGGGCACTTAGAAGGCTTCACTGAAGAGGGACCAGTCTTGGTAGAAAGCAGAGAAGAGAAGAGTAAATCGCCCAAGGTGTAAAGCCAGCAAGTAGCACTAGGGGAAAACCTCGCGAACTTGTCTTCAGAAGACCCGCACTTGAAACACCAGAGGCAGGAAGCCATGGATCTCTGACATGGATAAGGTCAAGTGGTTACCTGTTCAGTACAACTATAACTGTTTGGCATCTGTTTTGGTTAATAGGCACATGCTCATAAAATTTCTCTGCTGTCTTCCAAAAAGTTGTATTTACAAGGCACTGTATTTTGAGCAGCAGGACTTGTCAGGGTAGAAGCCAAGAGGCTTGAAAAAGTGTGACATCCAAGAGGCAGGCGTATGTCCCATCAGACAGGTATGAGGTGCTCACACAGCCCCTCCCTCTGCACGAAGAACCAGTAACCTGCTTGTTCTGATGTTAACCAGAGGCTGTTTTGAGAGAAACTCAGCCTTCATAAAACGTTCTCCAGGTTCCTCTTGTTCATCTTGAGGGACTGAAATTTTTATGAAGGACCTGCAAAAAAACTTCTTACTCCTGATTAATCAAGGAATAAAGAAAACTTGAACACAATTTACCAGGTGAGGAAACGTGACAATGAAAAATGGCCCGTGATTTGGAATCAGAAATGAGCTTGACTCAGCCACAGCACATACCTTGGGCAAATTCTTTTACTTCGCAGGATCTCACGTTTTCATCTGGAAGTGGGAATAATGATACCTACATCCTCAGGGATCTGGGGGCTGAACAGGAATTCCAGCAGTGCTCTCTAATTGCCGTTACCTTTCCCCCGTGGCAGTGCAAATCTCTTTTTCTTTGTTTTGTTTTATTGGAGTATAGTCAGTTACAGTGTGTCAGTTTCTGGTGTACAGCATAATGCTTCAGTGATACATATATATACATATATTCCTTTTCCTATTCTTTTCCATTATAGATTAAAATCTTTTAAAAACTGCAGGTCTAGCTTACCCTAATCAAATAGGAACAGTCTCAGCATAATGCTCTGTGCTTGTTAATAGTTTTGTCACTCATTTTAATCATAGGATTTTACTTCCACTCAGCGCTGTGGCTGATGATTTAATTTTTATGTAATTGCATGGCAAACATCATGCGTTAGGAGGTAGGGCTATAAAGAGAGTACGCCGCACACAGGGTCTGGTCTTCCGCCAGCAAATTCCAAGCTGCCTTTGCTGCCACATGTTACTACATCCAGTGAGTTGCCCAGGGACACACCGCCTGCCGTTGATGGCTCTCGCTCACTTGGGTGACTGTGTGGAAGGCAGCTCTGCAGTGTAATGGTGTTGCTCATTATAGTAATGATGTGCATTTACCAGAGTTCTGTAGGAGAGTGATTCGTATCTCAGCATGCAGGGAGCCCTGTGGATGCTTGGGTATCTCAGAAGCTATAAAACTTCTCAGGTCAAAACTGGTTTAAATGTGATGCTTTCAGAGATGCACTGTGAAACTTAAGACAGCAATGAGTGTATTTTAGAGCAAAAAAAACCTCATGCCTTTCCAGGGAAAGATTAATATTAAGGATGCTTTATTGCTTGTAAGACTTTTAACCCAGAATTTAAAAGGAAGACTTTTTTTTTTCCAGTACTCACAATCAGCTCCCAGGAGATAGGCAGGTTACTGATGATCTGTACCATTTTACAGATGAGATCACTGAGGTCTGTGGCTTTAGGACCAGCGTCCATTTCTCTTGGATGCCTGGCTTCGCTTGGCTCTTTCCTTGGATGGTTTCTTCTCTCTAAGATCTCAGCCTGGATGTTGCCTGTCCAAGAGACCTTGTTTAATTCTCATTGCAAGTAATATTGCCTTCCCACTCCTTGTCTCCTTTCGCCTCTTCTTCCTTCACTGGCATCAGTCACGAGCATGAATTTTATTTCTTTCTTTTAGTTTGTTTTTAGCGTTTATGATTTAATTGAGTTTATTAGTCTGTCTCCACCGTAAAAACATGCATTCTGTAAAGGCCAGGCTTCCATCTTTGTACTTGCTGCCCCAGTCCAGTGCCTGACACCTGTGAGGGAGGCCCTTTGTTAATATTTAATTGAGGAGGGAAATAGCTGAGGTTTTTAAAGGCTAAGCTGTTCGTTGAATGTTTATGTTCAAAAGGCAGAAAGCAGACTGATGGAAGGTTGAGTGAAGTGTGAAAATTGTTATGAAAGCATATTTTCACAAATGAACCAGGTTTAGATTTTAATATGTGTAGGTTTCTGAATAATGTCTGGTAGATACATAAGACTTGCTTCGGGGGATTTTTTTTTTTTTTTAATACAACGGACTTCAAGTTAGAAGAAGTTGCAATGCTTGCTATACTTGAGTAGAATTGATAAAATCTGTTAATCATCAGTTTTGCTTTAAACACCTGAGGAATTTTTAAACGTTGGAAACCCAGGCCATCATCTTGAACTTATATTTCTAATAGCAATTGTACCTGGCAATTTTTTACAGATTATATAGTTACTGATTGGTTTTTGACCTTTAGCATATCTGCATGTAGTTTAGAAGGCTTATTCATAAATATTTGTCTTAAAGATCGAAGAGTCCAGCACATGATTCAGGCATTGTTCATCCGATATGGAAGGATCCAGGTAAGCTGAGGAAAACTCCCTCCTCAATGATAGGTGTCCACGTTGTTCTAACTACCTGATTCTTAAAACTTGTTCCTTTTACATCTTGCCATTTGGGTGAGGCAGAACAATCCAGTTCTGGATGACTGGTGGAGAACGTGTCTAATGAACAACTAGATTTTTGTCTCATATTTTTCCACTAGTCCAACTCTATTACTTTAGGTATTTTCAGCTATAGCTGAACTTTGTGGAACTTTCAAATCAAAACAGCTTAAACATATCGTCTTAGATATGAGGACTGGGTAATTCCCAGGCCAGTGAGTTGAGCAGCTCAGTGATCTTGTCAAGGTCCTGGGTTCTTCTTGGCCATCCTGGCATCACATCTAGACATGACAGCCTCCAGAGACAGCAGCAAGACAAAATTTCCTTGTCTCTCTGTATAAGTGTGAAAGATGCTTTCCTCGAAGCTCAAGAGGAGACTGCACCTTGACAGTGGCTTGCTGGACAGAATGGGTCACACCCCTAACGCAGTTCTGAGACTTGAATTAGGTGTGATCTATTCACTTTCTCTGAGGGTGATTAAAACATGGACTGTTCTGTCAAAGAAAAGGTGAGAAAGAGATGAACAGGCAGTGAGTGGTCACTGCCATTCCAGATTTATCCTGGAAGCTCCCTGCATGGGTGTGTTTATTGCTCTCTGATAATAAACATTTTACAGATGGGAAACAAAGTGGCAGTTCTTTGGGTGGAGCATTCCTACCTTCACATTGGAGTTTCCTCCTGGGAATTCTGCAGTGAAAGCTACTCTTGCATTATTTTCTCTTGTGAGATGAATGCTGTGCTCACAGGTCATGTGACTCTTCCAGTGAGATTTTAAAATAGCATTTTCATCCAGATGTGTTCGGTGAGCATGCTGTTTACCAACGGAGGTTTTACTGCATTCCTTGTCCTAGAAAAGATTTCATTTTGTGTAAACCAGAAAAGGAAGTTGGATCGAGTAAGTCTGACTGCAGAGTTGCAGAGTCAAACCCTCCCTTCGTCTCTCTCTTACAATAAAAAATTATAATACAGCTCACAGTTGTCGAACAGTCATCATGTGGTCTCTGGAAATTTCAGGCTTGTACTCCCTTCCTTGCCTTTTCCCCTAATTGTGTTAATACTTGGAACATTTAGGCTTTCAAATGTTTGACTATTCTGAAGTTGAGGAAAGGTATCGAGTTTATTTTTCATTTTCTCAGATGTCGCTTACTTCTTTGACATAAAAATCCTTATCTCACAGGGTAAGCTTCAGGAAATGGGTTGAGGAGTGAAGACAAACCTGGCTTTTATGAGAACAGGGATGCTTTTCACTGGAAACATAGTTTTCAACAAACAGCGCCAGTTCGGAAACCTGTGGGATTGGTCCTGTCTTCATGGGGCATTGTGGGAGTTGAAATCAGCATACAGGTTTATCAGCCTTATTCTTAGAGACACCATTCACAAACATGAACTGTCAGTGCATCCAGCTTTTCTCCTTTCCAGTTGAGGAAATAAGGCTTAACGAGATTAACTGACTTGTTCACCCCTGTTAATTTTGAGGGATACATTATTTCCTTCTAGCCCCAGAGAACACAGAGCACATACGATACTGTATCAGGCTGTATATACAGTTACTTTAACAATTCTTTACTTGGGTAACTTCGATATTTGTTGTAAAATGAGCAATTGGGAGTGGCAGTAGTAGTGATGATGAGAATAATAAAACCAAGGTGGCACCTACTTAATGGTTATTGAGCACTTACTGTGTACTAGGCAGCGTGCATACAGCTCTACTGGTGTGATCTCAGTCCAGTCTCACAATAAGCATGTTATTCCCATTTACAAATGAAAAGCATGCAGTTTGTAGGTTAGACTAGCCCAGTGTCACACAGCTGGTAAGTAGCAGAGGTAGGAGTCCAGCCCATATTTGGCTGGTTTTAGAGTGTGGGTTCTTAATGAAGAGGTTTACCATGAATCATGGCAGGGAACGGGGTGATGGTTATGACTCTGAGAAAGGTTCTGCATGGCTTCAGGCATGACCAGCCCTAGGAAAGACCAGATCACCCAGTGGGCACAGGGTGCTGTTCAGATCAGGTTGAAACTAGAACTCCTTTTCACCCCACCAGAGGAAGGGCAGGGTAGAGGGGAAACTTCAACCAGGGGTTCAAGCTTTGACATGAGAAGTCGGCTGCAGGGGCTCGGGGGAGCTGATGGAGTGTAGACGGGGCTGGGGTTGGGGTCTAGCTCCCTGTGGCACACACCCCATAGTCTGTGTAAATGTGATAGAAAGCATGTTCTTTCTGCAGGTCTCTTCAGCTTTCTCCTAAACACTGCTTTTGGTTTATCCGGCTCATCTACCTTTTTTAAATAGAAATATAATTTGGCACATTGCTGCCTTTGGCTAAGTAAGGATAAGCATAAAAGTCTAAAAACATGTTTTCCATTTATAGAAAAAGGAATTCAGCTTCCTTGGAAATGTTGTATGCTAACAGTGCCACTTAAAGGAGATGACACTTCATTCTGAAGGTGAGAGGTGTATCTAGCAACCTTTGCCAAAGAATTTTCTTCCCCTCTTCAAGTTAAAAAGAGGAGAAAAGTTTTTTAAAAAGCACAAAAAGCTGTTTCATGGTGCTGTCTATTTGAGCTCTGATTTGGGGGAGGGAAAAAAAAGGCCCATGTGTATCCATTCTGCCCCCAGATTGATTTTGTACATTTTAGTTGCTATTGCACTAAATGGAGGCCAGAAAAGGTACACAGAGCGCCTGGGATGGGGCTGACCTGGGTGCACAGGGGCTTGTGGGGCTGGAGGATGGTTTTGTAACATGGTTCTCCAAAAGCAAATTGAGGTCTGAGTAATGACACGTTTTGTCTGTAGTTGACAAGGAATGGGGCCTTTTTTGTTTACTTTTTCAAAGAGACTCTGGAAACCATGGCTAATTTCAATCTAATGAAACACCTCCTAACATCAGGGCTTTCTGGGGTCGGTGTTTTATAAGAATCGCATCTCATAATCTTCCTGTAACAGGGTGTCCTATGTTCACATACACCCTGCATTACATCACCTGTTAGACTTATTTTATTAGTTTAACCCTGAGTGTTATAATGAAGTTCTCTTGCCATTTTGTGTCAGTTTGACATTAATTTATTAAGTGTCAGTCAGCTCCTACTCTGCGCAGCGTCCAGAGACAGGAGGGACCGTGTATCCCTGTGATTGTTCGAGTCACAAGGATGCAGGCTTTCCTGTGCTGCTTTGGGATTAGAGATCCACTCAGATCAGAAGGGTTGTTTTGTTTGTTTGTTTGTTTGTTTTTTACCAAAATTTATAATTCTCCCAGAGGATATTGGCAGTGGAGTTGGGCAAGCAGAGTATATCTTCTTGAAATCCAGCAGGCTCAGATGGATTCCTAATGAGAAAAAAAAAAAAAAGAGTTTTTCTGTTTTTCCAACATAAAAGATAATTTGGGTTGCTGTGAGCTATTAACTGTACCAAGTTATGGTTATTTGTTTACAATCACACCAAGAAATGAGGAAAGAGAACTCTTTTTAAAAGTTTGTCTAGGAATGGAGACACAGGCCTTGAGTTCGGGGTGACATTTCCCAAACGCAGCCCTCCCACGTGGTAGCTAACATGTGCACCAGGCTCTGCGTGTGAAGACTGACCACAGCTGCCTCCCCCGGGTCCGGGATGGGAACAGCAGTGGTTTTCAGCACCCGTTCAATTCAGTGCTTCTCAAAGAACACTGGTGTCCTGGCAAGGGAGCAGGATAGTCATGTCAGATGCGGAGAAAGGAAACTTTCAGCCTCAGCACCCACACATTTAAGGACACACGTGGTGGGGGGTGGTCTCTGTCAGTGAATAGAAGCAGTGTCTGTTGTCTGGGAAGCCCTTGCCTCTGGTGTGTGCAGCAGCCTTTCCTTCTGGGAAGGCTGAGTGATCAGAGCCAGGACACTCCCTCTGTCGCAGCCACTGGACAGAGGGCCACCCGCACCGGTCACAGCAGGTAAGAAGCTGAGAGAAGGTGTAGGAGCTTGTCTATATGGGGATTAACCCTCCTAGTTCAAAGGTGGACCACTTTCAGAATGTTTGCCACTTTTGAAACAGCTCCGAGAGAGTAGTTGAGCAGATGTAAAAACTAAACGTGATCCTGCTTGCAGAGAAGTCAGTTGTCAGACAAAATCCATGTTTTATACAAGTATCCTGTTTCTCAATATGTGTGTATAAACCAGACTCTGGAGATTGTATTCTCAAACACATCCTTTTATGGAAGGGGTTGGGGAGAAGGAGAATACTCAGCTTCAAGATTATTCTAGTTATTCCATCTTTGTTATCTCTGTTTTTTCATCTGTAAAATGGGTACATTACTAATGATAAGTAATAGGATCCTTGTGATAATCAAATTAGGAAGTTATGTATAAATTGCGTAGCATAGCACTGGGCACATAAAAGAGGCTTTCTTGAGGCCTTAAGGGAAAACATCTCAAAGCTTCAAGGAACAAGATTTTAAGCCTTCTTGGATTAAAGCCATGTAAATATCTACAGTGTGTTAGTTATCTTGACTGTCTCGTGCAGACTCTGGGGAGATGCCCCATGCACAGAGAAGTTTTAACATTGCCCGTGCTAATTAGATCATATTAGGGACTGCAGGCAGTGCTGCTGCCTCTGCCCTCGACAGAAAATATTATCTGTGATTTCTAAATGAACTGGATGCTCATGTACTCTCTGTAAGTATAAATATTGATTCTAAGGAAGGACTAAAATAATATTGTGCCGGGGTAATTTTCTAGTTGTTTAGGGTTTTGTTTTGTTTTATTTAATTGCATGCACATTGAAACTGAACCCCAGCCTTGGCGAGACTTCAGTCATCCGGATACCACCATCAGTTCTTCTGTGATCCATGTTGTTATTTGTTTAATATTTTTATTTAAGTTCACTCTTTAAAAATGTGAATTTATTTTAAAAGGAAACAGTCTTCTTACATAAGTGGACAACTACCACATGCAATCACTAGAATGTGCTTTAATGTGCAGGGGAAAACAGTGTCTTCAGATCAGCCGAAGGCACCAAGTTTAAGGCCTGTGACCCTGATGCAAAAGGAAATTAACAAGTGGGTGAGAGAGATGTTTCAGATGTGTTAGCGTCAGAGAGTTTCTCCTTAATGTGAACTCCTCAGACAAGTTCTGAGGGTTTTTTGTTTGGATTCCTGTGTCAACGTATTTTGTAGATTAGACCCCATTTAATGCTGTCCCTTCTTCTTTTGTTAACTCCATTATCATGAGGGGTTCCCTTTCCTTCCTCCCCTGGAAACAAGGTTCAGCATGTTGCTGGGCTGCACCTGTCCTTTTAAGAAACACAGATCTGAGTAGCTCTTCCTCCGTTACGCCTCAGATTGGAAAGGATCTTGTCAACCAGGCAGAATGTAGCAAATCCAAATCCACTGAAAGACATGAGCCGGAAAACTGCCCTATACAGAGGTCACCTGGGTGTCCTGATGGCTGGGGGTACCTGGGCACTTCCTGAGGACAGGAGCCCTGTCTCGACACAAGTGTAGCTTTTCTTTTGTATTCTACACCTGGTGCCGTGCATACTGTGGACTCCGTGGTCAGTAGTTGGGTAAACTGGGAGCATCTGGCAGCCTGCTGAGCATATCAGACCCCTGTCCTTGGAAGCTTTAGTGTTCCTCTGGCAGAGGCTGCAAACAGTAGGGATCTCAGGTATTCCTGGCTTGAGGGAGCAGGGATGCAACTCAAGGCTCACAGCATGCACGATGTAAGAGGCTAATGGAAAGCTGCCACCATGATTACAAGTTAAGCCTACCCCTCCCTGCCATTTACAGGGGTCGTGGAATGGAAACTCTGCAGGCTTGGAGCCACCTACCTCTCACCCCATCTTATCAGTCCTGGGGTGGCAGCCCCTGACCAAGAGGGAGGTTGGACAGGAAAAGCAACAGTAAGGAGAGTCTGCATGTTCACAGTTCTGAGCCTGGGTGCTGGATGTGCCTCAGACTGGGCAAAGGCCAATGAGGGATGAAGCATTTCGTTTATTTTTGCCTATTTTTCTGTTTTGATTGAGTCAATACTCTAAGTGTATTATATTTGGGGGGTGGGGGGTTTTCGTGTGTTAGAGTGAAAAAAAAATTAGTTTTCAGAATAAAATAATGCCATTTGCAGGAACATGGATGGATCTGGAGATTGTCATACTAAGTAAAGGAAGCCAGAAAGAGAAAGAAAAATACCGTATGATATCACTTATATGTGGAATCTTAAAAAATGACAAATGATCTTATTTATAAAACAGAAACAGACTCACAGACATAGAAAACAAACATGGTTACTAGTGGGGAAACAGGGTGGGGAGGGATACATTGGGAGTTCAAGATTTGCAGATACTAATATATATAAAATAGATAAACAAGTTCATACTGTATAGCACAAGGAGCGCTATATTCAATATCTTGTAACCCATAATGAAAAAGAATATAAAAGGGAATATATGTATGTGTGTGTATGACGGAAACATTACACTGTACACCAGAAACTGACACAGCATTGTAAACTGAGAATCCTACAGTAAAAACATTCGTTTTCAAAATAATAACATTTTTGAAGTGTTGTGCTGTGATGCTTATATCTTAGAAAGATCTGTCATACTGTGAAAAAATTAGGGCATTTAAACTAATATTTCGTAGTTACTTTTTAAAATAATCTGCCTCCTAGCTTTCCGGATACGCTCGTGGAGGGTTTCTTGGTTGGTTGATTGGGTTTTTACCCATGGAGCTTTCCTCTATTACACAGCTAGCCATGGATTTTATTTTTATTATATAAAAATCATGGTTACATTGCAGAGGGCTATTTTTGGAAGCAGTCTCTGTATTTGACTTCTTCAGTCCTAAAGACAAAAAACACATGAAAAATAGAGACTTCTTTTTTCAAATTATGAAAGAAATATCTTTTCATTTTATAGAACATACGGAAAAATATGTGACAGGGTGATATCCCGCCAACTAGAGATAAACACTGTTAACATTTTGGTGCTTCCTCTACTCTTTATTTTTATGCATTTAAAAAGCTGAGATTAAACCAGTAACTTACTGAGTTTTCTTATTTTTGTTCCTGCTTGTGTGCAGGACACAAGTTGAAGTAAGTGGTGCTCATGTTCTACAACTCAGTACTTAGAGAGTTAATTAAATGATTGGAAATGATGTTTTAAAACCTTATTAAATTGCCTGCCATTTGAATCATTATGACAGCATAGTCCCTTGTATCTTTAAATATTCTTCAGAAGTATAATGTTAATCTTTAGACATAAGATGTGACATTTAAATGTTAAATAGAAGAAAATAGCCAAAGAGATTGATTAACAATGCTGAGATACATTCCAGATTTGTAATTACTTTCATTTACCACCACTAGTTTGATTGCATAGTTTCTAATATGAGGCCTTAGACGTAAAATGTATCATTATGAACCTAAATTAAGAATAAAGGATCACCACACATTCGATTTTATTACCACCACAAGAACGAAGGACTCAAATCACAAGATGAGAAACAGTCACAGAAATCTAGCTTCCTAACTGAAAACTAGTGATGAGTTTCCAAGCAAAGATAATTCAGATTTTATTAACTTGAAGCAGCTGTTGTCTTTAATATGCTCCTTTTATTCCCCCCGGAAATGGAAAAGATCTTGTAAAACAAAGAATACTTGTGTTGTTTCTTTTTAAAAGCAGCTGGCCTCCCATCGTTGAGCTGTTTTTGAGTTCAGAAACCCCAGGCTCTGGATGTTTTCCTGGTGAAGGAGCTGGGAGGAAGGGAGGGGAGAGGGAGCAGGCATCCACCGTCCTGTCCAGGGTCCCCCCCCCCCCCCCGCAGCAAGGGGACCAGAGGGAAGAGGGGCAGACAAGCCCTCCTTCCCTCTGTCCAGTTCTCACCTTGACAACACCAGCCCCCTTTCTGGGTCTCACCACCATCAGCCGTGCCCCACACATCTGTGTGTGAGGAGCAGCATGGAGAGCAGCCCGGCAGGCCCTTGGGGAAGAGAAGCAGGGGGCAGAGTCCGAGGGGAGGAGGGCGCGGGTCCTTGGGCAGCTAGTCATCACACACGTCCACAGTGCGGTCCACACGTGGCACTTGAATCCCTGCCCCCAGCATCCTCCATGGGGTCGAGTGGGGAAGACCCTTGGGGCTGGACGTTTCCCCAGTTTCTGGGCTGCTTCCACAAACCTGCCTTGTGACCTCAGCGTTCCTTGGAGAGCCTCTCAGATCTCATTTCTTTAGGGTTGCCTTTGATTCCTGGCACAAAATTGTCTCCAAGCGCAGTTTGTAGTTCTATCAGGGTTATTTGATTACCGTCATCTTCTCCCTATTTTGACAACTGGTTTATCCCCAGCACCAGGAACCATCCCTGGTCCACCAGAAGCCTGGTGTAAATATTTGTCATAGGGGAAGAAAAAAAAAAAAAAGACCTTTTGACTGATCATTTACCTCTCTGCTTAATTTAAATACCTAAAATCTCTTGATGAAAATATTTATGTAAATTTTGAAAGCTCTTTTTCGGTGGCATAGCATTACATTCACCAACAGGAAAAGGACAAAATTATAGTATTCCTTATATTAGATATTTATTATATTTTCATATAATTTTACATTATTCTAAAATAATGCTATGTTATTTTATGTTTTATATTATTAATGTCTGAAATGATGTTTAGCAAAGTTTTACCTTTTTATTCAGATTTTTTTGACATGATAAACATAGATTGTGACTGATTATTTCTTATTATATCTGAGATTTCCTTGATGTCATTATAAAAATTTCAAATAGTAAAGAGTGAGTTTATAATGATTATGATCTTTTTAAGATAAGGATTTTGAAAGCTGAAAGAATTTCTCAAATCAGTGGTAGACTTGAGAAAGAAAATTGGGCAGTTGGGGGCATTTTGAGAAAATTTCTCTTATGAATCCTTTTTTGTAAATATGGTCTTTGCAGAATCTCTTTGCCCTCTTCAGTAATTAGCACAGCTCCCTGCATGTGTTAAGTATCAGGTTTATGTTTGAATTTATGTATGTGTTTAGTTATGGGTAAGGACATGAAAGGAAAACATAGATCCAGCTAGAACCAGTCTTGAGTTTAAGCCTATTCTTTTTGCCTTTATACGTTTTAAACAATAGTTGCTTTACATTCAGAAATGGAGAACCAGAGTTACCATCACCCCCTCCCTGTCATCTCTCCACATCCTGAACCTTGTTCTTGTCATACAGTTTCCCCTTCTCCTAGGATGTAAACTCACTGTGTCTATTTTCTGTCAGTCTTATCTTTCCAAAGTTTAGGACTTTGAGATGTGGCACTGATTCAGACTCATGTAATATGGGACTGGAGGTCATCATGCCAAAGCCAGTCTGAAGACACCTCTTATTTTTCATAAGCAAAGGCAATGCCAAGGAGAACAATCATTTTTACAAAATGTCAGTGGGAAAATTTTAATTACTTTAGAGAATTGAATTGTTTCTAAATATCCTGGACTGTAGGAATCTCTGCAAATTAGTCTTCTCTCTGTGGGTTTGTGGATCCAGAGTTTGGCTCTGCCTTTCAGTAACCATTGCAGCTGTTTTGTTGTTTTACTCTGAGAACAAAGGTGCTCCTTCTAAGAGCTTTTCCAAAATCTCATACTCAGAAATATGCTTCATTGTCCCAAGGGACATGGCTAGGTTTTAGTAACTAGTGCTCATTCTAGGGGAATAAAGTGGTGACTCTAAAATGTTCCTTTAAAATGTCAATGATTATGGTACAATCATCTTCCTTGAAAGAAAAAAAAATCATTGGCTGTGATCCAAAAAATTACAACACTTTGGCTATAAATCCCTAATTGTGTCTAAGAAGCAAAAACAGACATGCTTAATTTTTCTGTCCCCTGTGCAACTTATCTGCTTCGTCTGGTGATTCAAGCGGGAGACAGCCAGTCAGGCTTGTTGGAATCTCGTTCTTTCCCTGCCACTGAGGGCTTTGGCTCAGGCGTCACAGTAGTGTGCTTGGCCCTGCTAAATGCATCTGTATAGAAGACTGCTCTCCCCACCACACAGGTCTGCAAAGAGTGTACTGAAAAATTACTGAGATATTTGTACGACAGACATCATGATCACTGCCTTATCACAGTTAGTGAATGTGGATGGGAAGTGTGGAATCTGGCTTACTTATTTCTGTTACTTTACATCCTGAAGGCCTTTCCAGGTTGGGATATACAGAACTGTTCTCCAGTTTTTAAACTGCTGCCTGGTATTTCATGGGGCAGCCATTTCTCAGTGAATGTGCATTAAGGTTGTTTCTGCTTTCTCCATATAATTCGCAATGCTACAGACCATGCTTGTCTGAACAGTGATGATGATGACAACAGTAACAACAACAATGAGCAGACACTTAGGAACTACTTACTATGTGCCCAGCCTTGTTATTTGTCACTGGGTGTGTGTGTGTGTCCTCACAACAATCCTGTGAGATAAGTACTTACTATTCTCATTTTATGTTTGAGTAAAATTAGGCCCAGAGAAGTTTTCTAACTTGACCAAGGTAACAGAGCTAGTAAGTTTCCTAGCTGGGATTTGATACAGGTAGAACCTTACGGGCGTACATAAACCCGTTAAAATACGTGTTCCTCTTCCCTGATTTTTTCTCCCGCCCTAACGATGCCATTACTCAGACCCAGACGTTGACGCTGTTCTTCCGTCTCAAACCTCCGTATGCTCTAGGCAGCAGCTCTGTGCCTGTGCTGCCCAGGTTTCTGGGCTTCATTAGCCTCTGCTTTGCATCTCCAGCTGCCAGTGAGGCACCTGCGTACAGTTGTAGGCTGCTTGCCCTCCAGCTCCATTCTTTCTCCTTGTCATTTTCCTTATAACCCTGGTACAGGCTGTGGTCGGAATGAGCTCCCATCACGTGTGTGCCTTGCATATTTCTGCATCGCTCCTCACCCTGGTCCACGCCCTTCTCATTTGCCCGCGTTCTGCCAGTCCTCTGCCAGACTGAAGATGGTCTCCTCCATCTTCAGTGTCACCTTTGCCAGCCAGCCACTCCAGCCTGTACAGACGTTTCTCATTCTGTGTCCTAAAAGCATATGCTGGAAAGCTTTAGTGTGAGAACTGTGAAATCAGAGGGCCTGGATTCAAATACTGGATCTGGGTAACTTAGGTTTGCTGATCTTTAGCTTCCTCATCTATAAAATGGGGAGAGTATCTTACTACTTCAGTCGTTAAGAATAAATGAGATACTATCGTAAAGAATGCCGAATGTCTTCTCACCACCATTTACATTCTCTGAATGCCTTCCTCTGTTTGTAGCCTCTGCCTTAGTCCTAAATTATCCTACTTTGCATGTTAGTTTTGCCTCTTTAGATTACTCGGGTAGGGTCACCGGATACTTCTCTTTCCACCAGAGTGGTGAACAGTGAGGAGAGTTTGTTTATTCCTGAGTAGCGCGTTGCTGAGAATGCGTGAATCGTGCTGAGCGACTGTGCTCTGCAGGACTGCGCTGTGTTTATCCAAGAACAGAAACATTTACCTTAATTCTGAAGCGCTGGTTTCCAGCTACCATAGCTGAGTATCTTCAGATTCCAAACAGTTTATCAGTCAGACTTCTTCCAGGCAATTGCACCTATTTTCTCTGGGCAGATAGTCCACAGGAACACATGTAGATCAGCCCAATTAGAATTTGCCAGACGACACAAATAGTGATGTCTTGGCAGTAATCTTTTATATAATCTTTCTCTTAGTTTCTGCAGAATCTAGTTGATAACAAAGTGAGCTGTCCTTTTGAAAACCATCATGCATGCACATACACGCACACACACCAAAAATACCTGCTCTTTAGAGTTCATATTTTAACCTGGGAAGAAAATACCCTAACTTTATAGGAGCATGAGGAATAAGTGAGATAACTGTAAATTTCTCAATAAGCCTCCTATCTAGATACAGTTATTATCCAATTAAAGTTAGTCATTAAGATACCTCATGGGGGGGGGAATTTTGAATGGTGGGAAGTTACTGGGGCAACTAGTACCTCGTCGTGAATATAATAGTGATTATATAGCACTTCCTATGTTCAAGGACTGCACTGCGGCTTGTAGGTATATATGCACACATTTACTCCTTTAATTCCTTCAAGAAGTCCAAGAGGCAGTGTTTATTTAGATAAGGACACCGAAGTCTAGAGTATATGGGTGGCTATGGGAACAGAAGAGGAGGCGTGAGAAGGAAGTCAGAAAGTGACTGTGCTCCGGGGACTGGAGTGCTTCCCTTTGCAGACATTGTCCCTGAACTGAAGTAGAGGGGACAGTCCGCAGGAAGGGGTGGCAGGGAAGGGGCCTGGAAGACCACAGGCATCAGGGGTCTCTCAGACATGGATGGGTTTTCAGCTCAGCTTCCTGCTAGCAGTTGGCCTTCAGCGAGTTACTAACCAACCATCTCTGGGCCTCAGGTTCTTCCCCGGTGCATCCAGGTAAAGAGAATGGCCATTGTGTCGCCATGAAAAATCAGAATATAATGCATAACAGAAAAATTTTTAGTCTACAGCTTCATGGTTGCAGCACCCCAAAAATATGTTCCTTTACCACTTTCGGGATTTTATCTGTGGGTTTCTAATATTAGAGTTAGGAAAAATAATGATGTAAGTTTCAAATGTAGCCAAAGGAACACTGCACAACTGTAAGAACAGCTGGAACTGTTACTTACATCCAGCACAGATTGTGGTTTTTGCAACATTTGCTTTTCTTTACTTCCTTCTTCCTTCCCTCCCTCCTTCCCTCTTTTTTCTTTCTCTTCTGAAATGTATACTTGAATACCCATCTCTAGGGACACATAAACATTTCCTCACCTAGCCACAATGCAAGTGACAGAATTAAACCTAAGCTGAAAATTGGCAATACCGTCAGTTTGGAAAATAATTAAAAACATAATTTCTGTATATTTTATGAGTTAGTGGTTTTGTGTGTGTGTGTTCAAATATAAAGGATTTGTGCATGCTTTGGGGTTTGCTTGCTTTCCTTAAATTTATTTTTCATCAGATTTTATACTCAAGATTTAAATATACTCAAATTCAGTGAAGAGTGACTGAAGTATCATTGTGGACATAATCTAATAATTGCTGACACTTTACCTTAGTGCCTTGGAGGTTTTTTTGAGGGGTAAATACTGTGGAGGAAGATAACACTCAATTTCCAGTTCTGGTTGATCCCAGCCCTTCCCTCCCCAGGTATATAAGGACTCTTGTAAAGTTGGTGTTTGACTTTGAATTTTAGATACTACTCCTGGAATTAAGACAGATGTTTTCTTAGATGAAGAATCAGATGTGAAAAACAGATTCTTTAATTCCTTAGAATTACCCTCAGGTAGGGAACATTACTTTCCCCATTTACAGATGCAGGAACTGAGACTTCAAGTCAGAATGGTCTTGAGTAAGGTTACAAAGCTTGTAAGTGGAGCGTGGGGCCCTGTGGGTCTGACTTAAGAGTCTGTGTTCCAGGTACAGTGCGGTGCTATTTCTCCCCCTTGGGAACTGTCACGTTGGGATGAACATTATACTGGAACTCAGGCTGAAGAGTGCATAGTGGCAAGTTTACTATCTGCAATCTAGAAAATACAGTATGTTTATGGGAGTGGAATATTCAGCATGGAGCCGGGGGCATTGGTAAAGAGCAATATTGAGAAATAAGGGAAGGAGCTGTTATGCGGAAGTGCATACTTGAACCTTTTTCATTTTGAAACAATTTGAAGATGAAAACTTTACTGCATGGAGCAGGGCTTCCCATGCATGATCTTCTTGAAGGGAGCGTGAAATGAGGTGGACATCCCAGTGTACAGACGAGGAGGCAGAGTCAGACTGGAGCACTTCCTTCCTGGGTTGTGACCGGCGTGGGTTGTAACTAACGTGCAGCCCGCTGCACCAGGGACACTCCCGCTGTGCGCCCCTGAGCAGGTGGGGCGTGGCTGGAGCCCTGTCTGCTCTCAGCTGCCCGAGACTCAGCATGAACCAACCTCTCTGAAAGTGGCAGCCGGATGGAAACGCCGCACACTCAGTGATGTCTGACCGGCTTAGTCGTCCCAAGTCATCTGCTTTCACTTGAACTTAAGTGAATGACGTTACCATTTGTCACTTTCAACGTGAACCGGGATGATGACAGATGCAGAGAAATAAAATGTATTTCCTTGAGAGCATCCAGAACTGTTTTCTGACCTATTCAGCCTTCACTAGTTTTCTTTCTGATACTCTTATTATAAACATTAAAAAGAACATTCTGTAACATTCTGCTTCCCCAGGGCAGGGACAGTTGGGAGCATCACTGTGCGTATGACTGTTGTCCTGACAAGTCTTTGCACTTCTAATGGAGGCCCAGAGGTCATTTATTTTCCTGAACATTCGTTCATCCATCCCCTCCTTGCCCTGATCCCTGGTGCTTGTATTTCGTTCTGATGCACAAACTTGATATTAGAGAAAGATATGTTTGGGTAGAAGTCAAAGTACATAAATGGGCCTTAATTTATAGAAGGCAGTACTTAATCCACAAAAATAAAGTTGCGTTGGTGTCACTGAAATGTCTGCTGCAGTGAGATTTACCTTGAAACTGCACGGGGCACATGTGCTCACCAGCAATGGTGGGTTTTGCTTTTGACCGTGCACTGAATTAGCTGGGGAACTTTTGAAGACTAAAGCTCAGGCCCCATCTTCAGAGATTTCTGGTTTAATTGATCTGGGGTGGGATCAAGTATTGATGGTTTTAAAAGCACTCTGGGTGTTTATAATGCACAGCCAGGATGGAGACCAGCACCCCAGAGCAGCGATTCTCAAACTTGAATGCACAGCAGAATGTCCTGAACAGCTTGTGAAAACAGCCAGGACACACCCCCAGAATTTCTCGTGCAGTAGGTCTGAGGTGGGGCCCGAGAGTCTGCATTTCTTACAGGTTCCTGGACATTGCTGATGTGTTGGTTCTAGGAACCCACTTTGAGAACCTCTGGCCTAGAGGGCTCTTTCCAAGAGCTTTATATGATTCTGTTACAGAAAAAAAGAGGAGGGATGCCAACCCACATACCCAGCATTGCTTTAGTTAAAACTGCCGCTCTAGGCACAACCATTAAAATATATTTCCCTGTTCTTAGGGGAGCTGGGCCATTCGATTTTTTTCTTTAAACCAGTATGCTCACTAGCAGGCAACTTGAGACCCAGGATCTAAAAGGAGCTGGATTAGAGGAAGAGTCCAAGTTTTTTTTTAATAGAAAAGGTTGCAGGCGTCTGTAGAATCATTGCACAGGCTGGCAAATTCCCCAGCTTTACTGAGACATAGAGCTTGGGAAAAGATGAAATGGAAACAATTCTAATGTTCTGTCGACAGTGTGAAATGGCACAGAAGGGCAGAGCTGAATAAAAGCATGGTACTTGGCCCCCAAAAGAGGACATTTTAGCTGCAGAATGTACCGTCTACGGCTAGACATGTGTATTTCTGATTTAGGTGGACATCGTAAGTTTCTCTTTATCCAGTTTTTAGGACTTCCCCTGTTTCCTTTTTCCAAACACTGCCCTCAGTCTGTAGTGAACAGCCTGCAATGAAACGTCCGGTGTTCTAGGTGTTCAGGTCTCTACCCTGTCCCCGGAGTGCGCTGGCTGCGTCGCCTCCCATTTGTCTTCACCGGACCTTGATGGAAGAGCGAACCTGTTAAAGCAGCTGACGTGTCTGTCTCCTCGGCCTGGTGGAATTGACTGGGCTTTGAACCCAAGCGATGGTGGGGCCTGACTCACCCTCCCTCCCTGCCGTGCAGCTTCTCTCAGGGAAAGTGCTATGCCGGCCGAGAGAGAAGAAAAGAGCCCATTCTGTCCCTTGGACAGACCCTTAATTAATAGTAATCATGCAATTGGAAGTTGTGCGCCGCCGTGGCATTCACCATTGTTGTGGGAGCAGTTCCTGGACGGCACGAACAGAGCGCCCCTTATTCTGTGATTAAATGAAAAATAATGGCATCACTTCAGCCTCGAGGAAGGAAATGTCCAAGTGCAACCTCTGTGTAATTAAGCTGAACATTATTATCAACAGAAAGTGATTGTACTTGTGTTCAGAGGCGAGAAGAGATAAGCCACCAGGCATGTGACCTCCGCAAGTGAATGGTTCTGGGGATGTCTGCTACACCCCCAGACAGCCAGCTCTGGGCCTGCCGCGGGGAGGGGGTGGGGGAGGGCAGGTGCTATTTTCCATCCCATTTTTCTCTCTTTTCCAGATGTTTTGAAGTTTTTTCTCATCGGTTCTTGGGACTGTCTCTAACATCTGCCTGTATGTCCTCCTTCACCTGCATCTGCTTTCCTGCTTTTTTTGTTTTGCTTACTTACTTTTCTTCTTTAGCGAGGCTCACTTTTCTCCACTTGGACGCACCACTAGGGTTCTGACAGGTAAAATTAAAACAGTCCATTGAATTTTTAGCCAAAACAGGTGTTGAGTGATTGACCCTATCAAGTGGCTCCCTCCAGAAACCTCATTTACTCCTGGCTTCTTTATGACCCCCTCATAATTCATTAGCTTCATAAAACGCACGTGTGAAAGGCAGCGGCGGGAAGCCTGGCTCTGCAGTGTGGATGTCAGCCCACCCCCTCCCCTGCCTCCATCCCGGGGATTTGAGGGGTTTGAGCTCCCTGCAGGATAGCCAAGATGTGGTGCCGTGAAGAGCCTCAGGTTGGAATTGGTGAGTGTTCAAAAGTAGGATTCCTTCTCTGCCGCGGTACCTTGATGATACACCTCTTAGGGAATCACCGCCTGCATTCCCCTTAGTGGGCTCCTAGGGACATAAAACGTTTCTCTGTTCTGCTTCAAGATTCCCAGCAATCCCAAAATATCCAGTGTTTTTCAGCTGGTTACAAAACCCTTCCAAGTCCCCGCCATCATCAGAGAGTGCCCCAGACCCCAGTGCTTGTCACTTTGGGGTGTGCAGTCCTTTTCCTCTCTCACTAGCATCTAAGGTTGTCTGGTGGGTACCAAAGGCCCACAGAGGAAGGGGTGGGGTGATTGTCGCTCTAGTCTTAATTTAGATTTAGCGAATGTCTGAAGCCCCCCTTTCTGTAACAGTTCGCCAGAGCCCGGACTCATCTTGCCAAGTACTCCCCCACCTCTTCATTCCCAAACCCCTGTGTATTATGAAGGAAATGAAATCCATATGTTTCTGATTCATTTACATGTAGCTCATCAAAATGTAGTTTTGTAAGAGCTCTTTGGTGTCCAAGAAGCATTTGGAGCCTTTTTATGAGACTTTTAACTCCCCGCCCCGCCCCCACCCCTTTATCCCCTTAGAACCAGGAAGTTGGGACTTGCCAAGAATAAATAAAACCAAGCTTGAGGGTTGACTCTGTCTCTGGTCTGACCCACCAGACTTTAGCACAGCTTCAGCAACAACAGAAAAGCCTCTCCCCCCGTTTCTAGGGTGCCAGGGCAGTGGCCGTCATCCCACTGACACCCCACGTGGCAGTGAGTTTGGTCTCACCCCCAGCTTCTCGTGGAGGCAGCTGATTGTCTATTCACAGTTGTTCTGCAGCCGAGCCCCTTCCCTCCAGCCCCGGGGTGGGGAAGGGCAGAGAGGAGAGCTGATGGCCGCTGTGTGGACCAGCAGCACTGTGCAGTTTCTGTCAGCGATTCCCCACCTCCATCCACTCACCACTCCCCAAGTTACAGCTCTCAGACTCTTCTGGACTACAGATTCTTACCAGGCGGTTTACTCTGCACCAGGGACTGCTGTCTTTTTGCCGGGATGGTGGCAGAAGCACCCACAGCTGTAAACCAGGCTGCAGGGCAGCCGTGCCGTCATTTTATGACAGTTTCGAGTGTTTCACTTTTCCTCATCAAGAAAGGCTTATAAGCTTTAAGGACAAAACTCCTCACTGCCATGAAGACTCCAGAGCTTTTACTCTAAAACCACAGAAGTGAAATGAGTCAACCTGTTTCCAGAGTTTGGTTAGTGTGAGGCGGTGGGGAATTTTTCTCTTCAACCCTGAAGATGATGAATTACTGGAAAGCTGTTCGAGAGCTCAGGATTCCTCACCTGGGCTGTTGTCGTGAGAGGGGTGGAAGGAATTCTGCCCTTGTCTGTGCACATCCTGGCTTGTTTCCCTGATTCAGGATGGCGCCGGGCCTTTCCGGGGCCAAAACCCAGGCGCTTGGAAATGCAGAGGCAGGGAGTGGGGAGCAGAGCTGGGCCCGGGTGTTCTCACCCCGCCTTCCAGCTGCTGCACTCAGGCTCTTTCCAAAGTGTGTTTATTTCTTCATGTGGACGCATACAGTGTGATCACAGTCATCCACTCATGCGTAAATGACATCGAGTCCAAAGATACGCACCTGCGGAAGGATGCTTCGTCTCCCAGTTTGTAGAATTTGATCACGTCCCTGCTTCGCTCCAACACAGAGACAATCTAATTAAATATATACGTATCCATTTGGTGTGTGCATATGTGGAAGAACCATTCTCAGAAGAATTTTTAAAATATTTAACAGCAGTTGTAGAATGTTTTAGGCAAGTGGGAAAAAGAGTCAGAATTCCAGCTTGTGGAAACCTTGAAATTGGAGCTTCACCTGAAATCCCACAGTGGGGAAAACCATGACCAAGAATGCTTGTGCCGGAGCTGTTTCCTCAAGGGTGGAAGGACAGGGTACAAGTATGTTGGGTTTACCTGGTTAGTTATTTCTCAAAGTGAATAAGCCAGCACCTTTGTGATCCGAGGACAGGCAACTGTCAGTCCATTGCGAGGGTACCTTCCACTGGCTTGAAATTTGCTAGATAGTTGGGACCACCAGTTACATGAGCGTGGATGTGATGTGCTTCATTCTGCTCTACCTCCAGCTGGTCCTTATTCCCCAGTAATAGGTCCGACCTCAGGTTTACAGTTAAAGGAGCACTATACACATTGTCCCTTTAATTCCCCTGGATCTCTCAGTAGTGTCATTTCACATGGAGAAATAAAAGTTCATGCTCATCCAATGAATTTTGCCCAGTGTCATCCATTCACTGATTTGCTCATTAGTTCAGCAGGTGTGAGTGCCTTCTCTGTGTAAAATGGTAACACACATCGAGGTGGGTGGTGAGAACAGCAGTTTGGAGGAGCACATGGTTAACTGCTGGTCGGAGGTTGCGGTGGGTGAGCGTAGGAAATGGACTCATTCATTATACATGCTTTATTCTTCCAATTTTAAGATAATAAATGTGTGTGTTTTGATAATAACAACCAAAAGTACGGAGTCTGAGTTGGTCAGGTGAATGCTCTTTCCTTTCTGTGTGCTCGTTGGTCTCCAGGTTTGAATAGTCTCTTTTAGAAGTGAAAGTGTCAGAAATCCTGTGTTACAGCCACAAGGACTGACTATACTGAGCCCGCTCCCTACAGTCAACTTCATTTCTAAGTTGAATAGTGGATCTGCTTTTATGAAATACACAGGTGGCATCTCCCAGTGCCAGCTGCTTTGAGAGCTTCCCCTGGAAATAACTGTGGAGGAAGCAAAAAGCTGGAAGGTAAGACTATATCTGTTATCTGTCAGAAATGCCTCCATTTCAGTGAAGACTGAAAAAAAAATGTGTGTGTATATATATATATGTAAATATAGCCAAACAGCATCTGGAAGGTTGTGAGAAAAATCTTCAGTCTGGATGAGATGCATCTTTTCTTTTCAATGCAGGATTCAGTTTTGCCTAGTTTGTGGCAGAAGAAACTCTCTCCCTTCTTAGACTCTGCACCCGTCTCACTGCAAAAGCTGCCCTTCTGGGCCTACGAGGGGCTCCTGGGAGATGCCACAGGCTGGGTGCTGGCCTCCCAGGTGTGGGGCTGTGAACTTGCTTGTGCACTGAAGTCAGATGCCTGGTCCCCCCTCAGCTCTGGACGCTGTTTGTTCCGGCACACCGCTGCTAGAGATGGCTGGAAGTGGAAAGCAGCTCTGAGCCTTTGGAGATTCTTTCCGGATGGCCTCTTTCCCTCCTGACAGCTGTCCATGACTATGAACTGTGCATATTTGCATTTATTACAGGTAGAATAGGAATCCCCACAGAGAACTCGGTGTGGCCAAAAGTGCTAGACACTTGTAGGGCACAGAGCAGGAAGGCATCATTTTCTGTGGCTGACTTCAGTTTTGTTTGGCAAGTCACGTGAGTGTGTGGGGTTCATGAAGTACCAGTTTTGATGACGTTGCACATAACGGTACTAAGTTAGTATGTTTGTGTGTTTTTACATAGTGGTCATCAGCAAGGAAATCTTAGGTCCTTTTACTGTGCCTTGATCTAATGAAAGATTGGTTTACATTTAACTCACAAATCTGCTAGAAAAATTGGTTGCTGGAGATTGACTTATACGGTGTGATTGGGCTGGGACTGAAACCCAGGCAGTGATGGTGTGATGGCGGGGCTGTTGCTGTTAGCAACACAAACACACCAGTGTGTTCCTGCCCAGACACTACTGACCCACTGCTATCTGGTCATCCAGAGAGACCTGGACAATATTTTTGCTGATGTCTCTCTTGCTTTGCATTTCTCTGTTCATAATTATTTAATAATGCTATCAAGGTGGGAATTTTATTTGTACTTGTTTCCCCAGGTCATTTATAAAACTTGGAAGACTTGTTCTGACACTGACCCCATTGTTAATAGTTCCTGCTCCAGAGAAACTGTAGATTATTCTTATCTTCTATTTGTTTTTCCCTCAACATGAGTTTCTGATGGCATCTCTTTCATCAGTAGCTTAGGATCTAGAATATTTCCAAAGGGGTTTTGAAAATTATTTCCTCAAATACTACCCTTCTGGGATACCTCTCTGCCGGAAATATGTCGAGCACCCAAGTGTTTCTAGCATTTACATAATTTTAGATGGTATCAAAGAGTTGGGAGATGAGAATACAGTAAGATGTGGTCCCTGCACTCACTGACCTGCGGGACGCATTGAACTAAATGCCACGAAAATACTAGCTGGGTGAAATAGCTTCATTAGCCACGGAGGAGAAATCAGTGTGGGTTTGGAGACACCTGGAAAGCCTCTGCTGCAAAAGGGACTTTGTATGATGTTTATTGGGTGTCTCAACAACAACAAAAATCTCGATACAAGTCCAGTGTGTGTACATCATAGAAAAAATGTAGGACAGAGACTGAAAGTAGTAGAATGACAGCCCAGCGGCAAGAGCGCATGTGCTGGTTCAGAGCCTCAGTCTTGAGCCAGAACACCCAGGTCTTCCTTTTACTGGCTCTCGGACCACGTGCCTAAAGCTTCTTAACCTCTGTCTCTGCCTCAGTTTCCTCTTTTGTAAAAAGGGGATCATTCTGGTACATAACTCAAAGGCGTAGGCAGACAAATAAATTAATGTATGTAACGAATTTAGACCACTGACCTACAGTGATCATTCAGCTGATTGTTTAGCTAGTATTAGCTAATTGGGCATATTAGAATGATGAGATTATGATGGTATTTCGTTCTTATTCAGTGAACACGTGTGCCTTTCATAGAAGAAAAATGTATTTAAAGTAGGGCCTCTTGGTAGGGTTTTAAACATGTATACCACAGGTGAGTCATATTTAGATGACTAAAAAGCCATTTAGAGCATATTTTCATTAGGGTAGGCAACAGTTTTTGCTAACATTCAACTCACATTCCTTTTTAACCTCCATAAATGGAATTAAAAGTTTCCCACAAGTTCCCAGAACCTCTTTCTTCTCAGGAAGTCTTCGTGTACATCAGGATAAACTGTTTCATTCCATTTATCACTTGTAATGGTAAAGTCTATTTTCAGAGTTGGATACAAAGGCATCTCAGTCAGTAATTTAATTAGCTGCAATTTTTTCCAGAAAATATACATAGTTTTTGTACCTCCTCAAAGTAGCTTTTGCCACAGTGTCGTCTCCAGTCATTTATTAGACTTTTGTGCTTTATCATTTTATTAAATACCATATGCACCCACGTATAGGACGAGTCCCTCATTTCCCCAATGAGAAAATTCAAAAACCTGTTTTGTGTTGCTTTGGATGAGGCCAACAGCAATATGTAAACTTTTATAGATGCAGTTGAAATAGTCAAATGTCAACTAATAATACACATTTTTTCTGCTATATATATTTAGGATTTGGGATGAATCTCAAATATAAAGCAGTGTGCTAAATTAGAAATACTGCGTTTTTACTGTCATATTTCCTAAAGCAGTTTTATTAAAGCTTCACTTGCATATTTAATGCCAGTTTTTTTCATCCAGCAGTTTTTCAAAGCACACCATCCTCACTTTTACTGGAGGCACAGCATTTCCTGTATGATGAGTGTGTCCCAGGAAGTTTCTTCCCAAGGCATAAATCCTCAACCCCGCAGCATTTCAGCTTATTTTCCCATTCCTCCTATAACAGTATATTTGTGCTCTCCACAGTTAACCCCTTGTTGATAACTTTCAAATTAATCTTTACAAGACTTCTTTCCAGTGACATCTGACACTTGGAATTTATATAGATACAGTATATTCCACCAGGAATAAATAAAAAGTCTGTCCATTTTTTTCCCTTTGATTTCATTTATCTGTTGCTGTGTATCAAACCATCTCCAGATTCGTTGTTAGAGCAATGATTCATAATTCCTCGTGGTTCTTTCAATTAAGTGGCCTATTCTTCGGCTAGGTCTCACTTGCAGTCACTCACGTGACAGCTGGGTTGTCTAAGATGTTCCCACCCACGTGTCCAGCCCTTCGTGCTGGGCGTTGGTTGGGCCCCTCTCTCCATGTAGGCTCTCCTGCTCCACGAGGCTAACGCAGGCTTCTTGGTATGTTAGACTTGGAGCAGCGGGAGGGAAGAGTAGAAGGCAAGAGGTCCAGGAGACCTCGCTCAGAAGTTGCCCCGTGTCATCTCCCCAGCTTTCGACTGGTCAGAATTAGGCAGAAAGCCAGCCCAGATTTGAAGGGAAGAAGTCGGTTCCACTTCTTGGGGAATGTGTGACCATTTTATTTTTAACCCACCACACCCTCATTTTGGAGGGGGGGGGTTGGTTTACCTTTTATCGAAGTGTGAGACGCATACGGAAAAGTGCACGCCTAATAACTATACCGCCTGCTGTATTTTCACGAACTGAACAGACTCATGTAAATGGCACCCAGATAAAGAGACAGAACATGGTCAACATTGTGTGTTTTCTTCCTGTTGCCAACACTTCCACAAGGATGACCGCCACCCCTACTTGCAGCCGCACTGACAATGTTTCGCCTGTGCTTGTGCTATAATAGGATAGAGTCAGAGAGGATAAACCCTTTTGAATATGGCTTGTATCACTCAACATTCTGTTTGTGAGAATCACTTCTATTGCCATATGTAGTTATAAATGATTCCTGATCATTACTATATAGAATCCCATTCTTAAATATGGAACAATTTATTTATGAATTTTAGTGACAGTCTGATGCACACCCTCATTTTTCTCTCTAGTGACCCTGTGGTCGTCCCACAGTTCCTTTGATCAAAAATGTTTCAAGCCAGTGTATCTTCCCTAAACTTTGTTTTGTGGCTCAAAACTAAGTAGTTGAGAGAGTGACCTATAATAGGACAACCTGTCTGAGGACCCAAATGTGATGAGACTGCTCATCTGAGGAATAAGTCCCTTATGTTTTATTTTACTCAGTATGGTAGTCAGTGAAGCCGACCCTTAGCCAAATACAAGTCCATTCTTAGCCTTGAAGGATGGGGCAGATTTGGGGACATGGTGGTGTTCCCATAGAAGAAAAAAGCTGTATACTATTATTGTCAAAGCCCATGGAAATATTTTATAAAAATAGCATCTCTTTGAGAATATGCTTTGTTACTAGGGAGCAGTTTGGCCATTGTGTGTCTTTGTGGAAGTAACAAGATAAGGAACTTTGCACAGATCTTAAGAAACACGGTGAGCCCTTCAGAGGAGTAAAGCCATTGTGTCCCTCCAGCTAGCGAACATCTCCTGGGCATCTGCTGGGCCGCCGTGAGGGCCTAATTACCAGGTCTTGGAGTTTGCCTCTACCTACATCGTTGTATGAGATTAAAACCAGATGAAAAAGCAAATGTTCCATGCAAGAGAAAAATGGATGCAAAACAAGGCTTGTAAAACCCTTAAGTGCTTTATATTGCTGGAGATTAACTGTATTGCCTCACATAAGGAAAGACCAGGAAACTGCTCTGAATGAGTGGTAGCATCAAGAAACCACAAAAGAAAGGGCTCGACATCATAAGTACATTTTTAAAATGCATAGAACAGAGTGTAAAAGGCAGGCTGCAATTTTTGAATTATGTTTCCTGTAAAAGAACATCAGGTAAATATATGTAATTGGAGTCCCTGGTGTTCTGACTAAGCTCATTTTGAGGACCTTAAGAAAACTAGATTGCTTTTCTTAGGAGTATTATTTTGATTTGAAAACGCCCTTCGTTGCCATGAGATGAAGCACTGTATTTACTGAAAAGGAGACACCCCACATTGTGCTAGAAGCATGTGTGATACATGCGCATTCTCTGCAAGGAAATTAAAAGTCTCCGCTTTTCACTCAGAAGTAGTTAGAGGATGTCTTTTGTGGCCAGTGGAAAACAGATGCAAGACTCCTGGAAGTCTGAAGAGTAACATGACACTGGAAAATTAAAGTTGGTAGCATCACTGCCTGTCGTAGATGTTCAGGTAACGGCCCAGGCCTGGGACATCTGACAGTGTGCGCATTTCCACCTGTGTGCTTCATGGATCCCATGCTCCCTTGAGATGTGTTGGAACGTTAGGAAGTCATTCTGGTCCAGAAGCCCTGGTTAGAAGAGTGAATTGGGTGCTGATGTTGAACACATTAAGAGACAAAGTTTCCTTAAACCAAGTCACTCCACAAGGAGAACATGAAAGAAGGGCCTCCTGACATCTCTGGGAGAAGGGAAGAGTTGGGTACTGTTGGCCATCCTTTGACTAGTCCTGTCCAGATTCCACAGTGCTCTAGAAGATGGAAAGTCAAGACCAGCACCGAGGTGTGTTGGTGCCAAGTACCAACACATTTCCAAATATTAGCCAGTTCAGCATTGTTGGTTGGCCAATTAAAGCAATTTGGCCAATTAAAGCAAATTTATCACTGTATTCACATAGATGGCTGTTGAAACAGACCACACCAAAACTTTAGAGGGTCCACACAATAATTATGTATTACTTACTCAAGTGAGGGGCCAGATGCAGCTTGGCAGGGACTAGGGACTCTGTTCTTTGCAGTGGTTCAGGGGCTCAAGCTTCTCCTGTCTTGTAGCCCCACCTTCTCTAGGACCCACGAATCTCTCCCCTGGGAAAGCGGGTGAGGATGGGACAGGGTGGGTGTCAATGGGCCAGACTCAGGAGGTGATGCTCATGACTTCTCACACTCTGCTGCCCAGGCCTCTGTTACATGACCTCAGGTAACTGCAGGAGAGGGTGCCAGGAGTGGTGAGCTGAGGGCATGGGCGACGTCAGGGAGCACTGGCAGCCCTGGCCCTGCCTTTCCAGCTGTGGACTAGGGGGAGGGTCATTGCACCAGAGGCTTTCAGATGTAGTTACCAGTCTTAGCACCAACAACGGGGGGCCTCTCCAATGGTCCTGGGAGGATATGCAATGAAAATGACTCTTACAATACAGGAGAAAGTCTCTGTAAGCATAATATGTTTCCTGGAGCGATCCAGACCCCCACGTCCACTACCCTTGCCACCCAGCAGAAGCAGGGCCACATGGTCCTGTTTCCCTCCGAATACATTCCCTTTCTTGTCTCCGATGCAGTGGTTCTTGAGTGTGGAAAACATGTTTTCCTTGTATAGAGACCTGCCATTGCGAGGGATTTAAGGACAGGGACAGCTGAAGAACACATGTGACATTCTAGACACAGACCTCCTTCCTGTCTCTAAATTATGGATATTGGCTTAAAGAAACCTTTGTCTCTGAAAATAAGTTCTCAGTGCTCAGGATTAGAAGCAGCTGGAAATCTTTGTAAAAGGGCAGAGGTTTCAGATGTGTCTGAGTATTTTTTCAGCGGGCATGGCAGATGAGCCGAAATGACACACATGTCTGTCATATCGGCAAAGCCACATCCTCAGGGTGTCTGTCCCAGCAGCAGTGATGCCCGGCTGTCCCAGCGGCTCTGGACCACCAGAGTTCACTTCTGTGGTCCCGTCGTGGAAACCGCTCCTCCATTTCCATCCAGTCAGCTGTGCTTGCAAGCACAGCAAAAGGACTCCAGCAGAATTTGACAGGGTGCACTGGATCCTGAGATTGTATTAACCAGTTCGCTTTAACGAAACTTTCAACATCCACAGGACACACACTCGGTGCCTGTGAGTCGTTAAAAATAGAAGATGCCGTGATCTGTCAGAAGTGGCTTACTGTGAAGTGCAGTGATGGATACATTTATATTGGTTACCGTGAGCAAAAGTTGTGAACCCCAAGAAAGAAATTACATTGACTTTCCTTGCATGTTTTTCAAGTCAAATTAGCATCAGAAATTTTTAGCTTTTATTTCTCAGTCACATTTATTAAATTGTGTGTGTGTTTAAAGGAGTCTGTCTAGATCATATAATTTTTCCTTTTACATTGATGTTACATAATACACAATTATGGAGAACCCCCCTGTCCATATCCTTGTAAATTCTCCCTGTACCTACAGTTAAGTCCTAAACGGAGTTACTCCAGGGCGTAGCTGGAGTCTGCTTTGCTTGTTTGTGCCCTGCCCCACACATGTGGGTGCACAGTAAATACTCTTCCGTAATCACCTTCAAGGTGTCCATTAGGTGTGAGGGCTTCACCGCATGTAACAGATGACAGTTTAGGAAATACAGATTATGAGCATGCAATTACTCTAATTGTGGACTGACCTGGAACCGTCTGCCCATGTGAATTGGCAAGTGAAACTTTCACAAGACACTCTCTCCCACAAAGCCAGCTGTATGGATGTGTGCCTGTTGTTATTTTTCTGAGCACACTTATTTTAAGCACTGGGAGTGGAGTTGGGACACAGAGAGTCTGTGACTATGTGGGTCTTTGCTGTTACTGGGCATGTGCGTTACTAATGCTTCTGTTGGTCTTGCTTCCATGTAGAGAGAGAGCCTGGTTACTGTTAAGGCATTACCGAGTCCTTATTTACGTGTCATAATAAGGGATTGGAGTGCGAGGAAATGAATTATTACTGTGAAACCCTTAAATGTACATCCTTCTGCTTAGGCTGAGTTCTGCTACATAACGACCTTTGAGAATCTCAGTCGCTTATAGCAGCAGTGGTTTATTTCATACTCTTGTTGCATGTCCTCTCGGGCCCCCAACCACTCTGTGTCCGTTTCATCAGCCTTCCAGAAAGCCGGCTGAAGGAGTGGCCGCCAACCTGGGACACGGCCGCCCTCAAGGGAGAAGGGAAAGACCCCAGGGCAGAACGTGGTGATGGTCCTTAGTCTTCTGCTTAGAAGAGGCACGCTCGCTCTCAGCCACACGACAGGAAGTGACAGGAGCAAGTCTGCCATCACCAGGACAGGGAAGTGTAATCCTGCCACAAGCAAGGGCAGCAGAAATTCTGAGCAATAATAGAGCCTACTCCACTGGGCAAGGCAAACTCGATTTTCTCAGTGCTGCCCTTTGTCTCGTACTGGCCAGTGGGACTGACTGACATGGGAAAGACAGAGATGGAATCATCGCTCTTTGCTGATCCTCACTGCCGTAAGGCGACTAAGAATCTCCCCTCTCCAAAGTTGTTCCCTCTAAGAAGTGAGAGAACAATAGCAGACAACTGAGAGGTGTGGTGGGTGGGAGCTTACAAGAGAGGGCCTCAGAGCGCCTGCTTGGTGGTTCACAGACTCCCTGTAAATCTGGACCCAGATTTTCTGAACCACCTGCGTCTGTCGTTTCTCCTTGGTTCCCATAAACATATACCTTTCCCAAAGCATCCCTTCTCGTGAGGCCATGGGAGTCAGTTTGATCCTTTTACCAGTGCTCTTTGAAGAGTTAAAATAATAAAAATGAGTCCATAAGAGATCAGATTAACTAGCTGCAGAATTCACCGCCAGGAATCCAAAAAAGGAGAAACAGACCTTGAACCTCCACTGGAGACTTGGCTGAACTTGGAAGAATATGGCAGCCTGGCCTGTGAGACTGGCTTAGCTGCACAATGAACTAAGGAGTGCCATTCATCCATGCCCTGATTCAGGCATTGGCTACTATGTGCCAGACATTGCTGTAGGTATTGGGGAAGCTGCTGCTAGGGGGACAAAGACAAACAGGAGCACTGCTTTGGGAGCATTTACATTTTAGTGGGTGTGATTGGGGTTTTTTTATTTTTAATTGAAGTATAGTTGAGTTACAATATTGTGTTAGTTCTGGTGTATAGTAATTCAGTTATGCATGTATATATTCTTTCTCATATTCTTTTTCAGTATAAGTTATTTCAATTTACTGAATATAGTTCCCTGTGCTATACAGTAGTACCTTGTTGTTAATCTGTTTTATATAGAGTAGAGTCTATCTGCTAACCCCATACTCGCAATGTATCCTTCCCCTTCCCCCTTTGGTAACCAGTTTGTTTTCTGTGTTTGTAAGTCTGTTTCTGTTTTGTAAATAAGTTCATTTGTGGCATATTTTTACATTCTGTGTATTAGTGATATAGGATGTTAGCCTTTCTCTGTCTACTGCTTCACTTAGTGTGATAATCTCTAGGTCCATCCATGTTGCTACAAATGGCATTATTTCATTTTTTATGGTTGAGTAATATTCCTTTGTATTTGTATACAAACAACTTTATATAATTGTCTGCAGTGGACATTTAGGTTGCTTCCATGTCTTGGCTATTGTAAATAGTGCTGCTGTGAACAGTGAATGTATCTTTTCTAGTTAGCATTTCCTCTGGATGTATGTCCTGGAATAGGATTCCTGGATCATATGTTAAGTCTATTTTCAGTTTTTTTAAGGAACTTGCATGCTGTTTTCCATAGTGGCTGCACCAAATTACATTCTAGTGAGTGTGGTTGTTAATGATCTATCACTTGTATATTAATTACCTTATTTGAAAAGATATCTATTAAGGCTTAGACACTGTGGACTCACCAGTATATGAGACAGGCAGAGGCCCAGCCATCATGGCCATCCTATTCTCCTGGAGGTAACAGTACATAAACTGTGAATTGATACATAAAATACGAGGTGGTGCTAAGTGCTATGACAGACATGAAGGTGAGTGGGGTCAGGGGATTGGGAGTGGGGGTTTGAAACAGGGCAGGCAGGTTAGGCCACCTCCATGAGGTAACATGGAGCAGAGAGCTGGGGGAAATAAATGAAGGTGATATTTGATGATGGGTGTTCCAGGGCGAGGGAACAGAAAGTACGGAGTGGAACACCCAGCAGTACCTTCCATCCATAGCTGGTTTCCTTGGCTGTCTCTAGCCTGGGGTTCTCACTTTGTGTCTTACACCTTTATCAGGACTTCCATCCTCTCGTGCAGAGGCAGCCATGCCTCTCATGGAGAAAGCTGTGGTCCCCGTGGATGTTTCTTGCCTGTTCTCTCTGCTACTTGGTGTATGTCACCTCGACAGTTCCGGTCAGCCACTCCTGTTACAGACATGCAGAAATGTAGCCCATGCAATTCCAGGTTCTGTTTTTTTAAGTGAAAAATTGCCCTTTAAGCTTATACTCTCATGGATAGATGTTTTGTCATTTAATTTTGGGGGGTTTGGAGTTGCAGATAGGTAATGGATTGAAATAGCCATGCAGCCCTATGTAAATAATTAGAAGTGTGTTCTGAGAATGCTTAGAGTTGGAGGGTGTAGGTGGAAGACTTGTGAGGAAGCTGCAGCCTTCACAATAGCTCTGTTGTCAAGTCACATTAAGGTGAATAAAAATCACAACTGGCCTGTGCAGTAACTTTGGATTTGGTTGCTTTTGCTTTTGCTTTAATTTTTGCCAAAAATAAGTATCAAGGATTATGGAAACTTGATTAAGTTAACTTAATTAGGAAGGAGTGCTGGATGAAGTTATTGGAACGGTTTTGTAAAATACTGCATTTCTGATCCATTTGATCTTGAACCTTTTTTCTCTCTCTTTGATGTTGAAATAAGAAGATTAAAATCAACTTGTTAAATGTGAAACCTATAGATGTAGGGAAAATGCATTGAGTCAAGGCTTCTAAAAAAAGTTTCCAGTTTGCCCTTTTCAAAGTTACCATTGTTCTTGTTGCTCTTGTTATTTTTGAGAGCAATGTCACTTACAAATACAGTTAGTGGCCTGATCTCTGGCCTCTCCTGGCAGGTAGCACACCAGCTAGCAGTCATCAAACTGAAGGGCTGAATCATAAATTTGAAACGTGGTCAGATACACTGTTATTTCTCACTATATAGTGACCGCGTGAAACTACTGACCCCAAATGGCAGGTATACCCAACAAATAACAGGAGATTGTGTGCCACCTCAGCTCTTTTCCCAGGATGTAACAAGCCCCTCCTGCAAGGTCTGCTTTCTCCTCCTCTTGTTTCTAGGTGGGTCCTGTGGGTTAGTGGCAAACAGGTGGGATTGAAAGTCAGACAGAGGTGGGACTGAAAGTCAGTCAGACAAGTTCAAATCCTGCTGCGACCTGGCTATCCAAACTCAGACAAGGTCTGGACTCTCCGGAGAGCCTGTCTTTATCTCTTCAACCTGGGTAACGATATTACAGTCCGTTCGTAATGAGGATCAAAATGAGATGACTCACAGAAAGCAGTTAGCACAGTGCCTGGCCTGGGGTAGGTGCTCATTATTGGTCTTTTGCAAACACCATGCAGATGGAAAGCATTACTTAGGCTGCCTGACCTTTCAGGGGAGTCATCTCCATAATTGGCAGCCTGTAGGCGCGACGTGGCTAAAACAAGCGTTTGGTTGAATGACCACTGTGTTTTAAAATGTTTGGAATTTGTTGCCAATGTTGAAAAATCAAGATATTTTTATAGAGAAGTCTGGCTTTCTGCTTTACTTGAAAATCGAGACTGTCTGGCAACAGGGTACTCCGCCCGCTCTTCCCTGCCTGGGCAGCAATGAGCGGGAGCTGAGGGGTGGTCGCTTCCCTCAGGGAGAGTGTGTGCACCGACCTCCCTTCTCTCCTTCTTGTTTCTGTCTGCTCCCCGAGGGGCCCTTGAGTGTTAACATCACCCAGTCTAGAAATTAGGCTGATTGGACTCAGTGAGCCAGTGTGTGTATTTTCTGTGTGTGGCTTTGAGAAGTTTGGAGGCTAGATATGGGCCTTGAGATGTGTTTGGCTCCAGCAAGGAATGGTGATCCCTGGCACACTCCTGACTGAGGAAGAGGGGTACCTCCTTCCAGGGAGGCTATCTGACTGACAGTGCAGCTTTGCCTCAGCTAATCAGAATAGCTTTCAGGAAGGGGGCTGGCACACTCGGTCAGGCAACCAGCCATTAGGTGGGTGATAGATACCCACCCAAGTCATCCTCAGTATAACAGAGGCACTCGTAGTAATGGTAGAGATCATGGGTGGGGGAAATTATAGCAATACCATGAAGAGAATAGGGAATACGACTTAGAATGAAGACACCAGGAGAAATGGCAGGATTCAGTTGATCCAAAACAAACAGGATAGTTCATTAACAAACGTATTCTGGGACAGAATCAGCACTCTTGAGCAAGTTAGGATAACTAAAAATTATAGTCCAGGAATGAAAACTTGCATTTCCCTGGCTTGTTTCTCTTCAAAGCTATATCCCTTATCTGGTCTTCATCACAACCTGCCAAATTTTTCACAATAAGGTGACGAAAGAGTTGTCAGTTGATGCACCATCCAGTCAGTAAATTTGTGACATTTCTTCCTTGAAATTCCAAAGTTTTGATTGATTACATTTTGAGGTACATAAGAAATAAATATAAACCAACGATATTGATGATTTTTTTCCCCAAGAAATAAATTCAAAACTTCTGGCTGAAATTCATTTAAAATAACATCTAATCTGTATTGTTCTCACTACAATTTAAGGGGCTATATTCTGCTCTGAATGACAGCTACAAGTTTGTAGCCCATTTGATTCTTGCATTTGACCCAGATTTTGCGGAACTTGGTATATTGGGACATTCTACACGATCCCTTTGACGATTACTTTGCTTTTTTTTTTTTTTTTAATTCTTAAGGAACCTAGAATTACCTTGGTTTTCATAAAAACATGAATATGTTGGCGTTCATCTGGAGGTTATTGATCTTAGTAACTAGTTCTCAATTAAAGCATCCACTTCTCTGAAGGATTTTTTTTTTTTAACAAAAATGTGACAATGAGTGTGTATATGTCCATGAATAACTGAAAAATTGTGCTGAACACTGGAATTTGACACAACATTCTCTGAAGGATTTTGTAGTGAACCAATACATCATCGTGTTTTTGTCATTTGGTAGTGGTCTTATGTAACCACTTAATTTTTACTGCGTGAGTATTAAGTCGTAAAAAGTGTCTACACTGTGCCCGGTAAAAGAACCAGACCTCTCTAGACATCTTTGTGGTCATTGTTCCAGCATTCCCAAGTTGACTTCAAGCTGGTAGGGAGGGGGTGTGGTTGAGCAGAACCACTGCATTGAGGCCAAAATTTGACCCCCAGAGCGTAAAGAGAAGCTGTGTTTGGCGGCTTTGCATTAGGCTTTTACAGTAGTTATCAGACATTTAAGGAATTATGGTTAAGTGAATGGGTAAGAGGTAAAATCACACTAATAATGACGATGGTGATGTTGACAGCTAACATTTACACAGTGCCTGCATGTGCCAGACTTTGGTGTAAGGGCTTTCTGGGCATGAATTCACTTAGTTTCTACAACAGTCCTATGAGGAGGATATCATTACTCTCTCCTGTTTACACATAAGAGCCCGAGGCACAGGCAGATGAAGTGCATTTAGTGAAGCAGCAGAATTTACACAACCCAGCCTGGCTGGTGTTCTTAACTCCTGTGTCTCCTGTTAAGAGCAGCTGGAGAAAAGCAACACATGAAGGGAAACATTTCTTTTTACCTGTTGGTTAATTTACTCTGGCCTGATGGTTCTTGGGGCAGTATGGCCATTATTGTACTGTCAGCAAATTAACGGAAACTTCCTCCCAGAGTACATTGAAACCTGACAGTTTGATGAAGCTCTTTACATAGTATGTTAGCACTTCCTGTTGACTTGAAGAGCAGAGAGCAGGTATAACGCACACCTTTCTCGAGGACTGCAAGCCCCCGGGAAGGACAGTGGCGATGCTGTTCTTCTGCCGGAGTTTATGCATCAGGCGCTTCTCTTTGACACTTTAGAGCCCCACCCTGTACTTGGGAGCTCCCAGGTCTACGGTTTTCTGTTTTGTGTCTTTTTCAGTCTTCTCCCTACTGTTGGATTTTGAGTGCAAATCTCCCTCTTCCCTTCCTCTCTCTTCCTGCTTCTGATTTTTCCCTTGACGCAGACAGGAAGGCAGACCAGCTGCCTCAAGAAAAGAGTGAAGTGATCACCAGGAAGCAGCCCAGGTTTCCTAAGGAAAGGCTAAGTCAGGCCCCATTTATTTGTTTATTTCATTTCTTGCTTTTTCCTTTCCACTTTTCTCCCTCCTTTTCTTTTTCTTTCTTTCTTTCTTTCTTTTTTTTTTTTTTTTTTTTTTTGAGAATGAATAAGACCATCAGGATGATACAGTCAGACCCAGGCATTTTTAAAAAGAAAGGTTTCTTATTTTCCTGGCTAACACCTTGCCATCCCCTTGAGGACAGGCTCTGTCTTACTGTTTCTGTATCTTCCTCTCCCACTGCCCACCCTGAAGCCCTCTTGCTTATTAACAAAGTGCTTTGCAGATGACAGAGTCGGCATTTGCTGGCTTGAATTGGAAATGGACAATCTGGGCCATACTGGGTGAAGGAAGAGCGGACGGGCACCAGAGGTGGCAGTGCAGGTGACCAGGGTGTGAAATAACAGGGAGAGGTGGGGACCCGGTGTCGTGAAGAGCATGAAGCAGAGACCACGAGCCAGCTGTCTGCATCCCCGGCCGCGGATCCGTTTCACCTTCGTGTCTTGGCTGAGCACTTTGACCTGCTGATGGTGAGGGCCAGAGGGACCATCAGAGCACTTCCAAGGTCTCTGCCTTACAGATCCTGAACAAGGAGTCAGAGCTCGCAGCCGCCTGCCCTGTCAGGTCATGTGTTTGAGGTTTCCACGTCCTCCTTTCATACGTCCTCCTTTCATAAGGTAATGAATGAAGCCCAGCTTACGTAAAGAGGCCAAGGGTGTAAAATTCATCCCAGCAGAGGTGCTTGATTTGTGTTTGCACTCACAGACCCCAGCTCCATATCCTCATTCCTCAGCCCTAGCCATAGGGTCATAAAACAAAACAAAAACCTCTTATATATTTATAAGTGTATATTACTCTTCCCAGAGCTCTTTTAGTGAACATAGGTTGGTCACCAATTTTGATCTCCCTTTGCTATTTCGTTCTTTCAAGGTTTTAAAGCAGTTTCTATTAGCTATTTTTTTTCCTCAAAGTTTCTTGAGTCTAAAAATACCCACTCTTTCTAGTGGCCATCCCCCTTCTCTCTCCCAGGACGCACCAATGCACAGACCTCAACGTTAGATCATGTGCAAGACAAAATCCTTTTACGGTCCCCAGTCCCGTGTGAAATCCTCCTTCTGTTTCATGCTGTTTCACTAGCCTGTGACAGTGGGTTCGTTCTGTTACTTTTTCTGTTTTGATTCTTGCTACATGGCCCTCTTATGCTATGAATATAAGCCAGAAAGAGAGTGAGGAATGGCATGTAATGTTTAAGTCAGCAGGATTTGCAGTCATCCACATTACTTCATAATTACATGTAAAAGATAGTCAGCTTTCGGAGTCATCTGTTTATTCCTGACTCCAAGAGCTTCTGCTCTTCTTTGGGTGAAAATGGGGGTGACGCTGTCTCTTTGTGGTGTTCATCTGACTGTAACAGAGCTCCGCTGCATATTTTATTTCTCTCATCCTCATTGGTAATTGGTTGCTTTTGGCCAATACTCCCATTGAAATATTTTTCTGTACAGCAGTAGTCTTAAAACTTCCAACAAGTTTCCCTGACCTTCAGAAGGGAGGTCATTTAGTTTAACCTTCTCAACACACTGGAGAAAGACAGGAATGGGCATTTGCAGAATTAACCAGCAGGGTTTTAAACCAGCTGCAAGGGAATACTCGACTGTCAGGCAAGTCCAGACCAAGAGGGATCCAAGGCGACATCACTAATTAGGAGTGATCTTGCTCCTCAGCCTCTCTCATCTGTGGTGGGTGGCTCTTGACCCCAGAGCCCGCTGCCCTTTGACCTTGACCTTCAGAGCTCTGAGCGTCAGCATGAGTGATTTGTCCAAGTCCATTGTGTGTGGACATCAGCCTGTGGGCTTTGGACCCTGCCTGCAGGGAGGGCTCAGGAGTGGAGGCTCAGCCATCCGCTCATCATGGGGGAACAGTCCATGGCAACAGGAGTTTATTTCCCTCATTTGGTTTTTAGGTCAGGTGGTCTTTTTGGATGGTCTGGAAGCTGACCGGAAACATGGTTTTTTAGGATTTCCCTTGTCCTTTTTGCACCAGTGCTGAGGCCTCACTAACTAGCATTCTGGTAAATGAATCTTTCTAATATTAGGAGTGGGCAGATTCTTTAAATAGCTCAAAGAAAGACAGCCACCTTCCCTGGATCAACTTCATTCATGAGTCTGAGAATTCTAGGACTGTCTCAGAATGTTTGATTTTTTTGTCATGGCCTAGAGGTGGGGTTTTTGATTCTTCATATTGTGTCTGAAGAGAATTTAGAAGCTTATAGGAAGAGTGGCCAATCATCATATAGCATCTGTTGCAATTTGCAAATTCAAGGACCTCAGCATTCTAGCTGCCCTGTGCTTTGAAAGGAAAATAGCTAATGGTTTCTCAACATTGAATTAATGAGATCCAAGAAAAAAGTGTAACTTAACAGCCTTAAAAATAATTTCCCGGTTCACATTCTCTGGAAAGGAGAAGGAAGTGAGTAACAGAAGCTGCCCCCTTTTGAACACCTGTTTACTACCAAGCCCTATGCAAGGCCTTCTGCATATATTACCTCCTTTCATCTTCATTATCCCCATTTCACAGAAGGTTCAAACTGAGACTCAAAGGATTCATAGGACTGGGCAGGAGAACATCCACGTCACACCATATTTATGCTCAAATCAGCCTTGTGTCATGAGCATAGATGTGTTCTTACTGGAGTAACTGTATATGGACTTTGTTTCCGACCACTCCTGCCCACAGCAAGTTGACGTGAACCCCGCTCAGGAGAAAGGTAGTGGAAATCATGTCCTCAGTTTATGCTGGTTGGGCTGGGGCTCAGGGAACTGAAGTTTCCGAGTGCTGTGAGACTTCGAGGAAGGCATTAGCAATCTCTGCAGTCCCTCATCTGTGAAGTAGGTCTAGAAAAACTTCATGGGTTGTTGTGAGAATACTCTGATATGATTATATTAAAGTATATCAATTTGGGAGGTATTTCTTCAGCATCTTTTAGTGTGAGAGCTGTGTTTGGCATTTGTAAAGTGCTTATTGTGTGCGAGGAGTCATTTTAAGAGCTTTACAGTCACATTTGATTTTAACCATCGGAAACATGCAGTAGGTCCTCTTAACCCTACCTCCACATAAGAGGAAGAAAGCACCGCCCAGAGAGGCGAAGTAACTTGGTGAGGTTGCACAGCTAGTGCATGGTGGAGTTGGGATTGTAACCCAACAGTCCATGTCTAAAAGCTGCATTGTAACCATGACATAATAATATTTGTGCTCTCCTGGCATAGAGGGTCTCTGCCCTCAGGAAGCCCAGAGTCCCATAGAGAAAGGATGAAATTAAGTGAACATAAAGGCAACACACTCTGCTCAGCACCATGAAGAAATAGCCTGAGAGGAAGGAGATTTGCAGGGGAGCTAAGTGAGATGGGCAAATCTGGGAAGGTCTCTCTGAGGGGGTGTCGTTTAAGTCTAAATCTCGAAGTGAATTGCAGTTAGCCAAGTGACAAGTAGGGAGCAGAGGAGGGAACATTAAGTCTAGAAGTGGGAAAACTCTGGATACCAAGGGCTCACACAGAGAAGCAGCTCAAAGTGAGTTACCGATGTTATTGGTAAAGAATACTTGGAGGTTAAAATCTATTTGCAATCTGTTGAAAAAAGATCCTGCAGCTGCCTCTGTGGCTTTAGTATTTTCTCTCTTTTTATTATGTATGTTCGATTTTATAAACATGAAAGAGATTCGACCTTTTCATGAATGCCTATAACTGACCACATTTCACAGTCCCCTCCCTTCTTCCAAATGTGGGGAAACAGAAGGAAGAAGTTTTGAAGTTAGGCCTCCAAATATTTCCTTAGTGGTCTTTTATGGGGTCTGGTTCCTTAGAACCTGACGTGTGTTCATAAAACATGATGTTCCTCTGCCTTTATATACATTCTTTTTCTTAAAAAACAAAAAAGATTTAACAGAGTCATAACTCTGAGCCAGGAAGTCCTCGAAAGAACACAGTAATTGTAAATGCTTAAATATGCTATGCATAAAATTAATGAATGCTAATTTATTTGCTCTGCTTTTAACAGAGTGACATCATGCAGACCACCAAAAAGGTTTCACGAAAAACCTTTCTGCTAGTGCCTACCCATACCTTTTGATATTGCCTCAGGAGGCAACATTTTTTTAAAAAAATTTTTTTAATTGAACAAAAATCACATTATCTCTTGTCCCTCTGTGGTACGTTTCACCTCCCAAGACACGCTGGCCATTTTCCCAAAATGTAAACTAGGATTATGTTCACTTTCAATTTGCATGCCTGGGTAACAGGATCGCTCACCTCTGCTATTCCTTTATAAATTGAAATTAATTAAACTAGAGCTTGCCAGTGAAAACATACCCTTCTAAATATAGATTTCGGTTCTGTAGATCTATCCGGGAAAAAAAAATACTTTTTATTAGAAATTGTTGATCTCACATCAAAGCAGCAAGAAAAGACCAAGTTCTGTTTCATTTTTAATGAAGAGGTTTTCTGATCTCCCAGGGCAAACCTGACCACACTGCTTCCAGCACTGGCAGCCTGCGATGAGTGGCCCGTGGAGGTCATAGTAGCCTACTTTCAAAGGTCACTGCTTTCTCTGAACTTGATGTGTTTAGAGGGGCTAATTTGTTAATCAGAGAAAACTTGAAATCTCCTTCTGATTTCTTTTAGGCTACTGGCGGTGCTATGCATCACTGCAGCTTTTAAGCTTTTTTGAAAGAGTGATTTTGAATACCCGTAGAAGGAAGTTCTATTTTCCAAGAAGTTAAAATATATACATACTTCTACTTTTACTGAAATTAAATTTCCATTTTTTTAGGTCACCCAACTTGACTGTTTTCTACTTTCCAAATTTTTTGATACATTTGCATCCTTGTCTATAAGAAAGGTTGGTGGTATCCAGCCCTGTCTTCCTTCTGCAGTATTTTATGTTAAAGTAAAAATCAGCCCTTCTAGTCCAAAAATGTTTCCCAGACACCCAAAATACAAGTGTCTGGTGAACCAGGAGGTGCCAGGGAAGGGTAAGCATGCCCTCTGGTATCTGCATGTAAGAACTGTTCCACAATACTGAAATTCCTTCCTGATTTGTAAATCCAGTGAATCAACTCACAGGCTCCAAACTCATCTTACAGAACACGTTGGATCCTTTGCCAGAATCTCAGGGAATGTGTTCCCTGCTTGTTCATTTCCTGCTGCTTTTTGAAAAGCCTCCTGCTTCCCTTCTGCCAGTTGCATCTGCTCACTCCTAAATGAAAGCAGCTTCAAGGAAGCACTGGCCAACATCTGAGCAATGGGAGGGCTGTGTGTTGTCCCGCTGTGTAATCCTGAGGTTGAGGTTTGTTTTAAGCCCGATTTATCCCTGTAGATATGCCACCAGATTTCACTTTGGACCTTTAACCAACTGTTCTGTTTCTTGTGGTCTTATTTTTCACTTGTTTCAAGTGTTATAATCCATATTCTTCCATAACATTCTTTTGTCTGCCTCAGGAAAACATTGTGTTTTTTGTTTTTGCAGAGAATTACTACACATCTTTTGTCTTTCGCTGTTTGATATTTTATAATGTTTCTATGTGTGTAAGTATGCATATCTGTATGCATGTCTATACACATGCATATGCATATGTATCCACATATACAGACATAATAGCATTTGTTTATGTAACATACTATATAAAACTATTTATATAGTATTATAGTTTATTCTAAGGCTTTTTTGAGATCATCTACCATGTCATCTCTAAATAATGAAAATCCTTTCTCTCTTTCAAAGAATCTATTGCCTTTTATTGCTTTTTTCTTGTCATATTTCATTGGCTAGAACATCTTACCCTGTCATAAGAATCTTTTTATTTAGGCACATGAGGTTTTTGTGAACTCAGTTAGCAACTAAGTCCTAGAGTAGTAATTAACATTTTTATCATTAAACATAAAAGTGCAGTCTGATATAAATAATTCACTTCAGAGATGAATATCAAAGAGCATATCTTCCACAAAGTGAAACATTCCTCCAGAGACAATGAGGAGAATTATTATAGTTCCTTTTATCAGATGCTTACTAAATGTTAGATACCAGGTCAACAGATAAGAATATGCTGCATTAGATTCTTCAACAACTTTCTGAGAAAAGGTCTTATTGTGCCTGTTCTGCTGTGGAGGAGACTGAGATTTAGAAAGAAGGTAACCTGTTAAACATTCTCATAACATAGTGTTTAAGTGCAGGCCCTTCCGAGTCCAGAGGCTAATGCCTCACACTGCTAAGCTATTTTGATGTTCAGGCCCGATATTAAAGGTCTTTTTTTTTTTTTCATACCAGCGACTGGAAAGTCCCAAAGTAAAAAGAACTCTACTTGTGAAGAAGATCATATTCTGATGAATATATTATGTTTATCTCTTCATTTAGTGTTACTTGATATCTGAGGTCAGCAAACTTTTTCTATGAAGAGCCAGAGAGTAAATATTTCAGGCCTTTTGGGCCATGCCGTTTCTGTAGCAACTATTTAATGATACTGAAATAGCCCCACAGCAGCTGTTGACAGTACAAAAGGCTGTTATACCAATAAAATTTTATTGATGGCCCAAAAATTTCAATTACATGTAATTTCATACATCACAAAAAGTTTTTTTCCCCAATCATTTAAAAGCTTGAAAGCTTTACAAAAATAACACATGGGCCGAAGTTGGCTCATAGGCTATATAATCTGTCAGCCCTGCTCTATACACTTCAGTCTTAAAACCTTGGATAAATGAAGGGGTGTACATTCGCTCAGCGCTTCTCCAAAGCGTTCTTCCTGTCACCTTTATTTAGCAGACCTTTTTGAGGGTCGACTACTGCATAGCAGCCAGGACTTGGGCAGTAAGGATACAGAGATGAGTAAGACGATCTTTGTTTCCAAAGAGTTTATAGTCTGGTTGGAGAGAAGGGTAGGGCAGCAGGGTAGAAGTGGTAAAATGTGAACAGTGGCAACGCAATATGCAAACTACTTCTGACTTAACAACAGAGTATGCACATGATCATGGATTCCTGCAAGCTCCTGGTGAACCGTGGGCTTTAGAGAATCCCAGACCCTCTGGAACTGCTCGACTTCCCCCTCGGTGCCTTGTAGGGCACGTGAAGTCTTTTTGGAGAGACATGCATGTTTTTAGGTCATATGCTAGAGTTCCTGATTCCACACCGCTGTGCTGGGGGCCATTTGGAGACTGCAGAGCAGTGAGTGAACGCAGTGTCTTTCTAATCCAGTGCCATCTGCCCTCCACCCTTCTCAGATGCACATTTTGATGCTCTGAAGCCTGGCGAAGCTTTCCTCAGCTGATCTGGCTCCTCAAAAATGAGAATTAATGGAGAATGAAGGGTATGCATGGGCCCCAGAAGAGATGGTCCAAAAGCACGAAGTCTTCCTGGAGACTGAACAGGGCTGAGGGGGCCTGTTGGAGTTGCATGCACACTGACGGGTTTGAGATTCCACTGTGGCAGAATGCTCCGAAGGGACAAAGTATGTGGACACTACTGCCCTGCGTTTGTCTCCTCCTTTGTATTCTTGTTGACACGTCTCATTTGAATTAAGTTCTTGACTTTTCCATATCAGAAGTCCTTTGGTTGTGTCCCTGCTGACTTTTTCCAGTCCCCTAGCTTCCAGACCAAGTGCAACACGCTCCTTCACCAGCCCCTATTCTTCTTAAGTGTAGAGGGTCTCCAGGGCTCCATCCCCAGCACAGCTTTTCCAGTGTTCACAGATGCCCTGCGAGTGATCGATCTTTGCTTGGAGTTTCACTTCCATCTGGGTGCTGATGGCTTTCAGATCAATATCTCCAGCTAGACCTGCCCCCCAAACCCCTGCCCTGCACCCCAGCTTCTGGCTTCTTCCCGAAACTGCCTATCCAATAGCTCATGTCTTCCTCACCAAGACCCATTTGCCTCTTCTCTACCCCTATTTCTTTCTCTCTCTCCCTCATTCTTCCTTCCTTTCCCTCTTTCCCCTCCTTCCCCTAACTCTCTCCACCCATTTTTCACCCCTGCATGTCTCTCTCTCTCTCTCTCTGCTAAATTAACCTGCAAGTCTTTCATAGTCTTCCTCTTTCCTTCCCGTCTCCCTCTGCTAATCTAGACCCAAGTACCTGGTAGTCTGATTTTGAGGTTTGGCTATAAAGGCAAGTTGAATTCCATTTAAGGGGTCATTTACTTTAGTTCACTCTTAATGCAGCTCATGAACAGCCCTAATGATATACACGGGACCAAGTGGCTAAATGTAGCTCCCCCACTGCCTGTCTCCTGTACAACTCCAGTTCCAGTAGTAGTACCTCTTCAAATGTACACCTGATCGTGTCTTCCCTCTGTTTAAAACCCTTCTGTGGGGTTTCCACCATTCTGAGTATTGCCACACATGGCATGCAGGTTTCTTACTGCACAGCCCAAGGAGGCACCACTCTCATCCTAGTCTGTGTGAATAGCATCTCCTTCAGTTGTGCAGTGTACAGCTCATACTACTGTACATGGCAGCTCTGGTTCACAGGGTCCAGCAGCGTCTATTCCTGAACTCCTGTCTTACCACATGCCATACAACTCTCTCCCTGAAACCCAACCCCAAAGTTTCTGATGCAGTAGGTCTGGGGTCAAGTCTGAAAAGTCTTTCTGTTAGGTTCCTAGGTAACATGATGCTACTTGTCCAGGAACCACACTTTGAGAACCACTGATACAGACACAGCTTAACCTGACTCAGAACTTTTTCTCTTATAACACTTCACTCACTCAGGGCTTCAAGGACATGCCTGGGTATGGGCTGCCTAGTTCAGTTTTGTAAGAGCTAGAGGTATCTCCATTTTATAAAATCAAGTTAAATGATGACATTTACCTACTTTCATATTAGTGTTGAACTGTACCAGTAGCACATGCTCCCATTCTTTCTGAATATTTTGGAAACAATACGCATCAGTCTAAAGTCCCTTTGACTGCCACTCATCTCCACCCCAGATGTCTCTTATCAACCCTTCTCCCCCCATCCCAACCCCCCTCTCTGATCAGGGACCGCTTTCAATAGTTCCAGTGCTCCCTGGATTCTAGGTGGGTTTGGCCATGGGGAGCTCTGCGGGATGTCAGAGTGAGGAAGGAAAATGGGGTAGGGGACTCATTCCTCACCCTCCCTGTGCGAGGTGATCAGGCTGGCTACAGCTGTAGAGGGCAGCTCCCTGCATCTCTCCAGGCATGCTCTGTCCCATAGGATGTGCTCTCCTTTGGACCGAGTCACTGCTGTTGGTCCTTTGGTCCCTCATACCTACTCTTCAGGTCAACCTGGTTTGTCTTAAGTATGTCATCCTTTTTCTGCTGGGAACCTTACTGCACACGTAGACCTCACTCTATTTTTCTTTTAATTGTGGCAAAATTTACATAGCGTAAGATTTACCATCTTAACCATTTTTAAGTGCAATTCAATGGCATTAAGTGAGTTTCATGCTGTTTTACAGCTATCACCACTGTCCATCTCCAGAAGTTTTTCATCATCCCAAACTGAAACTCATTAAACATCAATTTCCTGTCCCTCCACACCCAAGCCACTGGCAGCCACTGTTCTACTTTCTGTCTCTGTGATTTTGACTACTCTAGATACTTTATAGAAGTGGAATCATACCGTATTATTTGTCCTTTTCTGACTGGCTTCTTTCACTTAGCATCATGTCCTCAGGGTTCATCCATGTTGTAGGACATGTCAGAATTTCCTTCTTTTTTCAGGCTGAGTAATATTCCATTGTACTTACATACTGCATTCCATTTATCCATTCATCCACCAGTGGACACTAGGGTTGCTTCCACCTTTTGGCTATTGTGAATAATGCTGCTATGAACATGGATCTACGAGAATCTTTTCAAGACTGTGCTTTCAGTTCTTTTGGTTGTGTAGCCAGAAGTAGGATTGCCAGATCATATGGCAATTCTATTTCTAATTTTTTGAGGATCCACTCTACTATTTTCATCTTCACTTATTTATTTTATTTGCTTTGACCTGAAAAGCTGACTCTTATAGTTTCTGTATCTATATGGTATCCCACATCAAAGAAACTTATTTTAGTCACATCTTTGAGGTCAACTGCTTTTGTCATAACCCATTTATCATTTTGATGCTGGCAAATATTTTGGTCCACAGAAAGTTTTAGCAAAGTGCATTGCAGAAACTTTACATCATCTTGCTTGTGAAATGTGAAGCCAATTTTCAAAGCAGATGTGTAAATTACAGATATGGATTCAATTATATGGCATATTGAGTATTTTGATTGCCATGGCTACAGATTCGACAGATATTCTCTAAGTTTCCTCCCTGTCGATTTGGGAGTATCCTCTTGTATTCTCCTCAATCGTCCAACCTGTCCAGTCTTATACAGAGTCTCTCAGCATCCTCTTGCACCTAAATTTAGCTGTGATATTAAGTTTGGGTTTTTGTTTTTTTTTTTTTTTATTATCTATCTAATATCTATTATTTAATAACTAAATTTTAGGTACCTGTAATAGCATGTTATATAGTGGTCAGGTTAAGAGTTCTTTTCATGTAGGAAAGATACCTATTTGGAAAATCCTTGGTACACCAAGATTATAAATTTATTATAAATTTAACAGAAGCTGTGATTTGTTTGGAATTGTATTATACCTCTGCCAAAAGTTAGTCACAAGTGAATTATTTTATATAATGATAGCAGGTAACACTTATTAAGAACTTACCTTAGCCCAAGCAGTTAGCAGTTAAACCTGCATTTCAGATGTTTTTATTGCTTTCATAACCCTGAAAGATAATAGAATTATCATCTTCATTTACTAGATAAGGAAATTGAGATTCAGAGAGGTTAAAACCTAAGTTACCTGAAGTCACAGCTAATAAATGGAGGTTACAGATCTTAAATCTGGTCTCTTCCCTACATCCACATTTTCTGTTTTTCCACAAATACCACCTGTGATAGAAGACAAACACATAACCCCTCCCCTCAGACATCTGGACTCCTTCAGCACCTCCTTTGCGGCAGCCAATGAATATTGCTCACAAATATTAAATAAAATAAGTCCTTGGTATCTTTCCCATGGGGATGGAATTTGAGGAACCAGGATGGATGGAAGAACTACAAGAACCCCAGCACAGCTGCAGCAACAGCTCAGCTCAGCAACCTGAGCCCAGTTACCTATAGTTTGTGGTGTTTGCTTTGACCTGAAAGAATCTTCAAAGTCTGTAGGCAAATGAGCACAACCAGCAGCAGGTCAAGACCATAAATGGATTTTTAGAGCTCTGCTCTGGAAGGGTTGGGCAGGTGTCCAGAACTCTTCGTACTGTAACAAGTGTAGACCTCTTTCTGGAGTGTTTGTTTTAAATGTCAGAACTCAAGGATAATTTTGGCCAGGCTTGGTTTTACATTTTTCACGGGTACCTATTTATAGGTCTGAATCTAAATCTGTTTTTTTTAACCCAGAAGCCATAAAGAAAAAGACTGATAATTTGACTGTATAAAACATAGAGCTTACATACGGTGGCAGAAATAGAATAAAAACTAACCTGGCAGGAGCAAATGACGGGCTGATTTCCTGTTTCCCTGATGTGCTCCTACATGTCCATAGGACCAAGACAGACTATACTCAGTGGAAAAGTGAGCCAACAGTGCCATCAATAAACGTATGAAAAGGGGCTCAACTTCATTCACAATTAAGAAAACGCAAAACGAGATGATGTTGGCAGAGATGGAATGGTCTGATAACATGCAGCATTGATGAGGGTGTTGACATCAGCACTCATAAACTGTTGGTGGGAGTTTAAATTGGTGCAGATTTTGGCAATATCTATTAAACTATGCATTCCAGCTGGCTCGTAAATTCCGTTATTAGGCATCTATACTGTGGATACAATCACAAGAGTATGCCAAGATTTGTGTGCATGCGCACACGTGCATACTCACATAGGCAGAGATGCTGCTTGTAACATTATGAAATGGAAAAGCAACACCACAAACAAGATAGCCCTTCCTCCCAAACTACAGACAAGCTGGATATTACATTAATGACAATCACTATTAAAAAGAATGAAGTAGATTTGCAAGTGTTCAATCTGACAGATTTTCAAGCTTTGTCATCAAGTGAAACATCAAGTATTTGTATAGATCATTTCTTAAAATGGTACCTACATACTGGTACAGTGTCCCCAAGGGGATTGGTTCCAGGATTCCCCTCGGATACCAACATCCACAGGTGCTCGAGTCCCTTATGAAAGCGGCATGGTACAATGAATCCAGTAGGCACTTCATATCTGCTGGCCAAAATTGCGTGGTTGAAAATCCATAATCGGTTGAATCTGCAGATGTGAAACTGGCGGATATGGAAGGCCTGCTGTTTGTACATATATGCTTTTACCTAAAAGGATACCCGAGAAATTATTACCAGCAGTTAAAGTTTGGGGACTACTGTTTTAGGGATGTGGGTAAGCTTTTGGGTTTTCATTTTATATTTTGTAAAAAAAAAAAAAAAAAGTTTTCCGCAATATAGTCTGTTTATTTTTAAAAAAATAAAATTTGATTGAAATCCATTTGAAAATGGTTCTAACACATAGATAACCAAAATTAGCTTTGTCTTGATCTAATCAATGCAATACAATTGTCCAGAGCTATTCTTTGGGGAGAAAAAAATACAAGGATATCTATTTGGGGGCTGAGCTATTTTCCAAAGTAGACTATGATCTGCATATATCCTGGGCTCTGCTCTTCTGTGAAAATCCATTTTTTAAAAATCTTGGATGGAGTTACATTGGAAACAGAATGTAGAGGTGAGGTCATTTCCTTATAGAAACTTTTCTAGGGTGGGAGGAAAGCACATTTGCTCTAGGCTTTAAGCAGGGCTGATTTTTGGTAGAAAAAGAGGCTCACTAGATTGCCCAAACAGAAAAGAACACCAAGGCTGTTGTATCTTTCTGTGCCAGACCACTAATGAGCATGTAGGGGTAGACTCTGTTCTGAGGGGTTGATTTTTCATGTTGGGAAACATATGGGGGGATTTTGCTTTACAGGCAGATACACCAGATGTAAATGGGCTTCCATTGCTTTCTCACTTTGTAACCGAGCAGAGCTTGTCTCCTCATCTGTAAAATGGGTTTGTGAGTGATGACTGGCTTGCGGAATTGTTAAGCATTCAGCAGGATAATAGAGGTGAAATGCTGCATGTGGCCGCATCCAGCTAGCCTTTGTTGGTTCCTGTCATTACTGGAGAACCAGAGCTCTACAATCTTAACTCAAGAGTTTGTACAGTTCTGCCCAAATGGGTTCAGAGAGGTCATTGGCTTGGGAGTCTGACAGTTTGTTAATTGGATTGCAGACCAGCCCCGATAACCAGGAGAGCAGGTCAGAGGACCAGAACTGAGAACTGTTGGCTAGTTACAGATGTGAAGTGCAGAATATACCCAGTCCAGACCTGTTGGTTGACATTTTTTAGGTCAGAGACTTAGCGGAAGTGTAGGAATGCCAGTATAATGTGTCTTCATGACCCTCATACCCCAAATCAAGACCAGAGAATTTGCCCAGATACAAACGGCCTAAGTAAACTCCTAAGTACCATCACCCCCTTCTCCCCAGCCACACCAGTCTTCCAGCCTCCCCCTTTGGTCCTATCTTTTTTCAGCCAGAATCTTGAAAGGACCATATTTCATTGTTACATGCTTACCCAGATTTTCATTATTGTTTATTTGCCTAAATCAACCGCTCGCCTCAGGCCTGCCCAGAGGAAGAGTAGTTCAGGGTCATCCCAAACCTTTCAGTGCATTAATTCCAACTTGAACTAAGTCAGACAGACAGACCCCAGACCTCCAACCCTGGAGACCTGAGCTCTTCAGTCTTTTTTTCAGTCTGCCTTTCAACATGATCAAAGCGCATTCCCTGCCCCAGAAGACAGCACCCGTCTTCTAAGAATCCTTTGTTTGTCCTGCTTATCCCCAGCCAACAGTGATTTTTCATTTGCATCACTAATCACCCTCTTCAGATGCGTTATTCCTAAAATTAGATTAAATGTCCCTAAATAGTTCCCTTGTGTTGACAGAGGCAATCTGACCCTTCAGTATGGGTTGGCCTCTGTGAAAGTACCAACAAGAAGGTCAGGGAAGTTTTGTATGTAGAAACAAAGGGGATTCTTCTTTGCCATCCTTTATCTTAAATATAATCTCACCCACATGCCTAAATTTTGTGGGTGTCCATTTTTAGGAGTAATACAGATTAGTTCATTGAAGAACAACAATTAAGCTGTTACCAGTTACCATTCAACTGTGGGTCAGAATAATTTTTAAGGGGAGACCAAGACTTCAGTGGATTTTTTTCAGTCAAGGTGTAGGGATCCTAGAAAACTGCAGATGCCTCCTTCTCGGGTCTTAGTTCAGGACCTGGATGCTAAATGTCCTGGTTAGAGGCAGGGAAACGTGAAAACTCCCTTTCAGTTCAGCTCTGTGTAGATGGAGGGAAAAAATAGTGGCTGTCGTTAACGGACACGTGAATGTTAACAGGTTTGCTTCTCAGGGGCGCTGGTTAAACAACTTCTTAACTGGCCAGAGTCCAGCATGTTAATGGTTAACCTGGGCCTGAGCGTCTGCTGCCCCCTGCATTCAGAATTAGTTTATCATTACCTCTAACTACTGCCTTTTATGGTTCCGAAGAGCTTCTATGAAATCTCTTATCACCACCAAGCCTAATCTTCATTAACTGAGGGGCAGCGCGCTGATATTTCTGAGTTGGACCCGAGTAAGCAGTTTATGGCCTCCTGAAGAATTTTTAATCACAACTGCTTAGAGAAAAAAGAAAGAGAGAAAGAAAAGAAAAAGAAAGAACAGCAGCTCACTCATTGCAGTCCTTGGACCATGCTTAGAAGTTCATATTCTCATGACCTACTTTTCCACTTAACTCTTCATAACCCTGGGTCTCTCCTTTTTCTTTTGGACTTTGGAGGACTGTGTTAGTGGGAAAAGTCAGGGTGCCCTGGCAAGCCGGCTGGGTTCGAGGCTCAGGCTGGTGCCTCATCGGAGCCGCATCTCACACCCCTCTGCTCCAAGCGTTGGCTGTGCTCCTGGCAGAGTCCCTGCTGGAACCAGCCCTGGTCATTTTCACAGGCGATCTCAGCACTCCAGCCTCCCTCAGGGGACACACAGCCTGCCAAAGCTGCTCTGAACAAGTCCCATCTTTTTTCTTTTCTCCTTCCTCCTTCCCTCTTTGTGTGTCGAAATGTGTGTGTGACATTTTCATTTTTCTGACTATCAAAGTATCTGTTTTAATAAATGAAAGTAATACGTGTCCATGTACTTGGTGGAAAATCAGGAAGAGTCTAAAAATATGAAGAAAATAGTTTTCAAAGATCTAATTTTCAACAAGAAAGCTGAGCTAATTTTCATTTCAGTGTCTAAAAGCAGCTTTTTAAAACCCTTTAAAGGGTTCAACATGTCCAGGTATGTGCAGGAATGAATTTGGCTACAGGGCCTTTGGTATGACTACCCTATAGCTGGAGGTTTAATGATCAATTATATTAAAGCTTTTCTAAGTCTCTAGAAAAGTTTCCCTGGGTCTTATTTACTATAATAGGCAAGTTAGGGAAACTTGGGTTTAATTTATGTTTCAATTCCGTATTTTTGAATCTTGTTAGAAAGCAAGCATGATTTGGGCTTTATCTATGGGGGGAGTTGTCCCCCCCCCAAAAAAAAAAAACCCTGAAATTCCCTTATGACGCTATTAAATGCCTTCCTTTGGGTTTTATGGTTCCAGGATATTGTCCACATAAATATATGCAATGTTAAAGGAATGTGGATGGCTGGTAGCGTGTACGTTTTAGCCTCCTGAACCAAGGGTTTATGCAACTGGTTGAAGAGTGTTTTATTGAAACAAGACAAATATTTATGAACAATTCAGAATCCTCTGTTTTGAAATGTAAAGTGCGGGCCGAGTGGCGCAGAGAGTTCCAGGTGTTTCCTGTCTGCATTTGGAGTGGTTAGCTGCTGCTCTGGGCTGGCCAAGGGGCTGTGCTTTCCTAGCTTTTTAATAAGAAACTCAGCATCACACAGCTTCCCTGCTAATGCCCGGATGGCTAAAAGCGCTCCCAGGAACAGACTTGATTTAATGAGCGTAAAGCCGTCTTTAGACATGCATGTATGGGTGTATTCTGATCTATTCCATTTGTCACTTGATTTAAATCAACAACAACAACAAACTTGTTTACAAGAGGAGTGTGTTAACTCCTGCAGGTATGTAAGGTCTGGTTCTTACACACATTCTTACTAATCAGAGGTTTACTTTATGGCCGCTCCAGCTTCTGTGTTGTTAATCATCCCTGGTTTCTGTGAAATAGAAATATTATGTATTCGCTCAGACAGTTGGAAGCCGTTTGTGTAAATACCGGCCGTTGTGATTTAACTGTCAGCCCGAAAGGCCCCTGCTTCGGAAGGGCTCCTTTTAAAACCGAGCACAATGAGATGTCTGTTTTAGATGCAGCCGCCAAGCCTTGGTCCAAATACTCCATGGATTTGTTTTCCCTGTGCCAGGAGAACTGCTTTTTTACAACATGCCCTGCTTTGTGTGCCGAAGCGGCAGACGGGCCTTCAGGGTGCTGCGAACGCCTGCCATTCTGCCCTTCCAACCCTGAGCTGCCCCGGGCCGGCAGCAAAGCCGTTGCCTCTTGGAGCACTAGGAACGTGAGAATGGAGAATTTGCCCCACAAAGAATGTCCAGAGACAGAAGCAAGACGGAGTTTGGAATCCAACCAGATTACCCAACTGAAAGCCAGCTCTGGGGGCCCCTGGCTGCGGAAGGGGGTACAGGGAATCCAGGGTGGGGATGGGTGGGGTTTGGAAAGCAGGACCATTTTTCTGGCACAAACCACAAGGAATGAGAGTGGTACCTGCTTCCTGCTTTGGCCCTGCGTTTTTGCACTGCAGACATTATTCTCCCTAATGGTGGCGTCCAGGAGGCCACAGAAGGAGAAAGGCCTGTTTGTTTTTTATCGAGGGCAGTGAATGGGGGAAAAATCGAGAAAAGCACAAAGGAGAAATTGAGTCACCTGTACTCTGGCCACCTCCAAGCAGCCCCATTCGCCACACCAGCTTTCAGAGGTTTTTTTCCTTCTTGTTTATATATGGGGAATACTGGAATATAGCTTCCTTCGTATTCTCACGTTAGAGTTGTAGGATGTTACCTATACAGCTAAAGCCCTCCTTAGGTCTAACCACCCCCCTCCCAAGCTGGACCCCTCCTCAGTGCAGATGGCAGTCCCCAATGTGAATTTAATATGTGTTCTTTCCAGCTGTATTTTCTACTTCTGGGCCTTTTAGATTTCCCTTTGGTTCAAGCCTCTTCACTAGCCTAGAGCACACACTTTATCTATTCCCCTATTACTGGATGTTGTATTTTTGCTTTTCTCAGCAATGCTGCCGTGGGCTTTCTTGCACATTTTTCCTAGGGCACACATGCTGGCATTTCTTCTGTGGTGGAGTCCTAGGAATGGAGTTGTGGTTCCTGAGCAAGACCAGACTTTCAACATTGTGGGCGAGACGCTAACTTTATGTCCCACTCAGTCCACTTATTGTCGCGCTTGATTTTCAGCCAGTGCATTAAGCAACAAGAAAATGGACAGAGGCAGGAGATGGAAAAAATGCAGGAGGGATGCTATGGAATCCTCAGGTTCAGGTTACCAGGCTGCTGCCACATCTACCTGGTGTTTTCCTTACAGTTTAAATAGTTGCCTCTGGTAGGAAACGTGGTGGCGGGCCTCTCCTCCCCACCCATACCCCCCATTGTACAACAGATGAATCTGTCCCGGTGGAAGAAACAAATGGCTTTTTGTTGCTGCTGCTGCTTCTTTCAAGATCATGTGTCGTTTTCAAAACATTTTCAACTATTGCTTTCAAGGAACAGGAGGCAGGAGGCCCCGGCCCGTCGTTCCCCCAGGTGGAAACGTTTGCAGCCGTTTGCCGTGACGTCATAGACTAGCGCCGCCTTGCGTCACAACTCAGCGCCGGAAGTTGTCTGTTTGCTATTTATTCGGGCATCTTCCGGCGCATTGGTTATTCAGCCAGAGCCAAAAGTGGCTGGTTGCAGTTGCTTAGGCCTTGAGGGAAGACGTCGATTTTCCTCCGAAGGCCTCAAAGCCTGAGACACCAACTAAAAAGAATTTTGCGGTGACTATCCCGATGAGATATTCAAAGCCCGGTTTATCAGCAAGTTTATTGACAGATGCCGTTAGCTTTGGGGGAGCCAGAAGGGACATGAGGTGTCATCTAGTTCAACCACTTGGATATGACAGAGGAGGAAACTGAGGCACAGGGAGTGAAATGACCAGCCTGGTTCACACACGTTGGAGGAGTCAGGAGACAGACAGTGCAGAGGGCCAGCTCCTCCGCTTTCCGAGGACGGGGACCACCCCACCGGGACCTGTGTCCTGCTGGACCCACCTCCAGCACCCATCCAGCGCCTCTCACGAGGTAGGTGTTTAGTGTCCGTTTCATCCTCGCGTCGTGCAGGGGGTGGCTGGTTGCTGACGTGCAGATGAAGGCGAAGTCACTTCCTCACTTCTCAAGTCTTGGAGAAAAAGAAAAAGTCAAACGCATAAAAAATGTAAACGGCGGAGTAAGCCCGCCTGTTCTTAAAATTACTATTTATACCCTGCCTCCTTCCACAAAGGATTTGAAGCAGCTTACGAGCGTTAAACGCTAGTAGCAGGGCCGCTTGAGGCTCACAGATCACACGTGCTGAGGGCGGGGGTAGAGTTATCTTTACTGCCAAAGAATGTTTGCAAGTCTGTATAAACCACAGTCGTTATATAGAAATAGAACCTCAAAGGGACACTAGAGGCTCCGTTGCCAGAGGCTTATTTATTTGTTTTGTCTTTTGGAAGAGGAAGCTTTGGGTATGGCTTCCGGAAGTAGACAGGGGAGAGGAAAAAAAAATAACTTATTTCTGAACTTACCAATTTTGTGTGCCGTTCGCTCTGCTTACCTCCAGTCTGTAGCACAAAGCCCTTTATGCTTACATTTCCAGAGACGTTAAGAAGAAAGACTTTGCTTGTATTTATAATTAAAATTTAAAACCAGCCTCACCTGGGAGTTAATTCCCTTCAAGAGACTCATGGTTGGAAATTAGAGGCTCTCTTGCTGGTCTGTCCTAAGGATGGAAAACTGTTCGCTCCTCGATCGCCCCCTAGTGGTTCCATGGGTCATGGATGGTCTCGTTCAAAAGAAGCTGGGAGATGGGGTGGGTCACTGTTGGAAGCACCATCAGCCTCTTGGGTTGCTCAGAGGTGAAATTGGCCACCACAGTGACAGACTTCTGCACGGAGAGGCTGGTTGCCTTTTCTGCTTTCATTCCCATGGTTTTTCCTTTCCTTCTGTGCTGCTGTCCTCTGAGCCCTAGAGATGATGCAAGGCTGGTTTTATGCTCAAGGCTCTTATAACCTGTGAGAGGGAAGCCTTCCTGGGCAGTTACTCTGCCCAAGGCCTTACCTGTCAGAGGCTGCGTGATGAGAGGCCTTGTTTGGAGGTGACTGCTGCTCAGCTGGAGTGTCCAGCATGCAGGGGAAGAGAGGTTTTTTCAAGCAAGTGTCTAATTGATAGCCACACGCGTTCAGAATGAAGAATGGGACAAGCAATAGCTGCAATTTAATTACAAAATTCTGTTAAAGTCTGACTTACATTGCAAATGCCTGAGCCCTCCTTCCCTTATACAGTTTTCGAAATTGGTTAAAGCTTCCTTCAAATCCATCTTTCCTTTGCCAAGGGTTCGTCTGTCAGTAGTGGTTTCTCATTTGGCTGATTCTGTTTAGACCTGACATTATCAAACTCCGTAATGTCTCCTAGTTACTGAGGTAATACAAACTTGCTTCTAAAAAGCACCGAAAAACCAAGAGTAAGAAGAAGTCACCTGTTGTCTAATAATGCAGGAAAAAAAGCTGTTACTCTTTTACTTTATGCCTTCTTTATACCTGATGGTGTGGGTGTGTATGTGTAAGTATGTTAGAAAGGGAGGCTAAAAATGTGTGTTTATATACACACACAGAATTTTTAAGAGATGGTCTTTTTCCTGGAGGACTGTAGCCTGTTTTTACTTAGCAGCGTACCATAAACAATATCCTTTATCATTGGATAGTTTTTGGCCTCTGTGCTTTCAATGGCTGTGTAGTTTTCAACATGTGGCTGTACTGTAATTTCCTTTACATGTTGTTATTGTCATTTTTACCATTATGAACAGTGCTATATTGAAGATGCTTATATATATTTTTTTAAAAAGTTTCCAGAATTTGAAGTGTTTGTGCCATTGTAGAGATTTCCTTAGAAATATGGAGACTGCTATTTCCTCACAGGTGGTGTCTGAGCAGGTCTTTTCCCAGTCCTTTTCGCTAGTACTGGGTCTTTTATCCCCTCCTTAATGGAGGCACTAGGGGTTGAACCCAGGACCTTGTGCATGCCAAGAGCATGGTCTCCCTGTGAGCTGTACCCCCCAGTACTGGGTCATTTTTAACTTTTGCTATGGGACACGTGAAAAAGAACACCTTGTTGTTTAAATTAGTATTTGTTTTACATCTAATTGGGTTGGACCTTGTTCCATTTCTTCATTAGCCAGTTTTATTTCATCTTTGGTGCAAGGTTTGTTGCCTTCCATGGGTTCTGGTTGGAATGGTCATCTTTTATCCTGTTGATGTAGAATCAAGCTTCATTCATAGGAGAGATGGCAACATTTGTATCTGGGTTGCAAACTTTTATTCCCATTTGGTGTGCCTTTTCCTGAGATTTGAGAGTTACAACTAAACAGCCTTTAGTTAATAAACAAGTTGTTTATTTAATAAATAATATGTTAAATAATACATAAAGTTCCAAGCTTCAATTATTTGATCAGTTTTATAGACTATCTTTCACAAGATGAACAATTTGAAAACTCTGATTGTTAGGCTGTTAGGTCTCCTGGTGTGGCCAATATGATATGTGTTTCTAATCTGGTTAATCGGTGTTCTGAAATTTTTGTTTGGTTGGTTTTTGTGTGATGCTGTTGCTACCCAGTGCATCATTGTCCAATTCTATTAAAACCAACAACAGCTTGCCTGAAACAGAGATGGCAGTTACATGGATTAAATTCTGTAACTTTTAATTCTGAGCCAAAATCTATGCCTTGAATCCTGAATCAAAGGCTATAATTTTAAGGGACCTGGGTTTATTAGAAAAGAGCTGTCAGAGAGGAACTTCCTACCCAAAGTGCCCAAAATGATGACTTACAGACAACTAGGTACATAAAACGACATTGTGGCCCTTAATGAAAAGAGTAAACTTCTGGCTCTCAGTTCTATAATCTGAAACTCTTCTACCTCCGTGGTGTGTGGGGCTGTTTTAGAATAGGAATGAGATTTGGCTGAAAATAAAAAACTTAAGAGATTGGCATTTCCAGAGAGCCACGAGTGCTCATTGGAGTTGCTGCAAAAACTGGCCTTTTTGCATCACAAGCACAGTCCTATAAGAACATGGTGGTTTTGATTTTTACTGTACTTGCTTTGAAAGAATTTCCCAAAAAGCCTTTTTGTGTATTCCCACCCACCCACATATCAGCCAGTCATGTTAATTACTGTCTGAACAATTAACTTACATGCATGCACGTAAGTGATACTAACACAGTGATCTTTATATTTGAAACCTAATGACTTACATGGGTATAGAACTACCTAATACTAAGTGGGCATACTCTGTGGAGATGGGAAAGTGGTTTGTAGTTCCAGTGGAGTTGTTGGGTCAGAGCATTACTTCATTCCTTGACAATGAGGTACTCAGAAAGTCGTAAAACAGGAGTCATTATAAAACAGGTCAGCTCTGTAATCACCCACCGATAATGATTTGGCAGAAGCAGCCCCAGTTCGTAATGGCTGCCCAAGAAAGAGGGTTCAGATGCACTCCAGTCCCAAACTGTGTCCTCTAGCATGGCTGAGATGTTGACTCCACAAACAACGTTCTCTGTTTGGAACCAGGAAAGTCGTCATGGAGATGGAAATCTTCCTGGTACCGTAAAAACTCGGCTTGTCATCTGCCTTGAGCCCTATATTTGTACAGGTGGTTCTCTTAGCTGAGAAGGCTGAGTAAAAACAAACCTATTCTTCCTGAATGGCGCCTTTATGTGTCCAAAAGAATATGTTTCCTTTCTTTGGCCCTCCAATTAATGACCCATTATCAGCTAATTAAATCCCATGTAAATTTTATGTGAATTCATTTGTTACACAGCACTTGCTAAGTACTGGCATATTCCTGTGTTGAACCATATAACTGTTTAAATTAATGGTGAGAATGAGGGGCATTGGGTGGTCATCTGGAGAGAATAATAATGTACCCACGAAAGAGAGATTCATGTACACAGCCAGTAGTGTAATATTAATTTCCATGTAATAAGGCTACTGTAAATTACGCTCCTGTGAACGTTGAGGTGCGTGTATCTTTCCAATGCGTGAGTAAGTGAACATCTAGCCTATGTGCTATGACTTGGGGATACCGTGTTTGCATCTCCATTCTCCTTGGAAGAGGAATAACACAGCTGGGGTTTCTTTTCACTGAGTTCTGCTTCATATGTGGGGGTTGTCTACATAATACAAAAACGCATCTATCCAGGCTCTCTTGCTACTCGCCTTGCTTTTTTGCTTGTGTGTCAGAGAGCAAAACTTGATCTACATATAAATTTTGTAGAAAAGCTTTAATTGAAGGTTTTTAATTTCAGTCTGGGATGCCTTTCTGCCCCAAAGAAGTTCAAAGCTTTTTGACCAAGTTTCTCGAGACACATTGAGGGTTGCACAGAGACAGTTGAGTTCAGACACAATAAATGTTGCGTTATATTTTTGGACATGTATTCTGTCATTTAAGACTTTGCAAAGTGTGTGGGGGGAAAGCATTAGATGATGTCCTCTATAATCAAAAACTACCAAACTAAGCAAAAGAAGGATTTTTCATTGTTCATTGGCTGGGGCTGAGTAGACCACAGTGGGAATAATATTTAGAATAAAGTGTTATGGATAAAAGATTGACTTAAAATGAAGAAACTGCTTTTTTGGTTCTTTTCAAGTCTGGTATTTAACCTATGAAATCATACTTCCTTGAGGTTTAAGAATAAAGAATTATCCATGTGCAATGTTAGAATTTGGTTATGCAGTCCCACATGTTTAACGTGTCTGTCACTTGTAAATGGAACTAACATCAGATTTATGACCTCGGTGGAATCTTTTAGGTAAATAATAGACTACTTGCACATTTGCTTGTAAAAGTAGCACCTACTAGAAAAATATTTGAAGGAAACATTAAAATAAGTTTAGATTTAGCCTAGGAAGGAAACACAGCTATGTAAAACTTGTTCAGTTTCTTTTTAATAAGACTGAGTTACCAAAGTTCTTCATAGTGATAGTCTATGTTTATAATAAAATGGTAAAGTTTTAAAGTTGAGATCAAGAAAACATTGGAATAAAATTGCCTTACCTGAAATGACAGAACAGGTAGCCCTGGTAGTGTAATGTTCTCTGACCGATAACAGCCATACACCCAGCCCCGATAATGCTAAAACCACAGTTGTGTTTTTGTGTCTGCCTCCTCTGCTCATAGGAAGAGTTTCTTTTTTTCTTCTTTTAAAATTTTAAACAGAATGAATATGACTGTCCTTTAGGAAATGTTGTGTGCGAAACATTGGCACAGCTCTGCCAGAAGGTGGCGCTATGATACCACACCTCTGCAGGCATCCTTTCCTCTGAGGACTCGCCGTCAATATATACACACCACACTTCAGGATTTTCTGTAAGATGCCACATAGCTTATCTTTAGAAATACCTGGATCCCTAAGGGATTTTCCTTCCCTCTGACCACTCCTTGACCAAGCTGCCTTCTCTGTAGTTGTACATTGAAAGTTGTCATTTCTTACATTTTCCTGGTTTCACGATGTCAGTTCCAGACCGTAATATACCACAGAATAGGAACTCTGATCAAGCAGCCTTACATATATGTATGTGTGGAGGGAGATAAAAGAACGTTCAGAAAGATGAATATTAATAGAACTGATAAATATTGAAGAAAATAATTTTATTCATTTGGGGCCTCAACTTAGGAAGAACAAAGCACCATCTTTTTCTCATTTTTGATCCATCTGACATTCTCTCTTATGGGAAGCCATTTATTTAGACACTAAAGAGCACCATTATGGAAATGGAATCTTCTCTGTAAAAACCTATCATTTGGGCCACAACCAAGTTGTAATTTTGACTGAAAATATAGTAATTACCACAGACAATAGGTTTTACACTTGATTCTCTGCATTCATGGGCCAATTAAGTCAAGACCCCTGCGCAGTCGCCCCTTATTTCTCTCATATTGCCGGCTGTTGTGTTTTTCTCTTTGCTTAATATCACAGCTCTAAGAAAAGGGTCTCATTTATTCTAAGAGCTGGAGACAATTCAAAGAACTTCATTTTCTGAAGGCTTGTTTTGCAGTTTAGAGGACAGTGTCACCCACTTTGTTCCCAGTAAATGTGGAACCCAAGGGTCAAATTTAACAAGGCTTCCTTTTGACACCCTGCAAGCCTAGGGCCGTAGCCTTCTCTGTTTCCGCTGTCATTGTTTCTGCTCTTTATATAAGAGGCACAAAATGGATAGGTTTGAATGAATTACTGCTGGAATAGAAGTGGATGAGACGAGGTAGAGGGGATAGTCGAGAGTCTTCTGCAGTCATCAAGGGAGCAATGATGATGGCCTGTATGGAGAATTGTTGGGGAAGCTGGAGACAGGATGGATGAGCCCTGTTTGGGAGGCAGATTGCATACAGCCCAGAAACAAAGGAGAGAAATATATTTATTAAGAATAGATGGTGGGGGAGGGGCTAACTCAGCGGCAGGGTGGGTGCCTAGCATGCACAAGGTCCTGGGTTCAATCCTCAGTACCTCCCTTAAGGATAAGTAAATAAAATCCTAATTACCTCCCCCACAAAATAAAATAAATAAATTTAAAAAAAAAAAGAGTAGGTGGGACCTTGAGAGAGGGCATCACCTCCGAAATCCACTTCCCAGTTGAGAGTGGAAAGGACTTGGAAAGATACCCTTAGCTCAGGACAGGAATTGGCATGATTTCAATCAGAGATGGAAATCAAGTGGAGAAATGAGTCCGCTTATGAAAAGCCCCAAGGGAAACCAAGGCAGCTGTGGTTTTGTGTTTGGATTTTGCAACTCGAATCAGGTTCATGAAGTCATAGCAGAGTTTCAATGGGAGTTTGTAATGAGAACCCGTTCAGATAGTTTCAAGGATTACAAGATTTCTGAATCACCTGCCTGGACTTTTGTGGGAATACAAAAAGAATGCATGACACCAAGCTTGTTCTGGCGAAATTTAGTCTGTCTTGGGAGACCAGACTTGCATCAAGGAGGCAAAACCCAACTACACTCAGCCAAAAAAGAAATGACACACTCAAAATGAGCAGAAGAGACGATGGGGAGATTCTCAAGGGCTACGTGGGTAGGTGAGATGTCAGGAAGAAAGCAAAGCATGAGGATAGACTTAGAGGAGGAGAAATGGAGAAGCTGTGGCTGTGGCGGATAGAGGTAGGTGTGGCCTGGGACACACGTAGGTCATGTAAAGGGAGTGGCCCACTGTGGGTGCAGGGGGGATCTGGCAGGTGGGCTGGGCAGGGTTAGTAAGATGTCGGAATAAAAGGCTGAGGAGCCAGCCCTTAATCCAGGCTACAACAGGGAACTATTGTGGGCTGGGAAGAGCAGGTCAAGGCTGTGTTTTAGGAGGATTACTCCAGCAGTGGCACTGGGAGAGGCTGGAGCCACAGTGATTAACGTTCCGCAGTCCTAGTAATCCAGCTCAGAGGTATTCAGGGACCAAACTGAAGGGTGGCACACCTTCTGTGGAAATGTGGAGGGGATAGAAACAAATTTACCCAGCCAAGTGCAAGTTCAGTCTTAGTAACAGGCTTGGGAAAAAGCTAGGGCTTCCCCTGGTATTGTTTGTAACTCCACACCCTATGGAGACTGGGTTTTCCAAACAGGAAAAGAAATCTCTGATAGTTAATAACAGTCACAACATGTTAGTTGATACCCATCCAGCTTGCTATGTGGCTGAGTCTGTCTAGGCACCGAACATGTATTAATTCATTTAAGCATCACAACAACATAGAGGTAGATGTTGTCATGATGTTCATTTTACAGGCAAAGAAATCTGTGATATTGAAGGTTCTGTAATTTGCCCAAGAAGATGCAGCTAATAAGTAGCGAACCCAAATATGAGTGAGGCAGCCTTCCCAGATCCCCTGCTTCATTTTGTAATTGAACAGAAGATCTCTGCCCTTCATCCTACCCCATCCCAGGCACAGGCGTTTTGAAGGAGGTCACTTGGACGCCACGATGTTGAAATTTCAGTGGTTTCTTACCATCCATAGTCGTTGGAATTAGGATACATCCAGAAAATCTAACACTTGTCATTCATATCTCTGGCACCCACCCCAGAGCCTTAAGCTAATAGTAATAGATGCCTCCGGAATGTGTTAGGGGAAGAGTTGGCATGAGGATGCAGCAGGGAGGCTGTGACTGCAGGTCAGGCCTGGGCCCGGGAGGATGGTGGCTTGTGGCTCAGGTTCCAGGTGGAAACAGTAGCCTATGGAGGGGGGCAGCCCCAGCATCTCTTGGGCGGTCCTGGGCTGGGTAGGTCCATGCCTTGGTTGTGGTTATGAGTGGTACCTCATCAGACTCTGGAGGTTTTGAAGGCAAGTTCCATGAGATCAGGGAGCATCAGTCTTCTCCACGGCTCTCTTCCAGTGCCTGGAACAGCGCCTGGGACCTGGGAGATGTTGAAGCGAGTAAGGCAGCAAGTGTGCCATTGGCGGGTTACTTAAAGGGGTCCAGAAAGCTCAGTCTTACTGAGCATAAGAGTCAGCCATGTGGTCATTCATCCCCTTCATGTGGTGTCAAGGGCCCCTAGGAGTTGCCTGCTTGTGGCCCCTCCTCCTCATACAGGAGCAGGCAGGGTTTCCGTGATGTCAGAGGCAGCGCTTTTGCCTCAGAAAAGAGCAAGCCTGACTGGTGAGTCACATGACCAGCATCTGGCCCTACCCAGTATGTACTGTCAAAAAAAAAAAAAAAAGTTGTTTGAATCATGACAGTTTGGGAGCATTTGACCCACTCCCTTTCTACTGCTGACGTGGAAAGGTAGAGAGTTGGGTTCAAGTTAAGAGCAGATCATTCATTGTTTGAGATGTAGCAATTAGGAAAAAGTACTCACACATTCTCACCCACTTCTCCAACAGCTAGGTTTTGTTATTTAAGTTTTGAGTGAGAACAGTGTTTAAACTCCTGTGTTCTCAGTTGATACCTTGATGCCAGTAAGAAGTCTGGAACAGTGTCCTCCCAGCTGCCCTGGCCAAACTAAGCCCAGCCACAAAGATGAGGCTCTTTTCAAGCTAGGCTACAGATGGAGTCACCCATTGATGGACCCGAAAGAAAGAAATAGTGGGGTCAGGGGGATAGAGATAGGGGTACGGGTCTAGGAGGTACAGGTGACCCCTGAACAATACGGGTTTGAGCTCGTGGGTCCACACAGACACAGATTTCTTTTTAGTAAATACAGTCGGTGGCCCCCACATCCACAGGTTTATAAAATATTTTTTGTAACATGAGTAATCACCCACTCTCTTGCGCCTTTTGGCTTTTGAGTTTTCTTAAATCAAGATGCATGTATAATATCAGGAGTGAAAACGAAACATTTGCTTTAGAAAAATAGCTGAATGTACAAAATTCTGTCATTCAGTTTAAAGATGGATTTTCATGTATTTCCTCATTGTTGATAAATACACCAAAGAAGGCAGGACCCAAACCCCACAGAAGCAGTTTCAACATTTCCCCTGACAGTTTTCTTGTCAAATGCATGTATGTGACTGCTTTCCAAACATACTTTTTTGTTGTTTTGCATACAAAGAGCCAACAGAACAGGGAAGCAAATGTTTCTGAATAGCCATGTTTAAATTAATCATATGCTGCCTTAAAGGAAGCAAAATAAACAAGCTCCTGACCCAAATACTCTGTGGTATCTACCCAATTATTTTTAAGCTTGGAAAATAAGGCCCAGAGTGTATAATGGTCACACTGTAACACTGTAGTCACCATATAATTTAGTCATTTGTTACCCGCATCAATACACTGGTGAATCTTAAAACTCTACCAACTGCTTGGCCCTTACGTTAATGACTCTGCAGCGTACTGGGGCGGATATGGGCCAGGGGCGCAGGGAGGGCGATCTCCTTGCTTTGCTTCCTTGAATATACTCGGTGATGCGCACTGAGTTGTTGATTATACAGTAAGACCTCATTGTTGCATGTTAATTTGAAGGAAAGATTGGCCATTTAGTTAGTTGCTTGAAGTAAAATGTTTACGAGTGATGGGGAGTGTTATTTCATTTGGATCCTAACTTTTTTACTAAGATACCTTTGTGTGTTGAGAAAGTGTGAATATGGGTGGATGTTCGATAAAATTAGGAAAGTACTGTTGTGTTGGGTGTGATATTGGCACGGTAGTTTTTATTTTAGTTACTCTTTATTTAGAGATGGCATTATGAAGTATTTATGTATGAAATAACTTGTTCTCTGGGATCTGCTTTAAAAATTCCCAGGAAATTTAAAAAAAAAAATGGGGCAGGAGGAGTTGAATAGAGGAAACAGAAGTGTCAAAAAGTTGATAATCATTCAAGTTGTCTTGGATACATGAGGGTTCGTTAAGTTAGTCTCTTTCAATTTGCATTTATTTAAAGATTTCCACAATAAAAAGTTAATAACAAAACAAGGGAAGGATAAACAGAAAAAAAATCAGAATAATGTTTACCCTAGGAAGAAGTAGAATAGGGAAATTGGTTTGGAATCCTCAGGAGGCATCAACGGTTGGGAGAATGTTGTTTAGATGAATGGTGGGGACCCGGCTATTTAATTGACTACCGTTTGGACTACATACACTGTGCACATTACCTTGTATGTATTATACAATCCGTCTTTAAAATGGAGTTGATCTGTGTGGAAAAGTTTTCTTTTTTCAAATACGTATCTTGACTGTGACTTAGTGAAAGCCTTGAGGACTGTATTTTGATGAAACAACAGTCCTTACAATTAACACGTCCACTAAAAGTGGATATACAGTCCTGAAATTCTTGGGAGGGGACAGAACAGGGTATTTGATCACGAAAACAACTGCTTTTGAGTACCGGCTGTGGTTTCTGTCTGAATTGGGCAGTTTTTCTTAAAGCTACAACAGTTTTTGAAAAGCAAAAGAAAGTGAACTGATCCTTAAAAACTAGGGGGAAAAATCTGAACTTTGGTTCATGATAGTCTTTCTTTAGAGCTGGTTTTTGTTGGTTGTCAGTACTTTCGCAAAGTCTGTCTTGTTTGACGTAACAGCCTCCACTTGAAGAAGTGAGTGCAGCAGCCCGAGAGAAGCCCTTGCCTTGTGTTCAGAGATTCATACCTGGCTGTGCGTTGCGGTGTTGTAGGTAATAGGGCAAAAACACAGAGACATCTTGAATGTCCACGAACAACAGAATTGTTAAAGTATGGAGTTAAAAATAATGAAATAAACATATGTGTGCTAACAGGGAAAGATCTCGAAGAAATACTAATGAGAGAGAAAAATGAAGTTACAAAATACTACACAATGCTTGATAGCGTTTATGGAAAGGAGCATATGTACCAATATAGATCTGTAAGTAAAATACTCAGGGAGGGCATACCCAGCCAGGTGACTGTGGTTCCTTCTTGGAAATGATCAGAGGAATTTTAGCTATATTGGGCATGCTTTAGTTCTTTTACAAGTCTAATTGTGTATTACTTCTACAATTAAAAATTATGTGAAAGGCAGGCCGCTTGCTAAGTGCATCTCGCATTGAAAAGATTTCTCTGAGGCAGGAGTGTGTATAAATCAGTGGTAGAATGCGTGCTTAGCATGCATGAGGTCCTGGGTTCAGTCCCCAGTCCTGCCATTTAAATCAGTCAACCAGTCAGTCAATCAATGTAATTACCTCCCCCGTCTAAAGGGATTGATTTTCTTTGCTTGTTTCATAATACTGGATTTTTGTTTGACTTTAGAAAAGTAAGCTGTATCTTCTATATTGTGGCATACTAAGGAACCAGAAATCGTGTTCTTCATTAAAAAAAAATCTATTGTACGCTTTAGATGTTGCCTTTGGGCACTGAATGGTGCATAGAACTAAGTAAATACATGAGGTTACATAAGTGTTCTTAAAAATGGTCCAGAAGAAAAGGTCATGGACAGGCAAAAGTTACTTTATAAATTAAGCTTCTTAAAGAAGCTAAAGAATTATGTCCAAAACCAACAGCTTTTAAATACTGCATTTCAGTAGTACAACTTACAGTTGCCATGAAACTTTTTGCAAATACTGTTTCATAGGTTATAAATATTTCCATGGAAAAGTGTTCCATGAGGTATTTGAGTTCCTTTGTTGGTGTCTAGATGAGAGCGAATGACCTTGCATAAGGCAGACATGGATTTTACTGACACATCTTCCCACGAGTAGCTTTAAGTCATTGTGTCAGGACTATCCTGTTCTCAGCCTCAGAGTTAACCAAGGAAAGTATGTTATTTTAGGGAAGGGTTGGATTTGGACATCTGGTCAAAATTAGTTTTCTTGTAAGTAATGTTAGAGATAACAAGAATAGCCTTATACTGTTTACTTCTCTGATTTGATCTTTTGGTTTTACTGTAAGGAAGCCTTGGTGTGCATTTAAGGTATTAACATAGCTTAAAGTACAGTGGTGGTCAGTGATGAAAGCGTATACTGGTCAGGATTCTTTGGAATGCACATGTCAGAACCCCAGCCCAAGCTGGCCATAGCAGTAAGCAAAACAAAACCAAGAACAAAGGGCAGGTCATTGACTCAAGCGATGGAAAAATACAAGCACCTTTAGCTCTCAGCTAAGCTCCATCTGGCTGTTCCAATCTTGTCATCCAACATGGACCTCTTTGCATTTCTTAGCTGTGCCTAACTCCGTTGGCTTCATTTTGGGCTGTGTGTTTCCCACACGTGGTCAGAGTGGCCCTCCACATCGCCAACATCAGTCCTAGCAACCCAGCAACCCAGCACGTTCTTTTCTTGAGAATTCCCATAAGAATCCTAGGGTAGTTTCTCATTGCCCCAGGTTAGGTCAAGTGCCATCCCTGAACCAGTCACTGATGCCCAAGGTTTGCAGGCCTCAGGCACATGCTCATCACTGAAATGAGTGATAGAGTCCACTTCAGCTGAACCGTGTTGAGAAAAGGAGGAGAGATAGTTGCCTGAGGGAAAATGAGGAGCTCTTACCAAGAGTGGACACGTGTGTACAGAGAGAGATGTGTGTTCCAGAGATGCTAGCTCCTGGTTCTGCAGTCGGCATCTATTTCTCCAAGGGCTCATATTCTTGTGTGTACATGTGTCTCTGTGTATGCGCGCACACACACACGCACACACACCCTTCATCTAGCAGGGTGCTGTTTTTGAGTGGTGTCCTGAGTCCCACTCCACCAGGTTTGGAGGCGCTGCTGAGATGGTACTTGACCTTTCATGTTACAGGTTCAGGGTCACGTGCTCTGTGTATGCGAGGTCATGAGTGCTGTCACTGTCTCTCTTCCCAGTTAGTTTCTTCCATCACGTTCTTGGGAATTCTCCCATGTCACTCTCACCCGTGCACTTCCGTGGGGCTTCAGTGAAAGACCAGCAGAACCGGAGGCTGTGGAGAGACCCCAGGCATTATGCAGGCATTGAGGCCCAACCTGGGCTTTCAGGAGCCTTGAATTCCAGTATCGAGATCCCTCTAAGGTCAAGGAGGAGAAGTACGAAGGGAAGGCCAAGGTGATGGGGGCCCCAGACATACCCTCACCCATTCCTTTCAGCTTTCATCCTGTGTATAATTTGGCATGAGAAGTTTGTTTCAAAATTTAAGTTAAAAAGAAAGGGAAATGCTCAGTGTTAAGGAGACTGAGAAAGGCCAGGTGGCTGGCTGAGTGTGGGCAGCAGAGTCTCAGGCCCACACTGCATCCTCAGTGCTCTGTTCTTAAGTCCATTCATCCTTTCACCTTGCTCTAAGCCCCTTGGAGGGGAGCTTCCTTCAACACTTCTGCAGTCTCAGATCACTAAGAACGGTGTATATAGGGGCTCAGTGAGGATCCTTCACTCGGGCTCTGGACACACGGTAAATCCACATTTGTCAGATTAGACAAGGTCCATAAACATACATGCCTTCTACCTGCGAGGCACAGGGCAGTGGTGAGGGCAGAAGGGTGCTGGTGACAGGGAGGGTGCTGGTGGGCACACAGCCCGGCCTCGGACAGAAGCCACTGTTCAGAGCTGGCCAGTGACCACCACGAGGAGATGTGAGTCTGGCTGCATGTGCTTCTAGGCTTTTGCAAGAGAAAAGAGAAAACTGGACTTTTCTGCTGAGATATTTTGGTGATACAGTGTTAGAAACCAATTTTTAAAATTGGTATAGGGGCCTGACAGGGCCTGGGATGGGGATTCTAGGAGTCGTGAGTGTGAGAAACGCCGGCTGAAGGTTTCTTCACTGCAGTCTTGAAGACTTCTTTTCAGTGGTTTGTGTAGGTTTCTTTGGTGGGCAGGGTTCTGGAGAAGCGCAGAGTGGATGCAGGGGTCCTCAGATTCCTTTGCTGCTAGAGTGGCAGCGCCTCTTGCGAGACACTTGGAACACTGGACCTCTGGTCCATTCAAGAATCTTCCATGTGAGAGTCTTCTTTCGTTCTTTCCAGTGACTGGAAAGTCTCCTCATCTGAATTAACACACACACCCTGACACAGACACACACACATACCACACTTCCCTCATGACCTCACACTCACACTTTAAATCTGTGTTGGAGCAACTAGTGTCAAGCCCAACCAGCAGTATCACCTTGCATCCTCGTGAACAGGCTCCGAGAAGCAAGTGTGTGGCAGGGAGAAGCAGCTCTGCACTGGGCATGGGGTGAAAGGCGTTCAGACATCACCATCCCTCTCCCTGCTGCTCGTTCCATGGGGGAGCCTGGGAGAGAGGCCCCTGTGAACCATTGAGTCATTTATAGGCTAATCTTAGTAGAGAATGGCATGGACTGCAGGAATTTCCTCCTAAGCACCTCAGAGATCATTTCACTGCTTGAAATTATGAGTTTCTGTATGAGCAGGAGCCCGCATGGCGCACCAGCGGATGCAGCCTGCCTGCCAGGAGGCCAGAGGGTCATCGTATGTGAGCATGAGCAAAACGGGCTGTTGGGAATCCCAGCCGCCTCCTTGAGCTTTCCTGGAGTTTGCTGAACTTACTCTGAACTTGGAAGGTTTCCCTGGCAGGTTTTTATTGACTCCTGATACTGCAGTTTCAGCCTAAGAGGGGCAGGAAAGAGAGATCCTGTGCATTTAAGGACTGCCGTACCCGCAGTTACCTCTGGCAAGAGGTCCTCAGACACTGTTTTCTTTGGCAGCCAGCTGGGGCATGTGACTTGGATTCCTTTAAAGTTCAGGGGTCCAGAGAACAGCAGCCACCGCCTGCATCCCTTCCTCAGAGAGGCAGGCCTGGGCTCTGCGGTGGCTTGCCTGCCAGGGAGCTCGTCCTTCACTGGAAGGTCATTTTGGTCTGAATGTAGCGTCACATCCCCATTTCCCCACTTAAGTGGTATTTCATGGTGATTCAGCAATAAAGACGCGTCCCCAGTTTTTGCTGGTTCTGCTCACAGGGTGAAGGGAAAACACCTTGTTCAGCCAGTGGTGCAAATGTGACAATGAGGGTTTTCCCACACCGGCCTCTTTGGAGGACCCAGGTGCTCAGGCCCAAAGAAGCAAGAGCCAGTCTTGCAGTAATGGGAGAGGCTTGGAGTCTCTTAGCCGAGCCTAGCGGGGAACTGAAAACCTTCAAGATATGACGGTTGTCCCTGAACAGCAAGAATCCAGCAGGGCCTGGTGTTTTCTCTCTCCTGAGTGGGTTGGAGGGCCTGGGGAGTGTGTGTGCAGTGGTGAGAGTGGCCCTGAGATGGGTTACTTCAGCCACACAGCGCCTTCCGTGGGCCTCTCCCTTCAAGCCCAGGGGAGGAAGACAGGCTTTGCTGCCTGTGCATCCTCCGGGAAGGGGGGCTTTGCCCCCCTAGGGCTGCAGGTGTGCTGGGGCAGGAAGTTGAAATTAGTTGTTTGGGAAAAAAAATAGTCTGTAAGGTTCTGCAGGGCAGACAGTGCCAATTAAAATCTGTTCATCAAACAATTTTTAGTCAGTCCCTAGGTTCACATATGAGGAGATGTGATTATGAGTAACGTGGCTGATTCCACACGCTGCTCAGGAAGTCGGATCATTACCTTGTAATCAGATTTGTGTGTTTAGATACTGGGGACACAGTCTGAACCATTGCCGCCTCAGGTGCCAGTAGGAATATTGGAAACTGCCCCAAGCCCAGCTGGAGTAACCTCAGATGCTGTATTTACAACCTCAGACACTGTATTTGCTCTTATGTAGTAAACCTCCATGAAAGTCCTCTCACCCCCTGTAACAGAATGGGGTAGAGTTTTATTCAACAGAAGCTGAGGATTTCCTCTGGGCTAGAGGACTGGGAGACTGTGGTAAACAGGATCAGCCTCATAATTTGCAGAGACCAGTGCAGAGTGAAAACGTGGGGCCCCACTGTTCAGGGGGAATAAAGGGTCACTAGAAATAGTAAAACATGAAGCTTTGTCTTTTCTTCCACGGTCTCTGTCAGCCTGTCCTGATGTTTTTATTTGCTGTTTAATGCTGTACTCCCTCTTATGTGGAGCTACTGGTGGGCCAAGTGCAGTGCAGACCCTCCCAAGCCTCTTGAGGCCTTGCCCTGCCACATGGCACATGCACAGTCACCAGCTGGGTCCCCTCCCTGCAGTCACCTGCCCGGTACACTTTCTCTGCTGGGGGCGGGAGAATGGGAGGGGATGAGCCAAGCATCCTCCCCATCACATAAACCTGCAGCCCAAATCCACACTGAGGTGGGTGAGCCCTACGAGTATTACAACAAACATGCCATGGCGTGCTTGGCCCCCTAAACATACCGTGGAGCCTGAGGCAGAGACAGCCACCAGCATGCTCTGCCCCAAGATGTCACAGGCACACATGCCTGACTCCACCCGTCCTTTTGCTCAGTCCCTACCAAGGATGGAGGTGAGCAGCAGAGGCAGGGAGGAGTAGTATCTGCTGTGTATCTGATGGGGTTTTTTCTATGCACTGCTGTCAGATAAGAAAATGATTTCTAGGGTTCTCATTAGGTGATATTTCTGGGGGAGCCTTACCCTATTGTGAAATGGCCTCAAAGGTGAATGTTTTAAGTAGTGAGCAGTAAAAAGCCCCACTGCTGGCCATAAAGGAGAGTCAGATGATTTCCAAAAATGGTCTGCACTTGCCTCAAACAGCGACACAGAAAGGACTCTGCTTACACAAGAGCTGTTTTTAGACACTTGCAGAATTCAGGATAGCGAATGTTTTGGCTATTTATTGGGACACATTTGTTCTGGATTTGCACCCCAAAAAAAAAAAACTTTTGTTTTCATTCAGAAAGCTTATGTCACAGGAGAGCAGGGCTCTGAAATGGCCCAGACAGAATGAGCAGTAATTAGCTGAGATCAGGTCATTGTGATGTCTTCATCCTGTGTCTTATAATGAACTGATTAGCTCACCTCTCAGAAAACATAGAAAGAGAAGACAGCCTCCTCCTGGGAGTTGTACAGAGAATTCATAAAATGACAATTTTGGTCCCTCTACTGCAATTTATTATTTAAGTATTTATTGTATTGGCAATATTTTCCCAGTGGTTTAAAAAAAAATCATTTCCTTTTTTAGGAAGAACATGACCTTCTAATAATAAGAGAATTAAACACTACTTAAATTCAGTTAAAAAATTAAATTGCTTTCATTTTTAAAATCTGAAACTTAGGAAAGATCTCTATAAATTTAGAGATACTGAAGTTATTGGGGGAAAAGCATAGCAAGTTGACATGTAGATTTCTAGCTTTTGAAAGTCAATTACTATTGTAGAATTTGTGTATTATATTCAGTATGAAAATCCATTTGATTCCCCTCTAGAAGGAAAATTTTTAAATTTGTATGTTTTGACCAATTTATGGGGAGGGGGCCATAGTATAAAAAACAACGGCCACCAACTGTGGAGCAAAAATCATTTTAACCAGGCAAGGCACATTTAGCTTATAATAGATTTAAGGCTATTTCTTAGGTTGGTTTATTCCTATCTTTCCTTCAGAATATTTAATTTGCCTGTTATGAAATGAAGCAGCAGCCCTCGGACATGTCGCATCATCATGCTTAGATGTTACCCCTGTCACAGTCTGCTTCTGGCAACCTGACAGATAGTCACAAAACAAAGTATCTCCCAGATCTGCCCCCCAACTGAGCCAGTGCTACACTGAGGAAACTTCCAAGGACTAGACAAATAAAATGTGTGGCTTTTTCTTCTTTTTTTATTGTGGCCAAATACAACTTAAGGCTTACCATTTTAACCATGTTTAAATGTACAATTCAGTGACCTAAATTAGACTCCCAGTGTTGTACAAGTATCACCACTATTTCCCACTCCCATTACCCCAAATAGAAACTCTGTAACCAATAAGTAAATGGATGGCTTTATTTGTTGTTTGGTTTAATAGGGTTGTTTGTGGATTTTGAAACAATGTATCGATTGGCCCAGTGATCTTTTGTCTTTTACCTCATGCTCCTCCCCAGTCTGAGTGCCTTGCCAACTCTCAAGCCCTGGAAATTCCCAGCTGTATACTTGCGCCTGGATTGTAATCCCACCTCTCGCATCCACGAGCCCTTACACAGGCCATAGAATTTGGAGTTATTGCTCACCAGAGTCAGATTCAAGCTGTTGACCTAAAAGCAAGCCATTCCCAGCCACTGGCATCTCCCAGACCTCACCGTCTGGTGATGTGCGTATTATTTTTCCGTTTCCCTTGCCGTGCTCGTCTGTCCTTGTGGTGTGCTGTTTCCCAGCTTCCTGTCAGCTTGATCCACTTACCTTCCGCTGATGAAGATAAAGTTTTTTTGCACAAAAGCTGCTCGGCCACATCGCATGCTGTGTGTTGGCAAGGGCATTGGTAATAGCTTTAAAATTCACTTAAAGAAATTGGAAACAGTGAGTCATGGGCAATCATTGCCAGACATGTTGTTAATTACCTGACAGAGATGCTACAGGGGCTGCCTTTTGGTTGTAATTACAGTGTTTTTTTTTTTATCATCCCTGCCTTGCCTGTAAGTTTTTCCACATTTCTTTCTGAAGAGTACAAGTGGAGACAGATAGGTTAATAACACACATCGGATTATGTGCTAATTTCCCTGAAATTGACTTAACTTATTTAATTGTCATCCTTTGCACACTAGCTATGTTTCTTTGAGTGGCTGCCTTGGAAAAAAAAACATTTTTCATGGGCTTATACCTAAAATGAACAAACATTTCCTGCTTCTAAGTTTGGACTTGATAAAGATCTTATTCAGGAAGTTGGTGGAAGATTTAAAATACTACCACCTATCCTAAAATTAGAGTCTAATTCTTTGTGATGCAGTCAAACTATATTTGACTTTGAAGCTGCCAGATGGTTAGTAGGTAATAGTGGTAGGAAAATGACTTCTCCTATGAAGGATCTGAGTCATGAGCAGCATCTGAACCACTGAGACATCCTTCTGGCATTGGTTTAAATTCCATAAGAGTCTGATTCTGCAAAGAGGTTGAGAGTTTGAGAAAAGTGTTTCTCATTCCATGATGATGTTCAAAATTTGATCATTAGATTAAATAATTCTTCATCGTCCTTGTTTTATAAGTCACAGGGAAAAGCTTATCTTCACCTCTCATGTGTATTTGTTGGAAACTGAGAAAAGGAAGAAAGGTTAGAATATATGCCCCTTCTGGCTTCATTTTAAGGTTAAAATTCACTCCTACTCCTACAGCCTTATCTCCATTCCTCTAAGAGAACGTTTGTGCTCCCTCTTCCCAGGTACCTCCCATTCTGCTCACAAAGAAAGCCCAAGCTTCCTTTATATTCACTTCTTAGTCTTTAATATGCCAACATGTCAACCAAGGATCTTGCTGAAGTGCTGATTCCGATTCACTTTGGAGAGGGGCCTGAGATGCTGCGTTTCTAAGAAGCTCATGGTGGCTGCTGCTGCCGCTGCTGCAGGGACCATACCTCACACAGCAGGGCTCTGAGCTTCACTCCCTTGCCGGCCACACCTTCCTCCCCTGGGAGGCCCTGCCTCCTCTCCCCCTCGCTCTCTCTGTTTACTTCCCAGCCATCTTGAGAAGACAGTCGATCCCCACCTGCCTTCCTGACTTTCTGTGTCACAACCTGGGTCTTCCTCCAGCAATCTGTGGAAGTTTTTCTGGCAAAGGACATTGCTAGGCCTTTCTGGCATCATACCCAGCAAGTCCTGTCACTTCTTACCGTACGCTGGGCCCTCTGGGGCATCTGACCAACCGTTCTCCTTCATTGGAAGATGATCCTCTGACCTCACCTCTCTTGTGTGTGCTCTGGGCAGTCATGACTAAGACAGCTTAGATCAACCGAGCCCTGTCTCCAGAACCCATGTCTCGATTTCCACTTGTCTCTGGGACATCTCTGCTCAAATGTCCATGTACCTTGAACTTCAAGTATATAAATCCAGACCCTTCTGCTCTCTCCTCCTCCTCCTCCTCTTCCTCTTCCTCCTCCTCCTCCTCCTCCTCCTCCTCCTCCTCCTCCTCCTCCTCCTCGCCTCCCCAGTCTTACATAACATCACCATCGTCCACCCAGCTGCTAAAGGTAGAAATTTGGGAGATATTCTGGGCTCTCTTTGCTCACCCGCTTGTCAGTTCCTGCCAGTTCTAACTTCACATTATGTCTCATCTCTGTCTCCTCCTCTCCATGTTCAGCCCAGCACCCCCCCCATCACCTTTGTGGGGTCTGCTATACCTCTTTCCTTTTTTCCTCCCTCCCCTCTCTCTTCTCCTTCCTCCAGTTCTTTTTTTTTTTTAATGTGCTACCTCCAAGTGTTAAAATTTTTCTAAAAGCCTTATGTGACGTATCTTTTCCTTTTGAAAAAAAAGTTTTACTGGCTGCCATGGAGATCCAGTTACTTAGTCTGCCCTCCAGGGCCCTCCCCCTGCCTCTCTCAGCCCCTACGTACCTCTCTAGCTGCTCCAACCAAACCTTCCACACCTGCCGTCCTGTGTCTCCAGAATGTCCTGCTTCCCTGCCTTTGTATCCACTGTCTTCTCCATCTAGGTATCCAGCTCGTCTTTCAGCCGATGGGGTTGCACTTTGCATTTCTAGAAAAGGGACTAAGAGATTTGACTCTCTGTCCATTCTCCAAAAACAAATCAGGGAAAAGCAGCAACGGAGAGTTGTTTCACTGATAACTGAAGCATTTGTGGGTCATAGTTTGCAAATAGCATTTGCTGTTACCTTTTCCACCAGATTATTGATTAGGCCATTGTTCTGAGTCAGCAGACCCCAGTGGTTAGTAAACAGTTAGATTTGTAGCTTCCTCCTAAATCCTCCCACATGGTTCTTTTAAATGGCTCTGTGTTGTGAATAACATGATCAACCAGATTATCACCCTTAGTTTATAGCATATGCATTTAACTTACATCAGCTCCACATTTGCCTGTTAGAGAATAGGTACATATTGGCTTCATTACACAGCACCTGCACTGTCTGGTCAAGAGACAGTGGCAGGAACCTTGAAATAGCATCGTGATAGCTAGCATGATAGCATCTGGTGAAGTAAAAGTCAATTTCTCCTACTCTATAAACACTTCAGCATCGTGAACCCGGGGCATATTTCTTCCCTAGGACAACTGACAGCGTGGTGAAGACACGGTTGACAGAGCATGCTGCTTGCAAACATGCACCTAGCTGAAATGCTTTATGTTAACTGCTCTTTTTCGCATCTTCACTGTGTTGACTGTCCATGCAGGGAAGAAGTGGGTTCAAGAAGACACAACATCTCTGGTTTCTCAGGACCGCTTCCAAATGAGGCTCTTCCCTTATTCATAGTAGATTTTTCCTGGTGACATTCTTTCTTCAGAGGGCTCTGAGCAGTCTCTCAGTTGCCAGATGTCTCTGTGACAGAGTCATCTTTTCTTCTTTCATTGGCCTGCTCTCAAGTCGAGAGAGAGTTTCATCTTCCACTCTGAGTTATGGTGCGAAGGCAAGGTGTGCATGTTTGGTCTGTTCTCTGATGCAGCAGAGCTTAATTTACTATAAAACAAGAAACCATCAATGGCAATTCTCTAGGCCCTGTGGTGTCCAGAGAAAAATCATGCAGGTGTAATGAGGAAAGTTGAAGAATGGTGCTTATTTTGAATTGACCCAGGGTATGTAGGATAGCTTCTGAATCTATCCTGTAAAGAGACAGGATATAGTCTGTCCTTAGAAACTGTGTAAATTCAAGACCCCTTAAATGCTGGATTACTATGTAATGATATCTGGTGGCAACCCAGGGTCCTTTATTCTTACTGTTGAAGGGCTTCCCAGACTAGCCCTGTGGGTATCTCAGTGTACTGCCCCACTCCCTGGGGTGTTTGTAGGTACTTAATTGAACTTGCCTGAGGCAATCCCAAAATTGACAAGTCTTCTCTTAGCATGTTCCATGAGTACTTCAGGATGCATGATGTTTTTTAAAAAGGAGTCAAAAAGTGACAGAGATGTTATTAAAGAAATTTCAAATGCTTTAAAGAACTAGCTGGTAAGTGTGTTATTTGGCCATTATAACACAGCCTAGATGAGTGTTGGCCAGCCCTGTAGCCACATGGGAAAGGGTGTATCTATCTAAAGTAGTCACCTTTTTTTTTTTTTTTAAGAGAATGAGGAGTTGATACTCTCCAGTGGATTAATCTCCAGTGAGTTTCAGCTTCATCTCCCTTTCTGATGGCTTGCCTCTAAGAATGGCTCTGGGAGTCTGGGTTGCAACTCAGTAAATGTATTCTCTTGGAAGCAGAGTTGTAACAATCTAGTGAACTAGACTTGTGATGGTATTAGTACAATAGCTCTTGAGATAAATTATGAATTTACTGCAATTAAATAGAGACATGTCTTTGACAAATGAACTTGAGAAGTGAACAGCCTCCTCTTCTGTGTCCTCAGCCCATACCTGCATCAGGCATGACTAGTCAATCACCACCTTCTTATCCTCAGAGCCCATTGTAGCCACTGCCAGTCAGGCAGCGATGCCCTTATGTTGAAAACATTTTTGCCATGCTTGGAGGTTAGAATGAACACTGGGCTGGGATTCAGGACACCTGTGTATGTCCCTGAGGCTCCCACTAGCTAGCTTTGTGGTTTTGGTCATCTTTTATACTTTTCTTGGGCGTTTCTGTTCTCTATATAGTGAGTGAGGTGGGTTGGATAATCTCTAATATCCTATATATTTTAAAAATTATACTCTAAATTTTATGAACAATCTGTTCATAAATTTGAATATTTTACTCCCTTTTTTCCAAGGATGAGAAATAGGAAGCAGTTTGCTGCTCCCGAGCTCAGTGGGTGTCCATGTGTCTTTTAGGAGATAGACTCCTATCAATCAGACCTTTTTGTTAAGTTTAATTAATTGTATTCTCTTTGTCCTTTGTTATTTTAAGGAAAGAGGAGAAGGTTATTCCCCAAAGTGACAAACTCCTGGGTGGGCACCATGATTTGCTTAGCCTCTGGCACGTCTAATCACCACACGCAGTCAGTGTCAGAGGGTTCGGAAGCTGGGAAGAAGCCCTGTACAAACAACAGCTCTGTCGACATAGTGGTGAATGGGACAGGTTTCAAGGTCGGGACAGACTGGGGCCAAATCCCAGCTCCGCCATTACTAGACTGTTGTGACCTTAGGCAGGTCACTTACCCACAACCTGTTACCCAGCTGTAAATCAATAAGAATACAAGTACCTGATCCCCAGGCGTGTTAGAGGTGAGTGAGCTGGTACGTGTAGATAAGCAATCAGTGACCCCGAGAAAGTGAGGTGCCGGAGCTGCTTGTCATCTTTTCGTGATGGGGAGAAAAATGCCTGTGAGGTTAAGAAAGCAGTGTGTGTCCAGGGGAAGCAGCCACTAGACACACCTGAGCTAGGGGCAGGGGCGTGCCCTCCGACAGGGGTCCTGCAGGCTGATCCTCGGTCTGGGTGCCCTGCTGTGCAGGGTGCAGGGCGTGCAGATGGATGAAGGAAGAATGCCCACTCTAAAGGACCACACAGTGCAGAGGGGAAAGAAGTGGAAATAGCACCTTCCTTCACAGGGAACCCAGTGCTCTTACAGAAGCCACCTTGCATAACAGGGTGGCAAGGAGGTCTAGGGAGAGCTTTCCCATCAGACTTGAAAAGTTGACTAGAAACAGGTTCCTGGAGAGAACAGAGAGGATGCTTTATTTGTGGTTCAGAAGGGAGCTGGACAAAGAAGTCGCACTGACATCTGGAAGCCTTTTGGAGCAGAGAGCCCCACACATGCCGAGGACCGAAGCCTGTAGCCTGCTTTGCCTGCAGCTCAGCTCGACACCATTCTGACAGAGGCAGAAGAGGGAGGGCCAAGTGGGGTGCGGGCTGCTAGTAAACACCAGGTCACCAAGGGCTCACCCACTGCTCAGCTCCGGGAGGTTGAGATGCTTCCAGACCTGAGAGCCGGTTGGCCACAGTTTTGGCAGCAGTGGCTGCAGTCCTGCCAGACCTCAGGCTGGCCTTCATGCCCCAATGATTTCAAGGACAGGACACTCTCTGATGGGCAGTCATAGTGGCCAAGGGCAGACACGGTTTGGTGAGGAGGAGTATTAATAGGGTTATTAATACTTAGACACTGGCCTCAGGTCTCACCCCAAGGATGGTAGTTTGAACTTCTCAGTAATTGGATTGCCCCCAGTAAAATCACATTACAAACAAAGGGTTTACTGGAACACCTGGTGCCAGCATCGCTGTTGAAAATTGTATTGCACGCGCTGCGCTGTCCCTCGCACCTAACCTGATTTCCTTCGCTTCAGCCCCTCACTCTCCCCCTCCTGCTCAGGAAGTCCCTCAAGAGTGGCCCAGTAATGCCGCGCACAGCCAGGTATGAATCTCAGCTCTGGTTTTTGAGCGAATATGTGAGAGTCCGCAACATTTGTGAATCTTGAGTTGAGCTCCCCACATAATGACCCAGGAGCTTGGGTGCAGGGCAGATTGAGGGAGGGGAGACAGGGTTGCTTTGGGTGGTGCCACCCGGTGATGCTGGGTGAGGAGGGGAAAGGGAAAGGGCTGGCCCTGCTGGTCCAAGTTCTCATCAAAAAGAGAGTTTCAGAGCACTCCCTGGTGGCCACACAGATGGGGATCCGCTTCTCCAAAGGAGCCCATGCACGGATCTCAGATCTAGGGTTTGAACGGTTCCAACAGGTGTCTGTCTACCCTGGGCTGTGGCAGGCTGAGCGATGACTCTCCTGCGGTGGTTGCAGAGAGCCCCTGCATTTGGCTGAGCTGTGGATTCGCAGTGGAAAGGGAGCTCAGGCGTCAGCTGTGGGGAAGTGTCTGCTGGCAGAAAGGAGTCCCTCCGCGAAGGAGAGGCTCTCACTCGTCTTTGGGTTCTGCTAATTGCTCCCTCCCCAAGTTGAAATCATTGGTAAACAGAAGGACTTGAGCTCCTCCTTGGGGGCCGAAAGAGCTCTGGTGCTCTCTGAGCAGCGGTTTTATTTGAATTTGCTGGGTGACTTCCTTGAGGATGATCATTTCATAAAGAAATGAGATCTTAAAAAGCCAGGGCCTTTTTCAAGCTGCCTGAGCTCCAAGGAGCAGAGAATTCTTGAAGGTTGAGTAGGATTCAGGCTACATTTCTTTTTTGACTCCACAAATGCTGATGACAAGTAAGTCTCCATAATAAACAGATGCTCATCCAGTGGTGAATTATACAGAATCTAATGTTTTGCTGTAAGGATACACACTGTCCATTGATTAGTCAGTTCTGGAAGACTTTGTCCAAGTGAGATTATGAAACAAAATCAGCAGCAGTTTCTCTTAATTCTGTTAATCTGTAGTGATTATAACCCCACCTGGGATGCACTGAAGGAAAAAGGCAACACTGATCAGAGGGCTGGACCTGTCTTTGGCCATTTAAAATTCTGCCTCTCCTGCTGAACCCGGTAACAGAAGCTCTGCAGGTTTCAGTTTCTCTGCAGGTTCGGGATGTGGCCAGAGTACTGAGTGTCCAACTCTCTGTGCTTTGATTCATCTTAAAGAGAGCCTTAATTTAGTGACTCACAGCAGCCTTCAGCCAATTCCATGCACTGAATATCATGGGTTTTCAATCAGTTTTTACACCAAATAAAAACGTTCGTTTGTTACAGGCTTTTTTTCTTTTTTTGGTGTGTCCTTGTTTTCATAGTTTTCTTACTGTTTGAGAATACTTTTGGAGCATTAGGAAAACTATTGGCTCCGTCAGTGGCCTCCATGAAGGGGGTTTTAGTGTGAATAATCCAAGACTGTAGACAGTCCAGGAATTGCTTACTTTGGCTTTTAGTACGCATTTTATTTTGTTTATCAAAGACTGCTCAGTTAGCAGCAGCAACCTGGGTTAAGAATACGGGCCTTGGAATGAGAGAGATTTGAAATCTAACCATGTTTGCTGCCTCTCAGCTGTATGGCCTAGAACAGAGCACTTTCTCTTGCCAGGCCTTGATTTCCTCCTCTGTCTAATGGGAATAATAACAATCTTGATAGCTAACATTGAGTAAGTGCTTGCTATGTGCCAGGCACTGTTCTGAGCGCTTTACTGAATCCTCACGGCAACTCCACGAGGTATACCTGTGAATAATAAAATGGGACCTGCATCTTAGGGTGTGATGTACTGTTGAGTCAGATGGCTCATGGAAAACCTTTCACATACTGCCTGGTACCTTACGACAATTCAAATACATGATGTCGCTGGTGGTTGTAATAGTTATCTTCTGCTCTATAACAAATTGCCCCCAAATTTACTGCTTAAATAAGAAACAAAAACATTATCTCACATAGTTTCTGAGGGTCAAGAATCTGGGGGAAACTTAGCCAGGTGTTTCAGGTTCAGGGTCTCCCGCGAGGTTGTAGTCCAGATGTCAACATGGACAGTGGTCATCTGAAGGCTCAACTAAGGGTCCATGTCCACAGTGGTTCTCTTATGGGGCTGTTGGTGAGGCTTCCTTAGGTCTTAACCGGCTGTGGGCAGGAGGCCTCATTCCCTCAGCAGCATCTGGGCTTCCCCAGAAGACTACTCCAGACAGGCCAGGTGGCTCCCTCTAGAGCAAATGTTGAGAAAGAGAACGAGAGAGAGTGAACAAAAAAGTAAGTGCAGTGTCTTTTCTCACCCAGTCTTGGAATTGACAAACCATCACTTCTAGCATATTCTGTCAGTCACACAAAACAAGTCTGGCATGATGTGGGAGGGGGACGCTCCAGGGGTGTGAATACCACAAGGCAGGGATGATTCGGGCCACCGTGCAGGGTGACTGCCACAGTGATGCTTGTGTATTTTTAAGTACCATAGTAAATCACTTGCCAAACTATGAAGGTGGAAAGTTGACCAGAGACCCGAGGAAAACTTCCCTGGAATTCAGCATTGGCCACTGAAGGACAACAAGCCTGACCATTTGGTATATGGGTAGCTTTTATAGGTTCAGTGCAAACCCCATGCATGTGCAGGGAGTATTTTCTGTAACTTGTTATTTGCATACCCAAAGATAGTGCCAGACACTTGTGTTTGTCCCTGTGCCATTCGTTCACCCTAGCTTTTATTTTAATATTCTGGTACGGTTTTTTTTTTTTTTTTATCTCCATCCTCTGCAGGCACAGCTCATCTTACAGTCAGTTCTAAAAGTATATAGCAACCCCTAGCTAAAGGTTCATTTCATTACAAACTGGCTGAAGGCAGTGAATTTATATTCAATCACCGGTCAGAGTGTTTCACCCCAGTTTTCTGAGGATGGATTCACTGCAGTATTCCCTTAAATGGATTTTTTGGCCTTTCTCTCAGGCCTGCATTTGACATTTTCTCAAGAATGTTTATTTTTTAATTTACAACTTTGAGAGGTTTATTTTATGAGATGGGTTTTATGCAACAAAATATAATGGGTTCAGAGCGGGGGAAAAACCCTGTGAATTTGAAATTGACTGCCATGAGGAGGAATTATTCATTTCATTTGTAGGAGAAAAATGACAGCTCACATGAAAGTAGAAAGGTTTCAGGTCTCAATTCACAGATGGAACAAATCGCCTTTCATAAGTCAGCACACTCGGTGTTGTGTATTTGCAATAAATATCTATTTGGGAGGCTTTGGAAGGACATGATGAGGGTTTGAGCTCCAGTAGTGGGTTTTCACAGGATCCGCTGGGCTGAAGGGGCCTTTTGAGTTAAAACAATAGGGAAAGCCTCTTGCCTCATCAGAACATCAGGGCTTGGAATCAGACGGGCTTGTCTTTATTCTCTTTCTTCTTTCTAGGGCTAGTGCTCCCTTCTGTCGTTCAAAAAGAAGATGCTTGGATGCTCGAAGCCTGGGCGTGTTCATTCTGATAGCATAATGGTGAAATATTAACTTACCAAAGTGCTGGAAGCTTTAATAACCATTCCGCCCTGACTCTTTGAGCAGAAAGGACTGGAAAAATCGCCATGCTCCCATTTTCACCCTCACACCCTACATCACTCCGTTAATTTCCAGGCATGGTGCTTCATTAGCGACCCCACGGCTGCAGGACTGTATTACGAGGCTTCAGGGTCATGAACCGCACCGTCTACCCTTGGTTCATTTCACAGCTTGCTCCTTTCTTCATGCCTTACAGCTCATTTTCCCCCCTTCACTTGGCGAGAGGGATCTTTTCCAGGGCTTGAAATGGATGGGTCTCCTGCTGGTCCTCTTTTGTTTAATGCCCCTCTATTCTCTGAGCTTAAAAGTGGACATCATCACCATAATAGTAGCATTTGCTCTGTGCTCTCACCATAAATGAAGTTTGGATTGCAAAGAAATTATGGACCTGTGGTGTTTTAATGTAGGCAGATTTTAAATGAAGATGGAACACAAGAGGATGACCTTATTATTCTGTAAATTTACTCTCGTGTAAACTCCATGGCGGAAGGTGGTATTTGGTGACTGTAATCTGTTCCACCTTTTTTCATAAATAAGGTAATTATGAGATGCGATTATATTTTCCCATTGAACACCATGGATAGCAGTCTGCCTTAGAAATCCGGTGTGTACAAAATAAACTTGCAAAGCTGATAGAACCAGGGACAGGGCACACCTGCAAAGCACTGGGATTTCTCCCATCTGACTGGATGACAAGCTGTTACCTTTGACCTTTTTCTTTGGTGACTGGCAGGCTGGGGTAGACCATAGCTACATCTTAAAAGTGCCTTCTAAGGTGGCAGCAAAAGCGGAAGTGAAGTTTGTTTTCCCCTAAAAGAGGTACTTGGTGCATAAACATGATTTAGAAGCTCTGAGGAGACAGGGTAGCATCGTGGTGAAGAGCTGGAGCTTGAGAGCCAGGCAGGCTTGGGTTTGAATGTGGGCTCAGCTGCTTAGTAGGTATGTGACCGGGCAGTACTAAATTGCCCCCACGCCTAGCAGCTTCAACCAACAAACTTTGTTATGTCACACAGTTTCTGAACGTCAGGAACAGTGGCTTAGGTCTGAGTGGCTCTGGTTCGAGCTGGAGTCAGTTGGTTGGCAAGAGCAGCAGACATCTGAGACTTGGCTGGGGCTGGAGGTTCCACCTCTGAGTTCACACCCGTGGCTTCTGGCAAGAAGCCTCAGTTCCTTATCACTGGGTCTGCTCGTGATGTTACAGCCGGCTTCCTGGAGAGCAGGTAACCCAAGAAAGAGAGAGAGAGACAGAGTGCCTAAGACAGATGCCTTGGTATCTTTTATGCCCTCATCTTACAGGGACATCCAATCACTTCTGCCATATTCTGTTGATCACACAGACCAGCCCTGGTACTTGACAGGAGAGGACTACAGGACTGAATACCAGACAGCCCACTGGGGCCCCTGGCCAGTGTCCTAACTTCTCTGAGCCTCCATTTCTTCATCAGTAAAATGAAAAGTAAGATTTACTTCCAAGGATTATAGTAAAGATTGAATTTTAATGAAAATGTTTAGTCCATCATCGAACTGCCAGTAAACTCTCATTATTACTTATCTTTTTCATCATCATCATCGTCAATTTCTACCCTATGAATTTCTCCAGGGTTTAAATGGGCCCATATATCTCCAATTTCTGGCGGTTTCTTGTTTTTTTGTTTGTTTGTTTGTTTTAATTCTTTGCCATGAATAATCCTCCCACTTCCTTAAATTTCACACTCTTTCTTGGCTGGTCATGGTGAGAACCCACCAGAACATCAGTCCCTAAAGTCTGATGAGTCTTTGCCGGCTATCAGAACCTGGAGGGCATGGTTAACGGAGTAATCTGCAGAGAACCTATATAGAACGTTGGCCATGTTGTTAAAATATTGAGAAGAAATTTTCTGCCAAAGAGTTTTTGTCAGAAAACTAATCCTGGAGTTTGCAAAAAAGAGGACAAGGGACATAGAAGGGAAGTAACAGTGAAAAACTAGAACATGCCTCTCCTTACTCGCAGAGACCATCTCCATTCATGGGTCCCTTTAAGGATCTGATAAGATCTTTGGACCTTCTTCCTGGAATAAAGCTCACGTGCACACATGCAGCTTGGCGTAGGATTCTGTGACGTTCCCGCCTCCCACCCATTCACTCCAGGTATATCAACTCAAACTATATAAAAAGAGCAAGACTGCAGTAAAGGCCAATGTCGTATGTCCCATTTTAATGCATATTTTTATCTAGAGCGAATAGCAGTTTGGTGTTCCTTGCACACATCAAACCATCGCTTATGTACCCACATGTAGCAGACATTTGGTGTTTTTGACAATTTTCTTGCTACTGCAGCTTTCTGAATGATGCCAGCTACCCATAATTTGTTTTTCTCTGCCGTGATGTAATCATTAAGTTGCCGTAATGAAGATTGAAGGTTTAATAATGGGAAGTGTTACAAATTCCAATTTAATCATTGCTAAATTGATTAGTGACTTTCCCCCAAATGCCTGGCTGTGGAAAACCAGAGGGCTAAGAGAGACAAAATGCTGTGGTCCGAGTTTGATAAATGGTGCTTTGGTGTAGCTGTAATTGCGTTATTGAATTTACTCATCTTCCAAATGATGTTTGCATTGTCTCAGCCATATGTGTTGAGGGCCAGAGCAAGGTCGTTAGAAGCTTCAGACCGAGGGCATGTGTGGGTTACAGCAGTTTTGAGCCACACCACTGAGGTGAGTCAATTAAAAGAAACGCCCAGCTCCAGGCATCCCAAAGCCGCAGGCTACAGAGTGGTCAGCGGCAACATCCCAAAGGCCTATTTAGAGGAGTCTGAAGATGCTGTAAGTAAATGTCTACTCCTGGCCTCGGGCTGTTTAGCCCCTGACAAATGATGTGGGTGAGCCCCTGCGGGCAGATTTGAAGAAAAGGCCACCTATAAACAAAGCCAGTGCTGGCAGCCCCGACAAAGCTGGAACCAAAATAATTCAATAACCGCCCCGGCCTCACCCACCACAGCGAGGAGCTGTGTTGCTTTCTGCATCGCTCACTAATGCCAGATGTGAGCTTCTTAACTTTCCCCATAGTTTTCCCTCCCCAACACTCTCAGAGACAACAGATTTGTGTTATGCTCCAGTTCAAGAAAACCTGAGAAAAGCTTTTTTGGTTTTTTCCTTCCCTGTAGCCCGTATAATGATCCCTGTTTTTGCCCACGTGCCCACAGATGCCCCTTGTGTTTCCGTCTTTATTAAATAGGCTTCCTTTTTCTCTGAACCTATTTATATAGCTGCCATATAATAGAAGTTTTACTGTAAGATGTTATTTTTACAGATCCCTTAGAGTTCATTTTTCTAAACCTTTGGGGCTAAAGCCAGAAGACCATTTTGCCTGGGACTTAGAAGACACATCTTGAGGATGTGGGCAGAAGATGTCAGGAAGCCAGTGATAGAGGGAGTCCCCGCCTCCTCGGGAGTAAAACCCAAGGGGAAGGCTGATGGGGCCCAGCTGCTGCCTGGCACGGGGAGGGCCCTGTGACCACAGGGCAGGGGGCCAACACGTGCATATGGCGAGCACAACTCAGTGACAAGCCACCTCAGAAAACTCAGTCTATTTTACTTTCATTAGGAATACAGTATTCTAGAACCGCCACCCCCCCAAACCCGCCATAGGCATTTCCCCACGTCTGTCGGTGGATTAATTTGTGAAACATAAACACTCTGTTATAAAGTTTCCAACGGCTGCTAAAGCATCTGTGCCCTTTTTCTGTCAAGTCACATACCAGGTGACTTAAAAAAGAGAAATTGATGGACTCAAAGTTCTGGAGGCTGTTAGTCAGAAATCAAAGTGCTGGCAGGGCCGTGCTCCCTCTGAGAAAGCTGTAGGCGACTCCTCCTTGCCTCTTTCTGGTTTCTGGTGGTCTGCCTGCCGTCTTTGGCTTTCCATGACTCGTAGAAGCATCCTTCCAATCCTCTGTCTTCGCCAGGTGTCCTCCCTGTGTCTCTCCACACTGTCTTCCCTCTCTGTCCAAATTTCCCTTTGTCATAAAGACACCAGTCATATTGGAATAGGGCCCACTCCGGTGACCTCATTTTAACTTGATTATCTGTGAAAAGACCCTCTTTCCCAGTCTTGGAATTAGGAGTTCAACATAATCTTTTTTAGAGAACACATTGCAGCCTGTTATCAGTACTAAGTGTATAAATTGCAAGACAGAATCTAGATTCATCTTGTTATCTAGGCCAGTTTGGAATTTATTTCTCCTAGGTATTTCCATTGAAGCTGAATTTTTCTGGATATTTAAGGGAGAAAGAACGAATAGCAAGTTTAACAATTGACCCTCAAAATGTCAGTTTGTGACAAATCGGTTTGGATGATTGGCTCACAGAGTCTTGGGTCCTGAATTTAACCCAAAGTTAAGCAGTTCAGATGGCTTTAGCTCCGGGTTACACATTCACTCTGCGCTGCTGGGTTCCCTAGAATCAGGTGCCTTGCTTCCAGAAAGGCTTGTCAGAGAGCACATGAGTATCTCCCTCCTGTTTCTGAGTGGCATCCACAATGTACAGCAGGCGGTTGGTGGCATAGGAGTGCGTGAGTCTGGGGAGTTACAGACCTATATTCACTTCCTGCCACCGCTCTTATCAGCTGAGTGACCTTGGTCCTATTATTGCTGAATGACTTTGGCCATGTTCCCTCATCCATAAAAACCAGAGAATGCAGCTCAGATGAGATGGTATGAGCAGAGCACTTAGCACATAGCACAGGCTTAATTAATACAGAGTTAGTTCCTCAAGCAGCCCATCCTTTGTTGAGTCCCAAGGCACACCAAGATGACAGTAATAATCACTGACACTATACAGTATATTTATAATGCAGTTTTATGTATTATTACATTTAATTTCTATTTATTAAATGGATGGACACTATTAAAAATACAAAAATGCTTCTTTTAAATGATTCACAACTGGTAGCGATAATTGACTCTTCCGACGTTAAATATTTTAGTTATCTTTTTAGCCAACAGGAGCAGTTAGGAATCTCAGCGCTGATATCATACTGCAATACAGTGGTTCTCAGCTGAAGGGGATTTTTGCCACCAGGGGCCATTTAGCCCTGTCTGGGGACATTTTGGGTTGTCAAAGCCAGGGGTGCAGTACGACAGGCATTTCATAGGTAGAGGCAAAAGGTGCTGCTAAGCATCCTGCAAAGTGCAGGACGGCCCCTCCCACATAGAATTGTCTGGCCCAAGATGCCTGTAGTGCCAAGCCTGAGAAACCCTGCCTTAAGCCCCCGACGAATTTTCATAAGTAAGTGCTCACCTTCAATCAGCACCTCCAGTCAGAACATGGGTGCTATGTAATAGCACTTTGTTTTTTGTTTCCATCCAGCAAAGAAAACTATTTAAATCAGAAGCAATATTTTCTAATGTTATGAAAGGAAGAAAAATAAAAAACCTTGCAGCTCAAGTCAATAAGCATTTGATGAATACATACCCCTGGGGGTATTGTGGTGCTGATAAATGACAGCAGTGGGTGAACCTGGCGCTCAGGCCAGGCTTTTCACACTAAATGGCTAAGGCTTTGGGGCTGGCCCCTGCATTCTCTGCGATTGCACTGTAAGCAAGCAGACAGCAGTGGTGAGTTTCACTCAGAGCCCACCAAACTGTAGAGCCATCCCTGAGAACACACCTGCCCCAACGTGCTGGAGGAATCCAAGGACACCATGCCTCCAAATACCATGACCTTCACAATATCAGAAGGCTGGAGTTGCTCAGACTTAATTTATATAAAAGGGCTGAATCCTATTTTTTTTCCAGAAAGATAATATTTGGTAGAATCATAACAGCTGGTAATGACAATCATAATAGGAATCTGGCCTCAGCCAAGAGTTGACATGCCTCCTTATTTGATTCTCACAGCACCTCTTGAGGGAAGTACTTATTATCCCATTTTATAGTTGCAGAAACTGAGGCTCTGAGATGAGGTTGACAAGTTCAAGTTTATGCAGTGTCAAAGCCAGAGTTGAATCTAGGATTGCTGCCTCCAGATCACCAGCTTAACTCCGGGTTCATATTTGCATCAATCACCGCAGTAATAGAGTTTGGGAAGGGGTGGCTGTAAATAATTCAAGACCTCTGCCTGCCATTGAGTTGTATGTCAGGAATGTTAGACACCTGTTTTCAATCCATTTCGACGGTCATGATGCCTGTTATGTATAATAAGTCTTGGGAAAGTCGGTTCGCCTTTTACAGCCCAGAGGATAGGGGATGCTTTCACCAAATACCAGGTGTTCACATTGCCATCTTCATGGTTTTCCCATAAGCATGTACCTCATCACCATCATTTCCAAATGTTTTCATTGATTTCAAGTAAGAAACATTGAGTAGTGGTATTTTTCATGGTGATGGGGAGAGAAGGGGCCCTTAAAGCAACGCACATTTATTATCTTACAGTTCTGGTAGCCAGAAGTCTGAACTGTGTCTTGCTGGGTTATAATCCAGGTGTTGGCAGAGCTGCATTCCTTTCTGGAGGCTCTAGAGGAGAATCTGTTTCCCTGCCTTTTCCTGCTGCTACAGGCTGCCTGCTCCCCTTGGCTCATGGCCCCTTGTTCCATGTTCATAGCCAGCAGTGTTACATCTCTCTTCTGTAGCCAATTCTTCCTCTACCTCTGTCTTCCACTTTTTATTCTGTTGCAATAAAATACACATAACAGAAAATTTACCATTTCAACCATTTTTACAAGTGCGGTTCAGTAGTGTGACATATACTCACATGGTTGTGCAACCAGTCTTCAGGACCCTTTCATCGTGCAAAACTGAAACTCTGTACTCGTTAGCTAACTCCTCATTCCCACAGCTGCTGGCATCCACCATCCTAGTTTCTATTTTGACTATTTTAGATACTTCATGTAAGTACAGTCATACAATAGTTGTCTTTTTGTGCCTGGCTTATTTCACTTAATTGTATTTTAAGTGAAAATTTTCTCTAACTTCTATGGTCATGGAAAATCAGTAACAGTTGTGATAAAAGAAGGAATAATCCTAAAGTGAATACAGTGAAAACAGCCCATTATTTTTAATCATTATTGGCCTGGGCCATTTCTTTCATTGATTTTTTTTTGATTTTTTAACTTAAGTATAGTTGGTTCATAATGTTGTGTCACTCTGTGGTGTACAGCATAGAGATTCTTTTTCATTATAGGCTATAACAAGGTATTAAATATATTCAGTGTCTTAAGCAGTAGGTCCTTGAAATAGCCCATTATTAGATGTTAACTGGGTTCTGCTCTGTGTTAGACACTGTGATATTCTTGTCTCTGAGATTAGCAGGCATTAGTGAGATACAGGATGTATTGGCACCAAGCCGAGACTCTCACATTTTCGTAATCTGGGGTATAGCAAAGCATTTGGGAAAGCAAAACTTTCTTGTTACGTGATTCAGTGTTAATTCCAGGCTTGTCCCTGGACTGCTTAAAAATAGTTCAGGTACTAGGAATCACCACTGTAGAACATCCAGGGAGGGGAGAAGAAATGGGCAGATGATCTCAGTGAAGAAGCAAATACTATTGTTGGCGTATTTGGAGTGTCTGTGCCATTGGGTACACTGAAGCCAAAGAGGGGCCCTCCCATCCCACCTTCCTTCACCTGGGCACATCCCGGTTGATTGTCAATTACGTGTCACTGGGAGGTAAGAAAAGGCAGTTTAATTCCCCATGAAAATTAGGGCTTGGCCTGACTCTGTGCCTTTTCTCCAAGTACCTGGTGCTTGGAAGCTGCTCATTAATCCCTTCGTGTAATCCCCTTGCGCTCACCAGCCTTAAAATGAATCTGCAGTCTGTGTACCCTCTCTGCAGCTGGGGTCAGATGGAACATCAGATGGGGTCTGGCTGTAGGCAATAAACTGTGGGTACGTTAGTGAATCCAGGATAACTTCTTGGGGACCCATTTCTGCCCTTCTTTAGAATCTACCCAATGTCCTACCAAGAAAGAATGAAATGATGCATCACTTAACAGGCTCGAGAGGAAAGGGAAAAATTCTTGTTCCTCTTTTCCTGGAAAGTCTACATACATTTCTGCCTATTTTTTTCTATTGTACTAGAATATTCTTTCTTCCATTTCTTTGTTAGTTAAAACAAAAACAAAGTACAGAGACTTCATTGGAGGTGTATGATTTTAAATAAGAATTAATGTTGTGACTAAGTTTTTGGAGTCACATCAGAGCAATTTGACCCTCCCTAAAAGTTTATTCCAATATTTCTGTATGTTTAGGGCGGGGATGAAAATAAGACAAGAGCTGTTGCTAGGCCTGGTGCATCTTTTAGAACCTGCTCTTACTCACTTGGTGGACCAGTCCTGCTCAACCCCGCCGTAATGGCCTCCCTAAGGATTCTGTCCTGGGTCCAGATCCTTTTCTTGAGTGCCTTAGGCATGATCAGATGTCATTAATGAATCCAGGTGAGGTTTTCACTGTCATGTCATCTCCCACTCTCAGAGACACAGCCACCCTGAGTGTCTCGCCTTTTGTTATTAATTGGCCTTTTTCTTGCGATACTGTCCCCCCTAAAAGAACTCCAGGGGCCTTTACTTCCTTTCATCACACAGTCTCTTGTAATCCTAACCAGCGATAACCATTTGCTTAGGGAGAGAAGGAGCTTTTGTTGGTCATTGCAGATAAGATACCATATGTCAAATTTGTAAAATCTTGTTAACATTGTGTTTTCTTCACTAGAGAATTACCGTCTAGTAGGAGGAAACAGAGCTGCCAATTAACAGCAGGTTCCTGCTGTGAATAAACTGGTGCTATGTTCCCAGCCATCAGGCTGTGCAGGCAGAGAGCCCCCAGTTGCCTTTTCCTTTCTTGCCTGATAGACAAAGCTTCGGAGTAGGGCGTAATTAGCTTGACTGACAATCAGGAAGATACAGACTTCAGTATCTGTTTTTATTTGAAGGTCTTCTTGCTTTGGAGACATGTTCCAGCCCCATTTCTACCATTTATTCCTCCATGTAAAATTCAGTCAATTTGCGGGCCAGAATGTGCTTTAAAGGTTCAAAAGAAAGATAAATGAATCTACCTCGTGACCCAAGAAACTTATGGCATATCAGACTGTAACTGTTAAAAAAGAAACCATCAATCTCTGTGGCAGTAGGGCTAGTAAATTTTTGCCTGCTGACTCCTTTGGGGGGAATTTGGATCCAGCACTAAGTTCTTAATTTTATTGGGACAAAGATATTTCAAAAGGAAAATCGTTTCTCTGGCACTGAACACAAATAATGTGTGACAATAACCGTGACTTCCCAGGGAGCCATTCCCTAATCCTCAGTGCTTTGCTTCCTCCTCATATAGAGGTGTGGTCTTGTTCATCAACTCCAGGCCCTTTAGAGGTTTCCCTTAAGGAATCAGAAAGGGATATTTTGTTTTATTTTGGGTTTGGTTTTCCAAATCTCCTTGCATTTTGCAGCCTGGAAACAAGTCACTCAGTGGGTGTTGGGACCACATCTTCAACCATCACACCTAAGGAAGGCGATTTGTTTTAGAAGGAGGATGAGTGATCTGAAGTGAAGGAAGGGAAATAGAAGGAAAAAGAGGAGAAGATCAGATTCAAAATGCAAAAACGAAAAAACAAGAGAAAGTGCACTTCATCATTCATCAGATACTCAGTGAGTACCTAGTATGTACCAGGTGCCAGGCTAGGCTTGGGGGTGAAGCAGTGAAGACTGCAGCAATCCGTCCAGCGAGCATCTCTGTTCCACCAGGGAAAGCGGGGAGGTGTGCTCTGTCCTAGGATAATTAAACTCATTACATTATAGGCAATCAACCCAGGAACAGCTTAGCCACGAGTGTCTAAAATCTAGTAGAGCAGAATCTGGTTCCATAGTTTAAAAAAAAAAAAAAAGAAAACCACCACCTATTTCTAAGTTCAAAATCCTCTTAGCATAAACATCTGTGTAGAAAGTTTCCAAGAATGAGGACTATCTGTAGTAAGTAGAATCCCATGGATGAGAACACGGCTTCCCATGCTTCTTAGTCTCCTGGAGCGTCTTGACACAGTAACTGCCCAGCTCCCAAATGTGATAGGAATCATCCTCTGCTGTCTGAGGGTCTCAGCTGTCTGCTTCCTGATTTGGCTAGTCCTTTCCTTCCCAAGTCTGACAGGGTAAGGCTGGGCTCTGCTTGAGGTCACAGGGCGGGGAGTCCCAGGGGAGCAGGGATTCTGCCCGCGGCTCCCCCAGTAGGATGACCACCTCTTTTTGCTGTTTGCCTTCTCCTTTCATGTGTGCAGAGCTTCCTTGCAAGGCTAAAACTTCATCCTCACACCTCTCTTGGCCTTTTCCTTTCCGTCGTTGGTGTTCTCAACAGTGAGTAGTCTCAGAGCAAGCGGAGCAACTAAAGGCGATGGAGTATTTCGGTGGTCGGGAACACAGGCTAGGAAGCAGGACAGACCTGGATGTGAATCCTGATTTGGGGCATAATGTTTAGTCCCTTTGAACCTCGTGTTCTTGTTTGTATAAGCGTGACCAGCATTGCTTATCAGAAGTTTGCAATGAAGTGTGCAAAGTGCTTAGCACGGGACCTGGTATCTGGTGGTGGCCACTGAAAACATCTGTGGCTGCTGCCCTGAGAGAATGGGGCTCCCCCTGATGGCACATGCAGAGGGGCACATACAAGAGCTCGGTTTTCCCTTGACATGCATTATACCCAAACTGAAATGCTTGACTTCTCCCTACATTACACAATAGGTGGAAAACTTCTACATCTTAAATGGAATCAGGTTCCTTTTTAAAGGTTCACAAGCCAGGTGACACTTTAGTGACGGAATTATGATTTTCCACCTCTCGAGCAAATGTACCCTTCAGATTGTTCTGAGCTAATTACCCTTGCCTTCCAACGACAGACCTTCACAATAAAAAATGCAAGGATAAAGACAGCATCATTTCAAGTGCATCATCTATTTTGACACCTTGCTTTTTATGTAATTGAAAGAACACACATCCTGGTTTACGCTCGAGCAAAAATGATATACGGTATCGATGTGAAACGTGAAAGATGAACTCTAATTTTTTTTCCTTGTTAATGAATATTGAGCAAATAAATAAAGCATTGCAGGATCCTGCAATATATTGGATCCTGTGTTTTTATTTTCTTCATTACTCTAGCCACAATGTCACCCAAGAGTATCTCAGAGATGACAACCAGGCAATTAAAGACAGCTCTGTCCAGGCCCTGGCCCTGCCAGCATGAATCATGGCCCTTTCTCTGGCCAACCCAGGGCTGAACCCCTGTCCTTGGGGAACCTCGGGCTGTCGATGGCTTGGCAGCTGCGGTGACATGTACTTTCTCACGCTTGTGTGACATGGCCGTGACAGGATATGTCCACTGGCTTCACAACCATCCAGATGACTTAATACCATCTCCAGATCTCTCTTTGAAAATGCAAATCAGTAATCTAAGTGAAAAGTTTGGGGTTTCTTTTCCAGTTTAGCATAGAAACTTTATGCTTGGGGGTGCCAAGGTGGGGCAAGGAGCCAATGTCTCTAAACAGATGAATGAAGAAAACCACCGATTTTTAACATAAACACACTTGTTGTGATCAAGGCTTCACATATTCCTAAGATGGGTTCCACTCACAAGGATCTTTCTGGTGTTTATTCAGTTAAATGGTGGAGGGGAGAGTGTCCAAAGGATTCCCTTTAAGATTTCTGGGGTCTCCAGATTCATGCAACTATACCCTAAGATATACAGCTTCCTGCATTGTCTGCAAAATTGGCTGAGAGTGGGTGTAAGATATTAAAAATAAAAGCATACACACATGCCATAGGCCTGATGGAACAGTTAGCTCTTTTTAAGCCTCGCTTTTTTCACTGAAATAAATTACAGGGTTTAGATTTTCAACCATTTGCTAACATGATCGGGTGAGACCCAGTGCTGGTGTCTGTTGATTCATTCATTCTGAGACCAGTGGACACAAATTATAACAAGTAAGAGGAAATACAACTTGAATCCTTGTATTCATGTCTAATCCATGGACGAGCTGTGCTAACCCCATTTCCTGGATGAAAATAAGCTTTGTTAATTTATTTCTTTGTTCTTGATCGATTACGAAAGCTTACTAGGAGTACACTCATATCCCATCCAGTGCTAAAACTCTTCATGTAGAAAGTGTGGCATCATAAACAGAACAATTGGGCTATACTTGCCAAATTTCTAATATGCTCCTGGAAGAGAATTAAAAAATTTAATTCATAAGAAACCTAGTTTCCAGTGGATTGTCAGGATAAATCAGAATTTGAGGCCTCAGACTGTTGGTCCCATTTATTTCGGTCTTAATGACTCTGACAGATGAGGGGCTAGTTGGCTTGCTGATTGGGTCTTTCATGACCTTCAACCACTCAGGATGGAAATTTCAAAAAGCTCCTTCCTGTGGTGAACACAACGCAAAAGGCAGAGAACCGAGGCTCACAGGAGAGAATGTTAGCTTGCTCATTATTGTCCCAGTCATTGTTCTCTCACCAATTGGTATTGTTTCCTGTGACAAGATTCTTTTGCTATAAATTCTCAAAACCAGCAAACTTTCAGTTGTATAAAACAACCTCAAAAGCCCCACAAAGTATGTATGAGAATTTTAATAATAGATTTTACCATCTTCCATAAACATTGTCATTTCCTTCTGTCACTTGAAATAGGAGATGTGGGAGCTCCGGGAGAAAAGGCAGGGATGGAATTCACAGACAGACATCTGGACATGACTCCTGACCACCCCATACTGGCAGGGTGGCCTTGGGCAAGTTACTTCACTGCTTCGAGCCCGTTCCCCATCTATGAACTTGAAATAGCAGAGAGTACTTAAGTCATAAAGTTATTATGAGGACTGAGTGCGGTCACATAGCCAAGAGTCTAACACTGTGCTCGGGTATGATGGGTGTCCAGGACATCCTAGGTTTATATTCAAACCTCACATATGCACAAAAGGTGGAGGAGAATTACTTTAAATGGAAAAAAGATTTCAAAGTATCAGCACCGAGGCATAGGGAGTTACCTGACCCTGTAAGATAAACTCATTTGAATTTTCTCAAAGCGGTGAATGAAACTAACCCTTCGAGGTGGCCATCTCTGAAGGAGAGGTGTTCACCTCTGATTTGGGAGCCATCAGGTAACAGCAGTTATGGACACCCAGTGGGCACAGGGGTGAATCCACCTGCTAGGACCAGCTGGTGCCTCCTGTTTTCTGATTATGTTGATAAAGCAAAGCCCCTCCACCGAGGTAAACAGCAGCTGGTGGATGAGGGCTACATCAGGAGTATCCGCTGTGTGGGGAGACCTTCAACCAAGAAAAAGGATAAAAAGCAAGGGCGCAATGTGATCTTCCACATTGGTACCCAAACCCCAGGTCTCTGCACCTGAGTTGCCTCCCCGGTGTTCATGGCACGTCCCTGGGCCGGCAGGCGCTGGCTTAGCAGGATGAAGGGTCATGGTGCCCACAGGACAGGGGCCTGACGTGGAAGACGAGGTCAGCAGACCCCAAGGGGACGCACGGGAAGAGCAGGCGGTCTGACGGCATGACTGTCCCCACACCCCTGAGTTGCTTCTGGTTTGAGCCAGGCAGGCCTGGCTGGGGGCTTTCACCAGCACCGTTTCTCCACTTGGGAGCCCTGGCTATCTCTGAATATGAGCTAAAGCTGACATTTCTGCCCACCACCCTCCTCCCCAGAGCCTTCTTCAAGATAAGCACTTTTAGTGTGCTATTGTGATGCATATAACTTAAACGTTAGTATATAATTACCATTATTTCCTTTTTCATTTCTCAAAAATGATCATCTTCTCAATCAACAAAAGAAATTCATGGCATAGAAACCAAGTCCTTTATTTTCTCATCTCTGTGACTAAATTTTACGTCTGCTGTGTGGTAGTAGTTTGATGGACATAACAGTCTTGAAAGCAATCAGCCTAACCTATCAAAGGCTGGATAAATGGATGCCCTTTCTCTTAACTTCATGTATACATGAGAGCATTATTTTGGTTGAAAGTCTGTCTCTTTACTGCCTGTCAGTATTCTTCCAGAGGAAAAGGTCACTATCATTTGCTTCAAATTCAAAATCAAAAACATTTGTTTACAGTGTTAGCAGTAATTAAGGCAGATATTTTTAAAAATCTAATTATCTTTTTTTTTTAACCAATAGACATCATTTTGCTTTACCTGGGTCAAATATTTATTCAACTATAAATGTAAACCTGTTCACTTAGGACTCTGTTAGGATGAACAAAGCTAAAATGAAAGCTGCTCAGATACCAGGGTGAAGTAAATATTTGCTACCTTTAGGCAAATCTCACTATCTGACCAGCACCAGTGGCGAGGGTATCACCATGATACCAAGGGAAACACACACACACTCGGGAAACACACACACACTCAGAGATTTCTTCCTCTTAGGTTAACAAGGAAGCCAATGTTTATGCTGCCTTTATGGACACTGTATTGAATTTTTGACCTAACACTGTTCCAATAAAGCAAAGACCATCTTCTGACTACTGACAGTGGAGTTTTAAATGTTCTTCTCACTACTGTCCTTACTCCTGCTTTTTAAGAAGCTCAGAAGAAATGGTTATTATTTATGCAGGCTTTGTGCTCCCTCTGCTGGTTCTGTAATTAACTAATAAGTCTAATTCCCATAACTATGCTGATGTCATCGATTAATTTTGAGCACAGACATGGAGTTACCCAAATCAGCCTGCTCTGTTCAGACATCATCAGGAAAATTAGCAGAGGGTCAGAGGAGGACAGTTGGCCTTGTGAAGAGGATGTATGTTTTGACTTGTCTGAATCTGTGTTTGAAAAACCTAAATGCAGTTTTATGCTTTTGTTTACTCAATACTGGAAAAAAACGATCCATCATTGTTTAAACTGGCATAATGCATCCCACCCTCTCAGAGGATTTTTGGAAACAAATAAGGCTTTTTCATCTTTAGGACAAGATTTATTATAATACCTGTTTTGCAGGTGAGAAAAATAGAAGCTGAGAAATGATACATGCCTTGCTGCTGAAAGTCTCTCCAGGCTAAGAAAGCAGATTTCTGTAGATGGCATGTGGTAGCCTATGGCTTGACTTCTTGGATCTGAAATGTCTTTTTCTGCAACTGTGGGGATAAGAATGTAGCTGTTTCTTAATGTCAGCACAGCATCGTGTCATCATTAAGAACAAAAGTTCTATGGTTGGATCAACCGAAGTGTAATTGTGGTTCCAGCACTTACTGTGTGATTCTGAATAAGTTACCTAACCTTCCTGACCTCACCTTTTTTGTCCACAAACTAGAAAGAATATTCTAGGCAAGAGTCTCTACGTTGTGGAGTTACTCTAAGGATTCAATAAAATAACACCGTGGTACAGAGTAATTTTTAAATTGTATCGATGATGTTGGTGATTTGAGAAGTCTTTGGTCATTACTCATGGTGATTGTTTCTCTAATATGAAAACAGCTTTTCTCCCAATTATAAAAACTTTAAACTTACTGTGAAAAGTTAGAGGGGTACTCGCAAAGGATAAGGGTTCAAGCCAGTAGGAGTATGCGCACATACCTAAACAACAGCTTGAAACAGGAAGTGCAAAATTGGATGGAACTCCTGGAGAAACCAGCCACTGCACAAGAACGTGTAGGAATTCAGACATATCTCCTAGGGATAAGTCAGTCAGACTGAAAAAACATCAATGCACCAATAAATAACACTATCATTATCATCATAGTAGTAATGAAAAGACTTAACGTCAGCTGTTACTCCAGGACACAGAGATGAGATTTGAATAAACATATAAACATCCTCTAGATGTTATATATTCATTTACTTATTCGAGCATTTTTTTGTAACATTTTTTATTGATTTATAATCATTTTACAATGTTGTGTCAAATTCCAGTGTTAAGCACAATTTTTCAGTCATTCATGGACATATACACACTCATTGTCACATTTTTTTCTCTGTGAGTTATCATAACATTTTGTGTATATTTCCCTGTGCTATACAGTGTAATCTTGTTTATCTATTCTACAATTTTGAAATCCCAGTCTATCCCTTCCCACCCTCCACCCCCCTGGTAACCACAAGTCTGTATTCTCTGTCTGTGAGTCTATTTCTGTCCTGTATTTACGCTTTGTTTTTGTTTGTTTTTGTTTTTGTTTTTTAGATTCCACATATGAGCAATCTCATATGGTATTTTTCTTTCTCTTTCTGGCTTACTTCACTTAGAATGACATTCTCCAGGAGCATCCATGTTGCTGCAATTGGCATTATGTTGTCGGTTTTTATGGCTGAGTAGTATTCCATTGTATAAATATACCACATCTTCTTTATCCAGTCACCTGTTGATGGACATTTAGGCTGTTTCCATGTTTTGGCTATTGTAAATAGTGCTTCTGTGAACATTGGGGTGCAGATGTCATCCTGAAGTAGGGTTCCTTCTGGATACAAGCCCAGGAGTGGGATTCCTGGGTCATATGGTAAGTCTATTCCTAGTCTTTTGAGGAATCTCCACACTGTTTTCCATAGTGGCTGCACCAAACTGCATTCCCACCAGCAGTGTAGGAGGGTTCCCCTTTCTCCACAGCCTCTCCAGCATTTGTCATTTGTAGATTTTTGAATGACGGCCATTCTGACTGGTGTGAGGTGATACCTCATTGTAGTTTTGATTTGCATTTCTCTGATAATTAGTGATATTGAGCATTTTTTCATGTGCTTTTTGATCATTTGTATGTCTTCCTTGGAGAATTGCTTGTTTAGGTCTTCTGCCCATTTTTGGATTGGGTTGTTTATTTTTTTCTTATTGAGTCGTATGAGCTGCTTATATATTCTGGAGATCAAGCCTTTGTCGGTTTCACTTGCAAAAATTTTCTCCCATTCCGTAGGTTTTCTTCTTCTTTTACTTTTGGTTTCCCTTGCTGTGCAGAAGCTTGTAAGTTTCATTAGGTCCCATTTGTTTATTCTTGCTTTTATTTCTAGGAGAAAATTTTTGAAATGTATGTCAGATAATGTTTTGCTTATGTTTTCCTCTAGGAGGTTTATTGTATCTTGTCTTATGTTTAAGTCTTTAATCCATTTTGAGTTGATTTTTGTATATGGTGTAAGGGAGTGTTCTAGCTTCATTGTTTTACATGCTGCTGTCCAGTTTTCCCAACACCATTTGCTGAATAGACTGTCTTTATTCCATTGTATATTCTTGCCTCCTTTGTCGAAGATGAGTTGACCAAAAGTTTGCGGGTTCATTTCTGGGCTCTCTATTCTGTTCCATTGGTCCATATGTCTGTTTTGGTACCAATACCATGCTGTCTTGATGACTGTAGCTCTATAATATTGTCTGAAGTCTGGGAGAGTTATTCCTCCAGCCTCTTTCTTTCTCTTCAGTAATGCTTTGGCAATTCTAGGTCTTTAATGGTTCCATATAAATTTTATTATGATTTGTTCTAGTTCTGTGAAATACGTCCTGGGTAATTGGATAGGGATTGCATTAAATCTGTAGATTGCCTTGGGCAGTGTGACCATTTTAACAATATTGATTCTTCCAATCCAAAAGCATGGAATATCTTTCCATTTTTTAAAGTCTTCTTTAATTTCCTTCATCAGTGGTTTATAGTTTTCTGTGTATAATTCTTTCACCTCCTTGGTTAGATTTATTCCCAGATATTTTATTACTTTGGGTGCTATTTTAAAGGGGATTGTTTCCTTACTTTCTTCTTCTGTTGATTTATCGATAGTGTAAAGAAATGCAACTGATTTTTGAACGTTGATTTTGTAACCTGCTACCTTGCTGAATTCTTCAATCAGCTCTAGTAGTTTTTGTGTGGACCTTTTAGGGTTTTCTATATATAGTAACATGTCATCAGCATATAATGACACTTTTACCTCTTCTTTTCCAATTTGGATCCCTCGAGCATTTTTTAATCCACCTATTTAGTTCGATGTAAAATAATTCCACAGCATTCATGCACCATTCTAGAACCTCCTGTTTCTCAGTCAGCACCATGGTCTAGCCATCTCTCTATGGCAATAAACGTAGCTCTTCAGCCTGGTCATGGTCACTATTACTCTTGGCCTGCTTGGTCTTCAGTGTTCATAGATACTACTCCACCAAGCTTAATGACTGTGTTCTTAGGTAAGGCATGTAATTCCAATAACAACCTAGGGAAAGCGGACAGAATCAGGATGGAGTCAGGATGCACGCAGTGCTTTCCAAAGCCATAAAGCAATGACTCTTGGACTATTCACATCAGCGCCTTTCTTTCACCTCTTTCTAAGGAGAGTTTGGTACCACATTGATGTTGGAATGCGTCACCTTGCTCAGTTGTGTGTGTTGGGAGGGTCTTTGCTAATGGGTGTTGCAGGGGCACACGAAAGAGGCAGGTAGAGACTAAAAGACTCACTGTCTCTCCCTGCTCTGAGTTGTCTGGGCTCTAATTAACTGGCTCTTAATAGGTTTGGCTGAGACCCCTTGTGTTTATGTGTGTGGCGGGCATTTCAGCCAGGTGCATGAAACTCTCCTGAAACATACCTACCTGTGGTACGGAGCCCAGGTTTATAGTCCTGCCCAAGGGGCACTGTCATCTACATGTGTTTTCAAGCTGGTTTAAAAATAGGGAAGCTTGTCCTAGAATAGCTCGCTGAGTACTGATGACTTAACTATAATCTGTACCTGTCCTTTTCACAGGCCTTGGCTATGCTCTGCCATGGAAATATTTGGAATTTATTCTTTAAACAGTGTAGGCCACTTTGGATGTTGACTTAAAGCATGCTAGAGGTTTTATAATGGTTATTTATATTGGCCAACTCTGACCGCTCTGTGATATGACCTGTTGATGTTGGACAGGGATAAGAGACACTGAATACAATGCAGGAAATGGAAAGAGATCAAAAAGAATGAATGTTAGCTTAGTAACAATGCTTCGTAGGTTAACAGGGAGATCCGTTGTCCGCGCACATGAGGTTTTTCAGAGTTGCAGTACTGGGCCCACTTGGTGGAATTGGGCATTCTCGTCTGAGAAATTTAAGAGGGTTTTTCAAACTGTTTTTCATTATAACATCAAGATTGTTAACTTTAGAAAATCATTGTACAAAATTATAAGATTATATAAAGCTATGTGTATAGAGATTTATATGTACTTAAAATGGGGAGAAAATAGCTTTATATGTATTGAAATTACTATGCTTTAAAAAAAAAAAAGCCATTGTGAAATAAATGCTTCTCTGAAGGTGAAGTCCCTTTCCGTGGACTCTTCCAGAATCACAGTGAAGGTGGCCACAGGCCTGCCCTGCTGCAGAAGGAAGTAGCATACTTTCTCCCAACTGTTTTCTCTCATCATGACACTGATTTTCTTTCTCCTTTAGTCAATCTCAGAGTGTCCTTTTGTTTGTCACCCGGTTCCAATGTCATTCCTCTCCGTACAAATGTCAGATATGAGACGAGAGAACATGTATGTTTGACAGCTGCCCGATAAATTACGCAGAGGCACAAGTTAAGGACAACTGCAGTGGACTTTCAAGAAAACAACTATGGGGCAGTGTAAAAGAATTTCCTGTGGAAAGCGCGCTTGGTCGACACCAGTTGTGACTTCATGAATAACAGAAATTGATCCCACTGTGTCCTTTTAGTAAAGTGTTCCACATGGTGTTGGGGATGGCATTGGAGGAACTCAAAACTTGAAACCAGATAAAATATGATGCCCTCAAAAGAGAGTGTGCTCTGGAATTCCAAGTATTAAATCAATGCATGAATAACAGCACCAAATGGGGGTGGCGGTGAGATGGTCCTAGAAGCCTGGCCCAGGTTCTTACATTTTGTTCCCAGTGAGCATGGAGCTCCTGCCACATGGCCCTGCCTTCCGTGAAGTTAGAGGGGAGAAAATTTAAATAGAATTACCCAAAGTGTATATTCCTGTATCAATTTTGGAGAACTCTCTGTGGCAGACATTTAGTGGTCTTTTGGGGAGAAAAATAACAAATGATGTCATCATGTTGGTAGCACAGAAAAGAAATGTGTTTGTTGCTCAAATCTAAATCTACCCCCCACCTCCTGCCACTCCTCTACTTGAGACCCCACCACTAATCTCCCCGTTGGCTTTGTTTTAGTCGTGTTCATCACCCCCACCCCAAGAGTGTATGTTTGTGGGATGATGGGTGGAGTTGGAGGATTCATTCTGTAGCCGTAAGGACATTTGTCCTTGTCACATGGGATTCAGAGCTCATCCCTGTGACCTCAGCTGCATCCGTGTTCCAACCAGCCCTGCAACCTGGCGCATAAAAACATGGCAGCTTATTTCTTAGACGAACTGGGAGAGCCCCAGTCGGGTTAGGCTCTCACAACTTTCTGTGTTCACTGCTCATCCTTGGATGGATTCCTTGTTACTTATGAGAACTGACTTCCCAGTAAAGAATGTGAGCAGAGTTATCTTGAAATCTATGTTGACAGGGCTGTGTGTAGGATGAGAGAGAAGCTCGCGTGTGGGGGATTCAGCAGGGAAGGCGGATGACCTAATGTGATAGTAAATGACTAGGGCATGAGCGAGGCTTACCTGGCATCGTCCAGCTGGTTGTTGTTTTCAGGGGATTATTGTAGCCTTTGTTATGTCTGAGTCGTATTCCATTGTATATACGTGGAATCTTTAAAAAAAAAAAAAAAAAAAGGACACATGAACTTATCCACAAAACAGAAACAGACTCACAGACGTAGAGAACAAACTTACGGTTACCAGGGGTGTAAAGGGAGTGGGAAGGGATAAATTGGGAATTTGAAATTTGCACCTCTTGGGGAGTGATGGAGATGTTAGCTTTCTAGATTTTGGTGGTGGTTTCATGGGTGTATACATCTATCAAAATTCATCAAGTTGTACATCTGAAATGTGTAGTTTTCTGCACAGGAATCATGCCACAAAAAAGGTGTTAAAACAGCACTTTCCCTTCTTTATTTCTAACAGAAGTGGGCAGGTGTGCTAGGGCAGGAAAGAGGTTTGCCTAATCAAGTCGCATGTAGACAGGTAGTAGGCAGTTCAGCCCTCTTTGAACCCAGTTTTGCTTTGGTATTTTTCGCCCATTCGTTAACTCCCTTTAGTGACCCTGTTTGGTGCCTCTTTGTATCATGACCAAAGTGACAGGCTTTGGTCTCTGTTGGATTAATCAATGTGTTCTTTGATCCGTGCCACATGTTCCCCATAGACGTCTGAAGTCAACATATTCAGCATTCGCGGTCTGGTGGTTCAGCGTGGTTACTCAGGCTGATGAACTGGTTTGGGCATTCGCCTCCAAGACATTCCTTTCCTCCTGGGGTCCTCTCTCTCACGTCTCCACTCCCAACAACACAAATATTGACTGTCCCAATCACTCATTAGCAGTAAAAATTTGAGAGCAATTATTTTTTACTGCGCTTGCCCCGAAAGACACCACTAATTACTTTACTGCCTGTGGATTGGAGCCAGTTTCGGTGTCCGTCACGCCGGCTCCCCACCCGAAGGAGTATTTGCAACTCCGAGGGACACCACTCAGGATGTTGCCTGGCAGTCCAAGCGCGACGCTGTGCATTGGCTTTCGAAGTGAGACGTTAAGACTCTCCCTGCCTCGATGTTGGGCTTCTCCAACACAGGACGCACAGGTCAGGCTTGGCGGTGGTGGTGGGTTTCCCCAGTGGTCCAGATGCCACCTAGAGGTGAGCGTGTGTGAATCGGGAGTGTCTCAGCTTTTTTTTTTTATTCCCAAGAGCATGAGAAATGTTCCAAGTCATCCTAGAAACAATAATTAAGAGGAAGAAGGTTGTTGACCATTAATTTTGATGATCTTATCCAGAGGGGCCAAAAGAACTGAGGCTCCTGGTGGGCCAAACTTTTTCCTCTTTAGCTTTTTAGTTTCCATCTTTCACAGGTGGGCCTGACCCAGCTTGGTGCCGGGAGATGGTTTCCATCCTTCTCCTACTCTCACAGGAATACGACTGCCTCCTGGAATGTGAACTTGTACCTTGAACCAGCTTGACCATGAGTTTCTTCTCAGTCTGGAAAACCCTACAAGTCATTTGGAATGTCTACTTTTATTTACTAAGAGGAGGCTATTCCTCTATTAAAACTGTATTGATTGTATACATGACATGTCCTCTTCCCTCTCCCCCAAAAAGGAGCTGGATTGTGACGTGTTAATGTGTCTGATGACATGGTAGGCCTCAGTGTCTGTTGGTTGAATTGATCTGCTTGTATTCCATATGCATGGGAATTCTGATCCCAATTTGTGCATTCATTAGCAGTGTCACCCATCTTTAATATGAGTGGAAATAGCTCAGTAGTAGGTTTAGCAAGGGCTAAAGAATATTTAATGAGCTCCACAGGATAAAGACAAATGGCCATGGGGGGAAGGCTGATGGGATATGTGGCATCTCAGTCCACGTTAGGGTAACGTGGGGCAGATTACACCGTGAGAGCTGAGGCTCAAATTATAAATCGGGAAATACTTTCTAAAAGCCAGTGCTGTTAGAACTTGCATGGAACTGGATTGAATTCTATTCTTCCCTTGGAGGTCTTTAACTCATAAATTGTGAATTGAAAGTAAAGGGAAATGCCTGGTCCGTCCAGTGCTTCTGAAGGACTCTTCCTCAAGTCACCATCTTCCAGAGGACCAAACCATGGGTGTCCTCCCGGCTGTTGGTGGCTGAACACAGGCACTGGACTCAGACACCATCTGGGCTGCTGGTTTTATTTTTTTTTTTTTAAACCAACTGCCTTTTCCACAAAAAGCATGTGATTAGAACAGGCACTTCTCATACCCTAGACTGAAATATCTTCTAATCAAGAGCCGTCAGTGTCCAAGGGAGGGACTCTGTTCTTCTGCAGCCTGTGCCTTAAGCATAAAAGTCCAGGTTGCCACTTACTGTAGTTTAGTGTAGACTGAAATGATCGAGTCTAGCTTGCTATGATTAAATTACATATTCAATTATTTTTGTTTAAAATTAAATGCCTGATTATATTACCAAATGCCGTGTAATTTTACACATGTTGTTCCCTTACCTACCAGTGAGACAGAGAGTGTGATTAACAATGTGGCTGCCAGGAGGAAGAAGCAAAATAATTATTTTTTCAATATACAAGTCCTCATCATGATTCAGAAATCAATGTGCATCCGTGGAGGACTGGTGCTCGTTGGGGATTACAGGCACCGGGGTGGCCTCCCCTCATTTCCCTGTGAATGTGAGACCTGGAGACTTTGGCTGGCCAGGCAGGTTTTTATTCCTCTCATTTTCTTTTGTAGAAAGACTGATGTTTAACTACAACCACTGGGACCTAAATCAGAGCATCCAGTGCCCAAATATGAATATTAATCAGACGCCAAGCCAGGGAGTTCCTCTCTGAGTTTGACAGTTTAAAGTATCAGTTAGTTAATTAGAAGATGACATGGCCCGCCGGGTCCCAGGGCTCTGACCTGCCTTCTGTCTCCTCTTTTCATTTCCCTTTTTGACAAGTCAGATTACATCATTACTGGTAGTTTCACTTGTTAGCCTCACCACGAAGTGAGAATATTTTAAGCTTTAATTATCCATGATTTCTTCCCCCGATCTCTCACAGACCAGGCTCTAAATGAAACTCAAAGAAACACACAAGAATTGGAGGTTCAAAGGCCCATGAAAATCAGCCTTATGACCCCAACAACACTACCCACCACAATGCAGCGAGAAAACGAAGGGTCTTAACAGCATTGGAAACTGCGTTGTGGTAGTCATGGTGACTGGTTTTGAATATAAAGACCCTGTTCTGATTTTGGTGCTGCAGGTGTGGATCTGTCCTTCCAAGTGATTCCATGGTTTCTCTGGCTTGAAGTGTTAGTTACTGTGAATGCCCCCAGGGGGTGGCCGTGAATTATACTGGCCTGTGTTTTCTGCCCAACGCTGGCAGCTAAAATGAAGCAGGAAATTGTAAACTGGTTTCCTTCTGAAGAAGAGACCAGGGACTGGAAGGCCACAGGGTTTCCTCCCACTTCCCAAACCATTACATGGGATGAACCATCAAACTAGTTTGCTGTTTACTAAACCGTGACATTTGCAAAATTCAGCTTTTTCCTTCTGAAAAAGGAATGCGTGTTTGCCACCCAAGCCACAGAGCTCACTCCTCCAAAGAGACCAAAGTAGGTAATGATCCTCAGAAGTGACTCTGGTTCATGTCTCTCATTGCTTCCACTCTTCCCCACGATCAGCACACTCAGCATATGATTTAGGACCACCAGCACCTCACCTCCCAAGAGGGAGGATTCTGATGCACCCCAAAGCCTGAGTAATTCTGCTCTAAATGCTTTGGAGGTGTTTCCTTGCCATGATATTATTTCTCTTTTGCAAAGCTTCCTTTCTTATGACATCTGTATGTGGTCCACAAAGGAGCTTAATTCCCAGCATAGAAAACAAGATTCGGATTAGTGCTCAAGTGTTCGAGTGAAGCTTTTTCTGATGCCCTCAGTAGAATTAACTTTTCTCCCTTGTCCCCACACCGCCTCTGCACACACCTGTCATAGCATATCTGAATGGATCGCACCATTTAGTTGACGCATCTGTAGGCCTTAAAAGACACTGAGCTACTGGAGAGAAGGAACTCAGGTTTAGCATCGTCTCTGGCAGACATTACTAATGAAAATTCAAATAAAAAGGAGAAAACAAAATCTACCGAGAACTTAGCCATGAATGCTGTGAGCCAGCCACTCTACTGAGTAAATCAAAAAAAGTTTTATTGTTAGTCTTCACAACAATCCTGTGTGTCAGTCAAGGAAATGGAGGCTTAGGAAGAAATTTGCCAAGTCCCTATGTCTGTGCAAAGTTAAAGGCTGAGCTGGGATTACAAATGTGGCGGTCTGAGCCCTGAGCCCTGACTCTACACTCCTCTCTGCTGAACCTCATTCGGTCCATGCATGCTTACAAGTGATGAGAGGGAAGGATATTTGTAGATGTAAGAGGAAATGAGTGTCTGTGCTCGATGTTCTGCTTACCCCTGGAGAGGCCATGACTTTCAAATGTATCTACATTTATTTATGAGATTGGAGGAGGAAGAGGAACCAGCACAAGTCACCAGAGGGCTCCATGGAGACCAGGAATATGCTGTCGGGAGGACTAAGGAGGAGTTAAGAAAGAGTGGCTGGTCTGCAGGGTCAGACCTTACTAGAGAAGACCGGGCAGGTGGTGGTCTTTAGGAAAAAACAATACTAACATGGCCGAAAGGCTGAGGTCACGTCCCAGTTCTACCACTAAGTAGCTGGGTGACCTTGGCCTCAGGTCCCCAGTCTTTTTGGACAGCAACTTAAGTATCTTTAACGTTGGTGGAGGTGAAACTTGGACTGTGGCTCTCTGAGTCCTCCTGCTCAGATAGTACGAATCTAGGACTTGCAAAAGGTTCTCAGCTGTGACAGTTGAGAAGTCATTGTGACCCAAGATGGGACAGTTTTAGTAGAATGTGCTGGCTGTGGGAGGAAGAGTAGGGAGGGCAAACCAAACCACCCAGTGTTGAGGTGAGAAGAGGCGATCCTTGTAGCCTATTGCTGTCAAGAAGTGTGGCAGCGAACAGGAGAAGGAGATGAAGTGTGGCAGATTTAAAGGTCTTTAGAGAGGGGAGACTTCTGCAGGCCTAGAGAGGGGAGAGGCAGGGTAGCAGGCGCTGGACTAGACAGCACAGTGGCAGGAATCACAGTCTGGGACACTGTGGCTGTAAGCACGGAGAGCCTGAGCTCAGAGGGAGAGAGGCCTCCGTTTCCTGTACCAGCGATGGGAGAGGAACAGCAGAAGGGTGGGTAGGGCAAAGATGTGCATTTAGAGAAGATGCAAAAAGTTTGTTTCTCCCCCAGTGGAAATAATTGGGGGAAGGGAGGTAACAGATAAATACATGGATTGCTAAATACGTGTATTTTAAGGAGTTAGAAAGAAGCAGGGAAGAGTCTGCCCACATCAGTCTGATTTGGTCAGGAATCCTTCTGTGCTGTTCTCAGACTGGCCGCAGAGGGTGGAGCAGTCTGGGAGCGGGAGCAGGAGCGGTGGGAGTCAGCCCGCCGGACACTGGGGAGGTGGGGGACGCTAAATGCCCCAGTCCAGATGGCAGGACAGATGACACTGACAGGCGTGGCGCATTACAGTTCAGTATTTGAAAGAAGGACTTGAGCAGAAAATGTGCTCCATCCTCTGTCCTTTTGTGCGCCCTTGTTAACCCTTCTTCCTAAAGTCAGGGAAATTCCCTGTCACCAGAAGCAGCCTGATTTCCGTGTTCTTCTCCAGCGTCCCTGGAATGTAGGCTGTCTGTGCCTTCCATGACCAAATACCTGTCATCAAGAGAGTCATCTGTGACAGTGTGGTCTTTTGGAAATACAAATGTATTCTATTTTTAAAATTCTTATATTAAGTCCGATGATTCTTTGGGGTTTTTTTCCCCAATTAAAGTACTAACAAATGAATTTTTTTTCAAGGTCCTTACAAGACAATATGTATTTGGCCGCTCTCTTGGGCCTTAGATATTTTGCTCCTTTAATTTTACTGGTCCCTGCACTCTCAGTGTTGGAGAAGTGTTGGTCTGTGGTGTACACTGTACAATTAAGGATGAGCTGGTGTGCAGAGTGAGACCAAAGTGTGGCTAGGTCAAGCAAAGCTTTGAAAGAACGCTCAGTGTCTATGTTACCATGTATTTGTTCCTTTTCTGTAATAAATGCCTTGCCTCAAGGTAGGTTATGGTGGATGGACACAAAAACAAGATGGGCAGAACTCAGAATGCTGACGGGGACACCTCTGCACTGAAAGGTGCAAAGCAAAAGAAGTGGTTAGCGCTTCTCGCTTATTCCCATAAAATAAATCGTCATTTCAGAGCACCCACTTACCGGCTTTCTCGCTGCTATGACCTAGCACAAGGCTGCCTATCCCGTGGGCGGATCCCCTGAAAGATGTGGTGGTCCAGCCATCAAAACATACGGACGCACATTAATGGGTTTTACGCCTGTGCCTTTCTCTGCTATTACTGTTGCGCTTCAGCAAACCCACTAATATCAGATATATCCTATCGGGGACTATTTTAAATCACTTCAATTTTCCCTGCCCTTGGGCTCTGCCCATAAGACCAGACTCCGAAGCATGAGTGCTGCCTGTGATCTAGTGTTTTACTTCTCCCCCAATTTATATTAGAGGGAACTTTATTAGCTTTTGGACACACATACATCAGTTTTAAAGATTAAGTACAACGTCAGTAGTTCTTACCCAGTTCTCAAGTATATCGAGTTGTTATATTTTCCTTGAGAATGTTAAAAAAAAATTAGTATTGCCATTGGTGAGAGCATTCTTCTCTTAAAACCAACCATTGGTCATAATAGTGTTTACTTACTTATTCTCCGAAGTGCTGTTTTATAAAGAAAGTAAATCCGGAATAGAAGCTTGGTAAGTAATTTCAGACTTGATGGCACATGAACCTTATAGGTTCACGTGAATTATGAAGCCTCACTTTGCAATGCTTTTTTTCCCCCTCCAGTAAGTATCTTGGTCACAACTCCTTGTTTATCTTCTGAGTGATTTTAAAATATGGAGCAAGCTTCTGCTTAGTGCCCGAGTCATCCATCCAGGCCATGTTTCTGCTGTCCTCCACATTCCTTCCGATGTGAATAGTCGGGTAGCCTGTAACTCAATTACAGGCTGTCAGAACAGTCTATGACAGGGGCATGTCCTGAGTCCTAGGATTTGGCTGGGATTGAACAGGAGAAGCTGCGTTACTCAAATCCGCTTCGGGCTGGGGTTCAAGCTGACATCTGCCAGGCAAAGTACGAAGTAACTGGCCAGTTGGGACCCTAGTTCTGAGTTCAGACGTGAGCTTCTTCTCTTGGCTCCCTGCTCTCCCCTAGTGTTATACCCTTGTGCCATCTTATACTGTCCCCCCTTCACACCAATGTGCACACCATCCCTGGCCACGTTCTCAGATGTCACTTGTGTCCCAGGATTCCATTGCCTACAAGTCCACCATTCCTATCGGCTTACCTTTCCCGGGCACCCAGTTTCACAGCCAGCAAGACGTGCTCCCCATGTGTGCACACTCCGGCCTGGATTGTTCACGTCCACATTCCCCTGTCCTACAGCAGCCAGCTCAGATCGCAGCTGCTCCGCCGAGAGGCCACAGTGATCAAAGCCAACCTGGAAGCACAGTCCCGGGGGTCTTCGTTGTAGTTGTCTCAGTGGATCCTCAGCAGAAATGTTCTTCAGTCTCTTGTCTGCAGCCCTGATTTCCCCTTTCCCCCACTTCACAGTTCAGTCCTGTCTTCCAGAGGCGGCTGTAGCTCCCTAAGTAGAGAGACAAGGTTGACAGTTTTTCTGTGTCCCCTCAGCTGATGCAAGGTGGGGCACAGATGCTCAGTAAATGCTTGCTTATTGATTAATCACTGTAATGAAGCTATTCATTGGTCATAAAACACAGAGGCGTTTATGTCTCCAGGAGTTTGTAGCTTTCCTCTTAGGAGGGAGAAGGTGGTCACGATTACCATTCTGCTCCAGACACTTAGCATAACATTTGCCAGTTTGAATGAAGCGCTGGGGAAAACAGACAGCTGTGGCCCCAAGAAGCCAGCACAGTGCGGAATGCAGCAGATGCTCTGGGCAGAGCACCCAGGAGCTAGAGAGGACTTTGGATGGGGAAATTGGAGTTGGCCTCTAATGTGAATGGAATTTGAAGGATGGAGTTCAAAATCGACCAGCAAAGGATTGTGCAGAGGGTATTCTAGTTGGAGCAACCAGGCATAATGAAAGCATAATGGAGTGGAAAGACTGGGGGTTAAGAGGAGGTAGAGAAGGCTGGCAAGATAGGAGTGGGAAAGGGCGCAGTGAGGCTGAAATTGAGCACCAAATGGATGTACATTCCAGACAATGTGGTAAACATGGTGGGGTAGCAGAAGAATTTGTGGCATGGGAATGAACCCCTTTTTAATTTTGAAATTTATGTGACAGTTTTTATTGTAAATTTTTTTTACATAGCCAATGATAATGGTTCCCCATTTACAATCAGCATTAGATTTCACTTTAAAATGCGTGTATGTAAATAAGACCAAGTGAGTCGCTTTAAAAAAGTTTCAAGTAAATAGTGTTGAGGCTTATAGCTCTGAATCATGGCAGCTCCCTTCCAGCTCCCTGGAATTTTGGAACGTGCAGATACAGACACGGGAAGATGCCCAAGTGGAAAGTTACTGCAGAAAGGTTACCCAGGCCAGGGACTAAGGGATGGTTGCAGTTTGGCAGCCGGGAAGCCGTCAGTGAACTCGAAGCAGCTGTAGTCCTGGGGAGGCCACAGTCAAGTGCAAGATGGCTGTTCCACGAGGGCAGGGATTTTGTGTTTTGTTTATTACTCAAGGGCAGTGCCAGCTCCCAGGAGGCGGTTAATAAGGAGGTAATGAATCAGTAGGTGGAAGATAAGAAGTGAGACTTTTATTTCCACTCATGGCAGTGACTCCTGCCTCTACTGTCCTCCCACCACCACTGGGCTGGAGCTGCTGAGCTGGGAGCAGCCCGATTCCCACACCCACTCCTGGAGTGAGCGTGGGGAGAGCCAGCCTTGGTCAGCACAGCCTCCCCAGATGGAGGAGAGGGTGGGCCAAGCGGCCAGGCCTGCAGTATCCGCCTGTGGTCCTCCACCGAGACACTTAGGTTTTATAGTTTGAGCCAACACCCCAGGGACCAGGGCGCCTTGTGCACTCCCGCTTAAACTGCTGGTGAGGAGGCCCAGGAGAGACACAGGGGCCACACCGCCCGTCTCAAGGCCACAGCCTTGACTCTTCACCTGCTTGTGTTTGTCACATGGGGATGCAAGGCCCTGTGTGTCACATCTAGGAAATTTATCTAAAGATGTAGGAAAAGAAACAAAAGCTCTCCACATTTAGGTGAAAGCTCATGATAGACTGAATGAGACCTGATCCAAAATGTTGGAGAAGCCACACTGGTCCAGCAGGCAAGTGGCAAACTCCAACTTAATTTAGAAATTTTTAACTCTATGAGATCATATCTCCTCTCCTGTTCCTCTAAGGTTTTGTAATGTTCAGTTTTCCCTTTATGTGCAGTTTTTTCCAGCCTGTGATTCTAGTCATTTCTCTGAATCCAGAATGGCACGAGGAAGGCTATTTTCATGTGTCCCTCAGCTCCAGTTCCGAATCTCTCCCCTTTTCCTCCCCCCGAGTTGCCTTGGTCCTGGCTATTATCTGCTGTCACTTCCTTTCCTTCTCTCTTGTCCGAGTCTCTGTCCTCGCAGCTAAGCGAGGGTTTGAGCCATCCAGACTGAAGGATGTGCGTGATTCCATCCTCATTCCCCTTCTTTTGTCCTGACACCCTTTCTGGGCATTGTCCTTTCCCCTCCATCTCCGTGTCCACACATCTCTGTCACATCTCCTTCTCTTCCATCTCTCCTGCCTGGACTCCTGGCCTCAAATCTTCTTTGCTGCTGTCAGGTGGGGTCTCACATGCAGTGGCTGGAGCAGACCCACAAGGGTCCTGGCAGGACAGAGGTAACCACCAGGGTCGCTGGGAGTCTGGTCAGGGTCACAGGGCTACAACATTCATCACTTCCACACGCCTTTCAGAGTGAAGCCTTTGATGCATCCATCGCATTCATGTGAGCAAAGAGATTACTGTGTGGGTGAGACACTTAGTGACCCCCAGGCTCAGCAAGGACCCCTGGGTCAGGCTGCTGGGTGACTGTAAATATGAAAAGGGAAAATAATATCCAGAAGGAAATAGGAACACAGCAGAGTATCAGCAAGCCCCACCTTGTCCTGGTCAGCAGATGAATTATTTGGAGATTGAACATCTTGACCAAGAGTATCATGAGTACGTGGTGTTTTCTTAGGTGGTTTTCTTTTGCACCTCCTGCCATTTCTCAATAGGAGCAGCTTTTAAAGCCTGTTTTCAGGCACCAGTGTCCCGAGTGCGAGTGTAAGGTGTTAGGAAGCAAATAGATACGCGGCCTTTGACTTGCTTTGCGGTCGCCGGCTCTGAATTCTGATCGCATCTCTGCCGTTTGCTGGCTGTGTGCTCCTAGGTGAATCCCTTCTGCAGCCCGAGCCTCAGTCCCCCGGCATAAAACAGGGATAAGAGAGGCCACTGCCTCATCATCTTGGAGCATCAAGGACCTCGTTGAGTCTGTTACAGTCTGGTCAGCAAACTCCGATCTAAAGGCCAGATCCGGCCCATACCCTATTTTTGGTACAGTCTGCAAACTAAGAATTTTTTTTTTTACATTTTTAATGGCTTTATATAAGTTCCTATGTGGTATTCTTGATTTTTGCCTCTGGGCCCACAAAAGGTAAAATACTTACTCTCTGGCCCTGTATGATGTAAGTTTGCCAACCCCCACACTGGGACCTGCTGGAAGGGCCTTTGGGTCCCCCTAGTTTGTCACTTGCTTTTGGTTTATTGCACACCTCATGCAGGCTGCGTTCCAAGAACTTCTACAGGCTTTACCGCTGTTAATAATCCCTCCCCGAGAAGTCTAAGGGACACCACCCTGTACAGTGGGGAAATCGGGTCCCGGGAGGCTGTGAACTTTCCAGAGTCAGAGGGTGGTTCTGCTGGGCTGGACCGAGTTGCCCTGCTGCCCTTCCCTATCCCGCTCAGATCCCAAGCCAGGGCCCTGGTGCTCCCTTCTCTCTGGGAGGAGCTCACCCTGGCTGATCCCAAATGCTAAGAGAAAGCCTCCCGGAGGTCAGTGTCATTCTAGGCATTTGAGGGGGTCCCAGAGATGACGCATTCAGGAATCCATTCTCCAGGAATTACAAAACGAGTTGGATAAATGGAGACAGTGGCACTCCCAGAAACACACAGCGTGCAGTGAGGCCTCCAGGGAATAAGAGCATCCCCAGGGGCATCTCTGGGGCTTCAGGCTCATCAGAATAATTGAGTTTTCTGCTGCCTTCAACCTCAATGCCTGTGTGCCGGCCTCCCCGTGGCCGGTCCCTGTTGCTTTTGTTGCACTCGTGTCCGGCAGCTTGTTTTGTGGTTCATTGAGCAACTCTCAGAGATCATGACCACTGCCCTCCTCCACCCACCTCCTCCACTCCCCCCGCAGGGCTCGGCGGGCGCCTTCCCCTCCATCCCCTCCATCGCTCTGAGTGGAACAGTGAGCTCTCCGTCTGCAGCAGCCGGGGTGCTCATCAGGTACCTGGAACCCAGACAGAGTGCCCTCAGGACAGCAGCACCTCACCAGCTTACCAAGGGAATCATACCCTTTCATCGTGAAAAATAAGATTTGAGGTCCTGAGCAGATGTTCTGAGCTTCTGTCACTGTTCAGAAATGAAACAGCACTCCGAGCAGCTGTATTTTTTCAACTCATCTGACATTTTTTGTGTGTGTGTTCTGACATCTTTGAAGTTGCTTTTCCTCTTTGCTGCAGTGGTGCCGTTTTCACCCGCAATTGGCTTTCTAGCAAGTCTTACTCTCTGTTCAGTTGGAGAACTCACTAAACGCGGTTCAGACAAGCTTGGAAGAGTCACATTGACAAAGATGAGGGTTACCTGGAAGGTACTAACCCATTTTCTCAACAGATTGAGGTTTTGAACCTCTGGCCATGCCTAGAAGGGTTGCTATCTTAGTCTCTTCAGGCTCCTGTGTCAGGGCAGCCTAGACTCTGTGGCTTATAAGCAGCAGACATTTTTTGCTCATAGTCCTGGAGACTGGAAGTCCAAGATCAGGGAACTAGCATGATGGGTGAGGGCTTGCTTCTGGGTCACAGACTTCGAGTTGCATCATCCCTTGGTGGAGGGGACTGGGAGCTCTATGGGGTCACTTTTATAAGGGCACTAATCCCATTCAGGAGGGCTCCACCCTCATGACCTCAGCACCTCCCCAAGGCTCCACCTTCTAACACCTGTGGCATTAGGATTTCAACATGTGAATTTGGGGGGAAGACAGACACTCAGACCCTAGCAAGCATGAAAAGTGCTTTTTCCAGGTTTATGGCCTTGATCTTTTTTCAGGTGAGAGCAGACTTCTTTGTCTGCTTGGGTCACTGTTACATTCTCAGAAGACAGGAGACTGTCAGGCACACAGCAGGCTCTCGGTAAAGATCAGATACTGAATTTATTCATCAGGTATTTGTTGAGCATCTATGTTTGGGGGAGGGAGATGGGCACACATCGCTGGGTAGGCCTGGTCCTTGCCCTGGAAGAGCCTTCTCCAGTGAGGACGAGAGGGACACAGACACAAAAGGACCACATAGTGTGACACCTGCCGTTGGGAGGCAGCAGAAGCACAGTGCGGGCTGAGGAGGGTCCCTGTGGCTGGGGACACAGGTGGGGAGATGTAAGGAGCACATTGAAGGCAGTGGAGTGGGCAGTCCAGGCCAAGGGCCCAGCATATGCAGACACGGAGATGTGCAGGGACATCGTGCAGGAAGTGTGCCGGACAGCAGAGAGGGGACAGAGGAGGTCGAGGACAGATCCACACTCGGGGCTTGGACTGCGTCTTGAGGGGGGTGAGTATATGAGCTGTGTGTGGAGAATTATTCTAGCTGCCGTGTACGGTAGGGATGAGTTTCAAACCAGGAAGAAGCCAAGCTGGTGAATCAGTGTGATGCGGGAAAAACGCTGCTAAAAGCTCAAGACAAGGCAGAGCCAGTGGGCAGTTCTCTCAGAGACCTGGGGGAGACGGGCTTCATCCCCTGACTGGCTGGTGCTGGTCCTGCAGGGACTTCTTTGCTCCATGTGGACTTGTTTCCTCCTTGGCCCCACCGACCTTCCTCTTTGTCACCATGGCTCTTCCCAGGAGAACACAGAGTTCTGCTGAGCGTCTAGTTGGATGAGACCTGTGCTTATCACACACGGGGAAAGACGAGAAGGTCATATTCCAGGTGTCAGATAGACACCCAGCCTGTGTGCTGAAAATAATAGGCTTGAATTAGATAGACGATTCCACAGCTGAGTGCACATGAGCTGGAGTCTGCATCTGCTGACTTGTGGCATCCCGGGTGACTTACGGAAGTTGAGAGGATGGTTGTAAAGGATGTGCCCCGGGCACCTTCAGCCCCCACTCTCTGTGCCCCTTCTATCCTCCGTCTCAGGGTGTATTCCTCGGTGACCCTGTTTTGCACTGTCGTGTTCACTTCCACGAAGGCAGGGGCCTGACACACACGGAAGTGAGTGCCGTGGGCTCTGGCTTTGGTGAGCTTCTGAAGGACGTCCCAATGATGTGATAACTAACTTGAAAAGGATGTTCGGTGTCTTCCGCAAACGGTGTGCAGCCAGTGGTTTTCATTTTTCCTGGGATAGCTGTTGTCTGAAAAACAGTTCTGTTGTAAATAACTTGTGTCTTCTTGCATCTGCGGCGTGGAGTGCCTCGTGTAGAGCCCAAGTTGGGTGAACCTCATTTTACACAGCTGTGTTTCGTACGTACTCTGTGAAAGCAACCCTTTCAAAGTGGGACTGTATTCTAGATGCACCAGGTGATTTTCCAAAGAGTAGTTTTCAGGCAGATAATCACTTTGGAAAGTCTTGTTTTGGATGTAATGCGTACATGAGGATTTTGCATTGTTGATTCCAAATGCTACATCATCACAAGAGCAAGTGGAAAACTAACCAGGAGTTGAACCTGAATGAGTATCCTTTTTTTTTTTTTTTTTTTTTTTTGAAGTACAAGGAGTTTAAATTTATTGGTCAGGGCTTTTTAAAGGAGAGTATATTTATGTTTTAATTGTGTCATGGAAATTTTTAATTTTTTTCAGATAGAGCTATAAAAGCATATTGAATGAATTTTAGATGAGAGCCAGTAATACCCCAAAATGTGGAGAATTCAACTTTAAAGGACCTGACCTGTTTTGTTTTGTTTTCTTTTTCTTTTTTTTTTCCTTCTTTGCTCTTCCCTCCCAGCAGGAGGCTGACACCCAACTCACGGGTGCATCTTTCTAGAGCAGCATTTCCCAGAATGACCCGGCCCCAGAGAGGGTCCTTGACACTGTCTCAGGGCATCTGCGAGTTCAAAACTATTTTCATAAAAATACCAAGATGTTATCTTCCTCTTTCTTTCACTCTCATTCTTCTATGCGTGTATAGTATGGTGGAATTTTCTAGAATCTCCTCTATGGGTATCACAAAGGATTGAATGCAGATGCCACTGTGGCAGCCACAGCTGTCTCCAATCAAGCGAGACATGAGTTTTGCAAAAATATAAAACAGGGCCATTCTTCTTGAAAACTTTTGTTTTGGAAAATACGGTCACTTTTCATTAAAAAATTATTCATATTAACATGCAGTGGGTTTGTTACTGCTATTTTTAATGAATTAGGGAATAAACATTTCTGAATTTCTGGTTACTTGTAACATGATAAATACCAGTAGACATAATCCACGTATAATGGCCCTTTGAGGGGGGTTCTGGGTGATTTTTAGGAGTGTGAAGGGCTCGTAAGCCTCCAAGTTTGAGAAACCACTGCTCTGCAGTACAGGACAATATGCAGTAAAACTCTCGTGGGTTGTGGTTGAGATTTGAAAGTTTTCTAGCAAAGAGGAGAAGGACGGGTTTAAGTTCCCTCTCCATTTCATCAGGGCCCATTTCTACACTGATTTGGCGATGTGCAGGGAAAAGGTGAGAAAAGCTAACTGTTAAACACAAAACCTTGCTGGGGAAAAAAAAAAACTTAAAGGCCCACAACACTGGGGGGAGGGAAACCAACCATGATGCCCTTGTGGGGACCCAGGCGCACTTAGGTATCTCTTCCTGTGTGCACTGTGACTGATGAGTGGTGAGACTGCCGGGCCAGCTTTATCTATTCATTCAGTCCCAAGGATTTGTGTTTCCCGAGCACCTTCACGGGGCTGGACCGTGGAGGAAATTCAGAGCCAGTACCTGCCCTCTAGATGATGAAATTCCTAGACAAGGAGACAGGCAGTAAACAAAAAAGCATGGAGGGACAGGCTCATTACTCATTTTGAAGACTGATGCCGAGGAAATGAATGGGTTGAAATGACATAGCAATTTGGAAGACTGAGAAATAAATTCAGACAAGGTGCCTAGCCAAAGCTTTTCTAAGGAGTCTTCATTTGAGATGAGATGGGTGCTGAGTGGGGAGGAAGGACAAGGGAAGGGGCAGCTCTGACAGAGGGGACCGCAGAGGCCCCAAGGAAGGATGTGGCTTGAGGGGAGTGAAGGGGGTAGTGATGGGTGTGGGGGAATCGTTGGTTGAGGAACAGACTTTACAGGACATTGGAGGCTCTGGTGGAGATGGTGAGTTTAATCCAATTGTGACGAGATGTCATTGGAGGGTCTTTAAGCAAGTCAAAGGAGTTACCTGATTTCTGCTTGGTAAAGAACAGCCTGGCTCGAGGACGAGGGGGAGTGGGAGTCAGTGGGTAGACGAGAGGAGGTGCAGTACAGAGAGTGTCAGGAGGCTCCTGACGTCGTCCAGGTGAGAGCCAGTGGCCCCAGAGCAGCGAGCAGATCTGAGATCTCGTCTGGAGTAGGAGAGAGCAGTCTTACTGACCGAAGGCTCCGGGACTGAGGCTTGGCGAGCTGACAAACTCAGCCTCTGGTTTTGGCTTGAACCACCTGTTTCCTCACATCATGGCGACAAAACTCTGCAAGGTAGTTAGCATCATACCCATTTGAAGATGAGGAAACTGAGGTCTCAGTAACTCACTCATGGGTCCACTGGGCCCTTTCCAGCATCACAGCAAGTCAGAGGTCACTGCCTCTACTAGACTCCCTGTGTGTCTTCCTTTCCCCCGTGGCACATGTCAGCACTCTGCTCCAGCCCAGGTGGTGATTCCAGGTGAGGGCCTGAGACAGTGGCTCCCTTCCTCCCCCTCTAAGGAGCCAGGACCATTAGCTGACCCCAGCCCCGCCACCATGCCTCCTCTTTTAGGTCCAAGAAATGGGACCAGCTGTGGCCTCTGGCCGCCAGCCCACACCCAAGTTTATTGGGACAGGTTTACTCATGGTGCAGGTGTGTCTTGGTTCCCAGAGAAAGGGAGCATTATTCTTCAGGCCCGTGATGCCCCTTGACAGGAGACGTGGGAGTCCTACTGAGAAACAGTTCAACCTTTATAAAATGGAGCCAAGGCTGTGGAAGCAGTTGGGAGAATTCTAAACATCAACCATTTGGGTTGAGAAGATGGTACCTGTGCATTTTGTTCTAGCGGTGGGGTTTTAAGCCATCAAACTTACTTGGCAGTACAGAGGCTGAATGAAAGGGAGGCCAGAAGCAATGCAGCACAGACCAGAATTCTTCAGTCCTGTCTGCGCTCACCTTCTGTGGCTAATTGCAACTCCCTGCTTCTTTGACACTCAACACAGGGTAAAGCTAGGAAGGTCTTGGCAGGTACAGAATATTGGGAATAGATGTGTAGGAGCCAGTGACACGTCGCTCAGTGGCCTGGGCTCTGAGATGGGCTGCGAGGCTGCCTGCTGCTCTTCCTTCCAGAGAGCCCAGCAGCCCTTTCACAAATCACTTTGTGCTTTGGGAATTGAAAATGCACCTTAGCGATGATTATCTGCTTGCTTACCTTTAGGGCAGCCTCTCTCCTTACACCCCCTGGTTATTTTACATATGCACACATATATCTTGCAATTTAAATTTTTATATTTTATTCATATGTGGAGGATTTTTCCTGCAGTTTAGTAAAGCACTAAATATTATATGAACGTTATTCAAAACATGTCCATTCCATAAAACCCGTTTATATGCCGTCATTATCTGCAGCATTAAATACATTTTATGTCATCAGGAATTTTATGATATATTAAAAAATGAATTTCTGCTTAGCTTAAATGCATTAGGGATTATCCTAAGAGAGCTGGCTGAAAATGCAGTCATATTTACTTGTAACTGCCAGAAAATGGCTTGCAAAATTGTCAGTGTCTTTTATTATTCCCTACCACTGGAGAACTTGCTTGTTAATTAGAGAAATTTCAACTGTCATAGTTGGCAATTATAGCTTCTGTATCATTGTCTGGTATGAATAGTCAATGAGAGCTGATTAATATGCATGAGCGGCAGTATATATAGCGTGTGCATTGGACCACAATCCAGCTGCCAGAGTCACTCAGAGGAGGGAGCGGTGTGTGTGTATGTGTGTCTGTGTGCTCGCGCATGCATGCTGCGAGGGAAGGAAGGGGAGCGTGGAAGGAAGCGGGAGAGTTGTTTGCAGCCTCTGGGAGCAGCGCCGGAGTGAAGTGTCGCAGCACCTGGGGCGCTTTGAGGACACCTTCATGCCGGCACACTGAGGGCGCTGCTCCTCTTGGGCGCTGGCGAGTCCGCAGCCTTTCTCTGCCGGCTCTCCAAACATGGGATGCTGTCTGTGCAGCCTGCAGAAGCAAGAGGAGCAGTACAAATTACTCTACGAAGTTTGTCAGGTAACGAGCCGCGTTTTATCCTGGGGGAGTGGCCGGGCACTCACCTGGCTGAGCTTAACTACTGGCAAAGGCAGTGGGGATTTCTGTGCATATTTTATCTGGAATGAGACAACCTTTCTGACATTTCTGTACATGTCCTTTTAAGCCTCTTAGGTGATTTCCCTTACAGTGGCACTTAGGTGCCTGTGTTTGAATATTTCAACAGAAGGTGAGGATCATAAAGTGCATTTCAAGCAGTAACGTCACAAAGCTCCTTTACATAACCTGCCCACTCTCCCCAGAGTAGCTGATGAGTGTCCTAGGCAGGGTCAGCTTCTGGTCACACAGCCTTTGAACAAGTTGGAGAAGACATGGACGATGATTAATGCTGGCATGGTTTTGTCTCTGTTTACAAGTAGTTGTAAGGCGCTCCTTTCAGGAGAGCACAGTGTCCAGTACAGACTTCAGTCTCTCAGCAACTTCTTGTAACAGGACATGTGGTTCAGATTTAGGCTTCGCACTTGCCATTTCTGTGCTTCCCCCTGAGAAAATGTTAAGAACTTCCAGAGCAAGAGGCTTGATCTCAGGTTCTGTCACCCACAGTTGATGACTTCTCTAAACTTCTGCAGCATTACTAACAGGAAATTTCACTGGAGGTGAAATGGGTTTTTTTTAAGGTATGACCCAGAAAACTTAATCATACATTTGTGTGGGGCATTTTATTTTTAAATATTCAAGACTTATCCTGAACTAGAACATGTCCACACTGCTGTTTCTGGCAGTTAAAGATTTTCCCCTTAGATCATTCAAACTCCTTCAAATTTTTCTCCAGTAATCAAAAAATTGTAATCCTGTCAAAAAAGGAATTTTAACATTAGCAAACTAGAAGAAGGTTGTTACAGTGAAGGAAAAAAAGGTGTTTCTTCCTTAATTTATCACTATAAATGGTATATTAATACATTCTTTAAAGGGGCTACACTTGGCTTAAAAAGGAATTTGAGTAGCTGTCAGTTGGGTGCCATTTTCGCACAAGCCAGCAGAGGGCGTTTAGCATTAAAAATACAGCGAGGCAGCTGTGCTGGTGAGTTTGCCTCTGTGGACAATCTAATGATAGAGTGCCTGGGTGAATAAAAGGGGCTGTGTGTGTGTGTGTCTGCCATAAGGCACAGAGAGGGTCAAAACAAATATGTTGGGGCCTAGGCACCCCCACCATCCTCCTTGTGCAGATGGCACATACCTTACAGAAAACAAGCATCTTAAATAGGTATTAGAAATAACACTTCTGACTTATGACTTCACGCTCAGGACTCTGCTAGACTCCTCATCCTTTCACAGCATCTGTGGGCACATTGGAGGTCTGGGCAGAAGTGCCATTGCCACCGGAGATCTGGCCTCTATCCCTTACGTGACCATATGGTGACGTTGTAATCCTAAATTTGCCAAGTTATCGTGTGCATCAAGCCCCACTTCTCAGTGGGTCAGGCACTCAGAAGTGAAGGAAGCAATACCACAAAGCCAGCACCACGGCAGGTGTACACAGACTCTCACCACTGCGTATAAAATAAACACTGTGCGTAAAAGTGTTTTAATAACTTGCTGGCAGGTTTTCCTTTTAACTATGCATGCATGGAAATATTATTTCGCATTCACTGCTGTAGTTGTAATAATTAAACTGTCATCCTCCAAAAGGTGACCCTACCACATTGCCTGGAAATCTGCGTTAACTTGGGCTTTATCCAGCTGTATTATTTAGGCTCCTCCCCACCTCAGCTCCCCAAAAAGAGGAAATCTCAGTTTTGTTTGTTTGTTTTTTACTACGCAAATTTATATGGAAATATTTCTGGCCAAAGCATCGTACAGTAAATAGCTGATAAATGACTTCCATCTGGAATATACTTTTGTCAGCAATTTAGAAAGCCATGCAGATTTATTTTCAGGGAACTCAGACTACTTTTCAGACCCATTACCCTTGTGCCAACTAAGTAAAATCCCCCTTTCTCCTATTCTTCGAGAGTCCTGAACCGTAACATAAAGGAATTCACAAAACACTTGGAGGAATTAATCATCGCACTCCCGCTCTTATTATGCAAAGCCTTATTAGAGCAGAGAAATTAAGGTTTCCATAAATTACAGTTCCAGAAGGTCCGGTGTGTCTGGCTTCAGTAAGCCCTTGTACCCGCAGCACAAAGAGGATCAAATATTCTGGGGCTCAGACTTGATCCGTCCCTCATCCAAAGATAATTCAAAGCGATGCTCTTCATTAGGGCCTTTGGCAAGCTGCCTGCAGTTTCTTTTGGGGGGCTGCTGGGAGCTTAATGATGCAGAACAATGGCTTTGCCTCTTGTTGCACACATACCTTATTGTACCTTTAATCACAATGGAAAAACACCGACAGCACACAAAGGTGCCTGGTCGTTACGGGACTCTGCGGAGAGTGCGCACATCCCAGTGATGTGCGCCGTCTGTTCCAGGGTGCGCTGAGCTCTTGGGGGATAAATGGAATCCTTCTAGGGAGAGCATAAGATTGTCTTCCTGCCCACCCTGGGGTTGAGTTACAGTAGTTCTTGGTGCTTTTCTGGTGACTGTAGTGGCCTGCGGAGCATGACGACAGGGCCGGTGCCTGTAAGAGGTTTAATATTTAACTTAGCAGCTGCTTCATACTTTGGAAAGCTTTCTGTCATCTCGGGTGACTTAGACTATTCAGGAGCACTGTTAAAATGAAAGGATGGGGACGTAGGAAATGAAGATGCTTTCAGCTTATCAAGGGCCGCAGTCTTCTACTTGGCTAAAGTCATCGGCCCGGGAGATCTCATATTCCCAGGGCAATTAGAGAGGGAGCCGAACTGCTCTAGAGCTGTGGCTGGAATCCAGCTTCCAGCTGGTCACCTCTGTGGGGGAAGGGAGGGGACGTGTGCGGGGAGGGGGGGGTCGGTGGCTCAGCTGGATTGCTGCCGGTGACCCCATCGTAGGCCCAGGACCAGCCCTGCACCCAGTTATGTCCCTTCAAAACCAGGGGACAGCCAGCCTGTGGATACTTTGAGAAGGGTCTCTCATGGATGGAAGCCCTGGCGGAGGGTCAAGGAGTGAGTGACACAGTGGGCAGTCTCATTCATTCCTTCCACCTCCTCTGAGGTCGGCCAGAGACTCTTGGTAGAACAGTAACCTTTGCTGATTTGATTATGCAACGGAACTAATTCTGGATGGGACGCAGGCTTCAAACAAGAAATTACAACAACTAACACATTCACGAAAATCTGCATGCTTTTCAACAACTACAGTATTATTTATTGAGCAGTTACTATGTGACGGTGCATTTCCGTATCACATCCCCCCAGCAGCACCAAGAGACAGGTGATGTTAGTATCCCCATTTCAGAGATGTAGGAACTGAAACACAAAGGGATTACCAATCTGGCTGGGAGCCACACCGGCGCTGTAATTCCACAGTTGGTGAATTTTTCTCCTGTGTAAATGACTTACATCTATGTCAGTGACTAGATCACCATGTTATATGGAACACTTGGGTTGGTTTTTCAAATTTGCCCTTGCCTTTGTGAGAGTAACATGCAGACGCCACATTCTCAAACAGGGCCACGTGCCTCTTGGCCCCTCTGTTAGTCTGCTGTTACTTGTCTCGGTTCTCTTACAAATGAGTGGGGTTTCTGGAGAGCCTCTGGTGCCTGCTGTCTGTTCTGGGGAGACAAATGGGCTGGAGAGGTGTACAGAGTTCCCATTAACCTCACAGGCAGCTGTGAGAATGGATGATTTGAGAAAGCTCATGTTCTTTTGCCTCTGAATAACAAAAAAAAAATCAACCAAGAGAAACTTGTGCCTTTTTATGCCCTTTAGTGTTTTAAGTTTTGCTTTTGTTTTAGGCATTTTTTTCTTAATGGAGGTGCTAGGGATTGAACCACTGAGCAGTACCCACCCCCGCAATGTTGTTGGTTTTGAAAAGCAAAAACGTCACCCAGTAACTGTAATTTGCCAGAAAACTGGAGAGAATTGAATTTGTGACCCTTTCTACATCAACCTATTAATTAGACAGTGGGCTAGAAAAATACAGATTTCTACAATAAATGCTAATCAGAATCAACAAGTTTAAGGAATATCCTGGAAACCTGACAGTACACAATCTTATTTTCATATTGAGTTAGCTACATGCAAAACTCAATTAGATGAGTTTACTTCTTTAGAGCAAAGCAACTATGAGTCCGCTGAGAATCAGTGCAGTCATGGTACAGTTACATATGGACAGAGTTAATGGTGGTTAATTAGATGAACACAAACTTGACCTCTACACAGCAGTGTTGAGCCTGGCATCCTTCTGCAAGTGGGATTGTGTTTACTTAAACAATCTATCGATAGATTCTAAAAGCTTTGTTTTAGTCACTGTTTTCAACATGAACATTTACTGTCATCACTGTTGATTTCTCTTCAATTGATGATGGTTCATAAGCCACTTTTATGTTAAGAAATGAGAAGGAATAGCTTAGGGTTAGACCAAGGCTTACTCCCCCTTTTCTACCTGTCTCTTTAGGTACAAAGCTTTTGGGGGAGGGTGTCCAAAAAATTTACCTGCTTTTCCCAGGACTGAGGCCAGTTAGCTACCACCCAAGTTAGATGCCCTTCTGAGCCTTCCCATGATGCCCTACACGCCCCTGGACCCCTGCACTGAGCCTTCCCATGATCCCCTGTGCACCCCTGGACCCCTGCACTGAGCCTTCCTTTAATACCGTGCACATCCCTGTGTCCCTGTAGTTTCTCCTACCTCATTTCCATGTCCTCTGTTCACTCCGCCTCCTCTATTACACTGACCGCCTGAGAGGTCTCTTCACCACACTCACCCTCAGCACATGGCTGGTAGAACATGTTGGATTTTGTATGTGTCTTTGGGGGGTGACGAGCAAGAAAAGAAACCAGTTAGGAACCCCAACAGAGAACTAGCTGCTGGATTAGATGACCGTGATTTGAACCAAGGAGGTGAGGGAGGGAGAACAGAGGATTTACGAGACATTTATTTTTCCTTCATGCACCTAGCACGTTCAGCCAGCCAACTACAGCTGAGACCTGAGCATCTCAGCACCTGGCTCACTGGCTCCCCCATGCCCTTAGAATAAAAGGAACCGTTTAACTCTAGCTGCAGGGCCCTGTGTGATCTGGCCTCCTCGTACCTCTCCATGGCCCCATGCTGCACATTTCCCTCCTCCTCATCTGCCCTGGTCCCTCAGGGCTTCTTTCGGTACCCGGAACCTACCTGACTCCTTCCCTCCAAAGACTTCCACACTACCGTTCCCCTGCACTAACTCAGTTTGGAGAACTCAGCTTCAACATCCTGCTCCCTAGAGAGCCCCCCAATCTTAGAGTTCCCCCACCCCCACAAGCAGTGACCTCTCTGTGCAGTTTATTCCTTCCTTGCTCTTATCACAAATCAAGCACTTACTACCTTGCTTGCCGTCTGTCTCCAGCCCCCAACCCCCAGGAAAACGTGAAGGTGGGCACTTCGCCTTGTTCTCTGTGGCGCCGCTGGTCCTGACGCATAACCAGTAACTAATCAGGACATGCTTACTAAAGTAACTTCCGCATGACGAATGGACCACGTGGGCCCCACTTTGGTCTGGGAGGGTTTACATGATGACAGATGAGCCTGGGTCCCAGGACTCCCATGGCTCCCACAGATACAGATGCATGTTGCCGTGAGGCAGGCGGGACGGAGTCACAGGGAGGGGACCACCCCGTCTCTGAGCTCCTGTCACTTGCCTGCCACAGCAGGCAGAAACAAACACACAGAACAGTGGAAAAAATATAGCTTTAATAAATGACTTTTCTTATGCACATCAATAACACGGGGAGAGGCCATGGCTAAAATGAGGAGGGGGAGGCACAAAAGAATACTGTCAGCAGCTCCGGGAGCACACCCAGCAGAGCCAAAATAGTGCCCCTGCAGTCTCAGCGGTGTGGGAAGCAGCGGAAGACACAGCATCCACTCTCAGGGGCCCAAAAAGCCGTGTTCCTGGCAGCGTCACCTGCGGTGCGATGGCCAGTGTCGTCATATCAGTGAGATGCCGCCAGGCCAAGAGGCAGGCACGAAATGGTCAAGAGTGACTTTGTCTGCTCTGAATGGCTGGCTTTCCTGTTTCTTCACCAAGGGCATATTGTGTGTGTCTGTTGGGGAACTTTGGAGAAGGGGTCCCTTTCCCAGTCTTCTGGTCCCCTGCCTGGCAAGATCATGTTTTTTTCCAATCCGTTTGACAAGACTCATCAGCTTGTAATAAAGAATAATTTGAAATAGTGGAGAAGTGAAAGAAAGTTAGTGGCACCGATGTTCAGTTGTGGAGAACACGGGTCTTGACCTGAGTGGCAGGAGGGATCAAGGAGAGATTCTCTGACAATTGAAGCATCTCCCGAAGTTTCTTCTAAGTCATTTGTTCTCGGAGTGTGGGCCTGGTCCAGCACCATCCCCACCAGCTGGGAGCTAGTTAGAAGGGCATTTCCTCCAGCCCTGCTGAGCCAGAATCTAAGTGGTGCCTGCAGTCTGTGTTTAACAAGCTCTCTGGATGAGTGTGGTGCACATTCAAGTTTGAGAACCTCTTTTCTAGTTTAAACTGAAAATCCTGGAAGAGGGAGGACCCACAGGCTACCTAAACTTTCTGGCAGGTTTTCTTAAGTCTTCCTTTAGATGAGTAGGTGGCAAAACAGGCTCTTATTTCAGACACTTATATGCAGATCAGAAACTCACCATCTGTTAGTTAATACCAAAGACATTATTTTATTTTGCTTAAGCAGAGTTTTCAAGTAAACTGTTGTGTGCTGTCTAGTTTGCAAGTGAAAAACTGTAGGTTAGTAAAGTTTTGTCTGTAGAAGATACACCGCGGGGGTGTGTGTGTGTATGTGTGTATCTTTTACAGATAAAACTGCACTGACCATCAGTTTTGTTTTTTTTTTTCCAACGGCTGTCCTTCTCAGAATCACCCCAGATTCCAAAACTATCCTGTGTCCTCCTAAACTACTTACTGTCCTGTTCTACAGACACTCGCACTCCCTTCTCAACAGTAAATGGGAAAATAATCTAATAAAAGTAATTCTGAATAATGTGAACCTCCTGCCAGAAGAGAATGTGTTTTTAGAAAGGACCTTGTCACCCAAGCGAATCCTAATGTTCAGGATTTTCAGGAAGTTGGATCAGAGACGTCTTTGGGATGAGCCATGTAACTGTCACCGTAATGACAGCTCATGCCATGCAGGCCTTGGTTTTGAGGGACGTCACGGTGGCAGGGCTCCATCTGACTGTTCTGTCTGTTATACAACATCACTGGCCATTTGATAATACTTAAACAATTCTTTCAGGATACATCTCTCTTTGTTTGTCAGAGGATCAGCATTTGTAGAGTTCTCACTAAGTCTTGCAAAATTACCCCCCAAATAAGCCTCTCTGTGTAATACTCAACATATATACTCCTCGTATTTGAGTTTCTTTTTGTGCGTGTGAAGTGCCTGTTGAGGGTTTGCCCAGTTCTCTATCGGATTTTTCTTCTTCTTTTCTTGGTTTGTAGGATTTTTAAAATGATAGTCTGCATACAAGTTCCTCATCAGTTACGAGTTACATTTTCTTCCAGCTGGTGACTTCCCTTTCCCTCTTCTTTACAGTGTCTTGATGAGCCAGATCCCTTAACTGAATGTCATTGAGCATATCAGTCTTTTATTATGGTTTGTGCTTTTAGTCTTTGCTGGGGAGTATGATCTTTACCTTCAAGTCATAGAGCTTCTCTCCTGTGTTTTCTTCTAAAAGTTTTATGTAGGCTTTGCCTTTCACAGTTACCTTTTTTATATATGGTGTAAGGCTGGAGTCCAACTTCATTTTGTCATATGGATTTTCCAGTACCACTTGCAGAAAAGCCCATCTCTTCCCCAAGCAGGGGCAGGGCCAGTTTTCCTGTGTGGTTGGGACTGTTCCTGGCTGTTCTGTTCTCGTCCATTTATTCTCCCAGCACCAGAATGGCACTGAGGGCGTCTAATATCTCTTGCTCTAGTGTGCAGTAATTCTCGGTCCCTGACAGAGCAGGGCCCTTCCCAGAGCCTCCTTGGTGCATTCTTCTTGGCTGTCTATGGTGCTCTGGTCACTCATGGACATGGATGTTCAGCTTGTCAAGGTGACATGTTGGTGGTGGTCTTCTCAAAGTGGGTGGTGAATTCACACGTGTTCATTGTAGCATTGTTTGTAACTACATATATCTTACATATTTTTAAATTCAATATTTAATAAAAATTAAAATATTAATAGAAGACCCAAGAAGAAATATTTTAAAGCCTCTCCCTTCCCCCAATTTGGAAGGAAAGGAAGTCACAAATAGTAATGGGGGAGAAGCAGTTGATAAGCTATAAAGATCTTTATAAAGTGTAGAATACTGCTTTATTTTTTTCTTAACATTAAACATTCTGCATCCACAGAAGAATCTTCTTAACTCGTAACATTTGTTGTAACAGAAGAGAAAATATCTGTAAGACTAGAGTTAGCGCTAGCGTCTTTATAAACACGTTTCCTGACAGTGTGCACGTCTGCATGTTTCTGTATAAAGAAGTCTTCAGCAAAAATGTTGGCCCTTTTTGTGAACAAACAGTGCATAAACCAAATAATGCAGACACTTACTATTCAAAGCATTAAACCAATGAAAAAAGAGTTAATGTGCCAGACATCTGGGAAGATGACAATTTCCTTACCGTGTGTTAAGCAATTTACCATAAAATTACCAGATACATTCCTGTTTTGCCATACGTGGCAATTAATTATTCCCCTCACCTGCTCAAAGTGTCAGTGGTTGGGGCCCATGACATTAAAAGTGACGTGCATTTTAATAAAAAATTCTAAAGGATAGGGACCGATTTTCTGTTATCAGGGGGCTGTTTACTATTTGGGGAGTCGGAAAAACCTCAAGGGAAATTACCATCCTTCATAACAGTATAGCATTTGGCATCAGGAGGTGAAAAGCACATCCTTTCCACCTTAGATACCAGCTACCCCAGGCTGCACTTACCTGTGTGTACTGACGTGGTCCCGGATGGAGTAGTTCCTTAGCCGGAGGTACCTGTCTTCCCCCAGCCTGGCATTTTCCCCTCTCTAGTTCTCACTCTAGCAACTTCCTCAGCCTAAGATTTGTCGTATAGGGCTAGGTATCTGGAGACTTCACAGGAATTAAAGTTGAGGTTGTTTGGCCTGTCTGATCTGTCCCACTCCGATGAAGTTTCTGTGCAAGAGTGGGGCCTGGGAGCCAGTGGTTGTCACCCTAAGAGTGAAGGGAGGGAGGCAGGCACCGTGGGGAAATCAATGTGAAGAGTTAGTGCATCTTTTTTCGCACTTGGCCATGAAGTTTGAGAAGCAACTCTATTCCGTATCCAGCCACAGTGAAGTAATGTCCAGACAAAGGAGGAGGCATTCCAGCATTGTATTATTTATCCTTGAGTTAGCAGTAAAGGCCCAGGGTTAATCTATTCCAGTGATTTGGAGCTGTATGTTTATTAGCATAAGCTAAGCTAAGAATAGCAGTGACGACTACCTTATTGAGTGTATTTCCTGTGCTCGTGGTCTCTGTCCATGTGTTATACACGTGGAACTCTCACATCGCCCCTTATAGTCCAGGTACTACTGCTGTTTCCACTTTCCAGGTGAGAGAACTGAGGGTTCGTTGGAGGTGCTCACTGACTTGCCTGGCATCAGTCAGGTGGTAAGGGGGAGCACGGCCGGTTATCCCAACGCAGGACTGTCTGACTCAGGCACAGGCCTGACAGTGGGCAGGTCCCGCTCTCATTCCTGCCACACACACTTAGACGTCCCTCTGTGGTCCAGGTATCGTGCTGAGTATCTGGCATCTCGCCACGATGGAAGCAGAGTCCCTGCCCTGTGGGGCTGGCATGCGTGAGGAAGAGAGGGAAGGGGAGTCGGAAACTAAATCTTACACCAGTGAGCTTACGGTTACAGTGTAAGGTAAACTGCAAAGGAACGTGGGTCTCGTACAACAGCATCATAGAAAGACCTGACCGGGAAACCGTGCTTGCTTTTCTCCTCTGTCAAGTGAGGTAGGTCTACAGAGGTAGAGGTGACAAGATGTAGCATGTGTTCCTCAGGTGGGAGTTCACCTTGTTTTATTAAGGTAGGAGAGAGATTCCATCTGCACGTTATCCCACATGAGAGTCACCCTCTGGTTGTCCTGAGGCCAGCATTTATTGAGTGCCGACTGTGTTCTCTGGGCCACAGGCTGAAAGACTGAAAACAGCCCCTGTGCTCACAGCGTTCATTTGAGGAGACAAAGCGGAGACCTCCTTTTCCTCAGGGTCAGTGTATGAAAGGGGGAGGCTCACGGCTGTGCCGCAAGTAGCTTTGTGATGTGGAAAGTTCTCTGAGCCTCTCTGAGCCTTAGACTCATCCTCTGAAGCACAGGAATGCAAACTCCTCCTCCTCCTAGGGTGTTGGGAGTGTGCTGGTGAGCTCTGAGATGTCAGAGTGCATGCCTGGAACACAAATGGCACGATACTGCACTGAATGCTGTTACACGTTGTCAAGCGAGCCAATGAAAGGTGGTAAGGGACCAAGGGAGAAAGCTGGCATTTCTAGAGGAGCTGGGGGCAGCCAGGTCTCCAGAATTGGGTCAAAGAGGATTGTCATTATGAGTCGTAGGTCTCCGGGGGAATGGAGCCAGAAAAGCCAACTTCCCTAGACATCCTTGGGTACCGTTGTTGCTACGAAATGTCTGTTAAAGGAACAGTGGAGATTGAGGTTTTTAAAAGATACATGTAAAGTCAAGGCTTCCCCAGAATAATACACAGAAGTGGAACTACACAGTATGTTTGGAGGAGATGCTCAGATTCGGTCCTTTGTTCCATAGGGTTTTTTTTTGTTTTTTTTTTTTTACATTTTTTATTGAGTTTTAGCTATTTTACAGTGTTGTGTCAAATTCCAGTGTAGAGCACAGTTTTTCAGTTATGCATGAACATAACATATATTCATTGTCACATTTTTTTTTTTTTGCTGTGAGCTACCCCAAGATCTTGTATATATTTCCCTGTGCTATACAGTATAATCTTGTTTATCTATTCTGCATATGCCTGTCAGTATCTACAAATTTTGAAATCCCAGTCTGTCCCTTCCCACCCACCTTGGCAACCACAAGTTTGTAATTCTGTGTCTATGAGTCTGTTTCTGTTTTGTATTTATGTTCATTTTTTTTCTTTTTTTTAGATTCCACATATGAGTGATCTCATATGGTATTTTTCTTTCTCTTTCTGGCTTACTTCACATAGAATGACATTCTCCAGGGACATCAGTGTTGCTGCAAATGGTGTTATGTTGTCTTTTCTATGGCTGAATAGTATTTCATTGTATAAATATACCACTTCTTTATCCAGTCACCTGTTGATGGACATTTAGGCTGTTTCCATGTTTTGGCTATAGTAAATAGTGCTGCTATGAACATTGGGGTGCAGGTGTCATCCTGAAGTAGGGTTCCTTCTGGATATATGCCCAGGAGCGGGATTCCTGGGTCATATGGTAAGTCTATTCCTAGTCTTTTGAGGAATCTCCATCCTGTTTTCCACAGTGGCTGCACCAAACTGCATTCCCACCAGCAGTGTAGGAGGGTCCCCTTTTCTCCATAGCCTCTCCAGCATTTGTCATTTGTGGACTTTTGAATGATGGCCATTCTGGCTGGTGTGAGGTGATACCTCATTGTAGTTTTGATTTGCATTTCTCTGATAATTAGTGATGTTGAGCATTTTTTCATGTGCCTATTGATCATTTGTATTTCTTCCTTGAAGAATTGCTTGTTTAGGTCTTCTGCACATTTTTGGATTGGGTTGTTTGGTTTTTTTTTCTTATTATGAGCTGCTTATATATTCTGGAGATCAAGCCTTTGTCGGTTTCATCGTTTGCAAAAATTTTCTCCCACTGCATTGTAGTTTTGTTTTACTTATGATTTCCTTTGCTGTGCAGAAGCTTGTAAGTTTTAGGTCCCACTTGTTTATTCTTGCTTTTATTTCTATTGCTTGGGTAGACTGCCCTAGGAGAACATTTTTGAGATGTATGTGAGATAATGTTTTGCCTATATTTTCTTCTAGAAGGTTTACTGTATCTTGTCTTATGTTTAAGTCTTTGATCCATTTTGAGTTTATTTTTCTGTATGGTGTAAGGGAGTGCTCTAGCTTCATTGCTTTACATGCTGCTGTCCAGTTTTCCCAACACCATTTGTATGTTCTTGCCTCCTTTGTCGAAGATTAGTTGACCGAAAGTTTGTGGGTTCATTTCGGGGCTCTCTGCTCTGTTCCATTGGTCCATATGTCTGTTTTTGTACCAATACCATGCTGTCTTGATGACTGTAGCTCTATAGTATTGTCTGAAGTCTGGGAGAGTTATTCCTCCAGCCTATTTCTTTTTCTTCAGTAATGCTTTGGCAATTCTAGGTCTTTTGAGGTTCCATATAAATTTTACTGTGATTTGTTCTAGTTCTGTGAAATATGTCCTCGGTAATCTGATAGGGATTGCATTTAAGCTGTAAATTGCCTTGGGCAGTGTGACCATTTTAACAGTATTGATTCTTCCAATCCAGGAGCATGGGATGTCTTTCCACTTTTTAAAGTCTTCTTTAATTTCCTTCATCAATGGTTTATAGTTTTCCATGTATAAGTCTTTCACCTCCTTGGTTAGATTTATTCCTAGGTATTTTATTACTTTGGGTGCTATTTTAAAGGGGATTGTTTCTTTATTTTCTTTTTCTGTTGATTCATCATTAGTGTAAAGAAATGCAACTGACTTTTGAACGTTAATCTTGTAACCTGCTACGTTGCTGAATTCTTCGATTACTTCTAGTAGTTTTTGTGCAGACCTTTTAGGGTTTTCTATATATGGTATCATGTCATCTGCATATAGTGACACTTTTACCTCTTCTTTTCCAATTTGGATCTCTTTTATTTCTCTCTTGCCTGATTGCTGTGGCTAGGACTTCCAAGACTATGTTGAATACAAGTGGTGATAGTGGGCAGCCTTGTCTTGTCCCAGATTTTAGTGGGAAGCTTTTGAGTTTTTCACCGTTGAGTACTATGCTGGCTGTATGTTTGTCATATATAGCTTTTATTATGTTGAGATATGTTCCCTCTATACCCACTTTGGTGAGACTTTTTTTATCATAAATGGGTGTTGAACTTTATCAGATGCTTTTTCTGCATCTTTTGAGATGATCATGTGGTTTTTGTCCTTTCTCTTGTTGACATGATGTATTACATTGATTGATTTGCGTATGTTGAACCACCCTTGTGTCCCTGGGATGAACCCCACTTGATCGTGATATATAATCTTTGTATGTACTGTTGGATTCTATTTGATAATATTTTGGTTAGGATTTTTGCATCTATGTTCATCAGTGATAGTGGTCTGTAATTCTCTTTTTTGGTGGTGTCTTTGCCTGGTTTTGGTATCAGGGTGATGGTGGCTTCATAGAATGGGTTTGGGAGTATTCCCTCATTTTCAATCTTCTGGAAGAGTTTGAGAAGGACTGATATGAGTTCTTCTTTGTATGTTTGGTAGAATTCCCCAGTGAAGCCGTCTGGTCCTGGACTTTTATTTGTAGGGAGGTTTTTTATTGCTAATTCGATTTCATTTCTGGTGATCTGTTTGTTCAAGTGGTCAGTTTCTTCTTGATTCAGTCTTGGTGGACTGTATGTTTCCAGAAACTTGTCCATCTCCTCTAGGTTATCCATTTTGCTTCCATATAGTTTTTCATAATCTTCTCATATGATATTCTGTATTTCTATGTTATTTGTTATAATTTCTCCATTTTTCCTTTCTTATTTTGCTTATTTGTGCTCTTTTTTCTTCTTTGTGACAGAGGCTTGTCGATTTTATTTGCTTTTTTAAAAAAACAGCTTTTGGTTTGATTGATTTTTTTTCTGTTTTTTGTTTTTTTTTTTTTTTAATCTCTATTTTATTTCCTCCCTGATCTTTATTATTTCTTTCCTTCTGCTGACTTTTTGGGGTTTTTTGCTCTTCTTTTTCTAATTCTTTTAGCTGGTGGGTTAGATTGTTTGAGATTGTTCTTCTTTTTTGAGGAAGACCTGTAGCACTATAAACTTCCCTCTTAGTACTGCCTTTGCTGCGTCCCATAAATTTTTCTGTGGTTGTGTTTTCATTTTCATTTGTCTCAAGGTATTTTTTAATTTCAGTTTTGATTTCATCATTGACCCATTGGTTTTTTAATAGCATGTCATTTAATCTCCATGCTTTCCTTTTTTTCTCCTTTGTTTCTCTATAGTTGATTTCTAGTTTCATGGCATTGTGGTCAGTAAGATGCTTGAGATAATTTCTTTCTTCCTAAAATTGTTCAGGCTTCTTTTGTGCCCAAGTACATGATCAATCCTAGAAAATGTTCCAGTGCACTTGAAAAGAATGTATATCTTATTCTAGGGGGGTGTAATGCTCTGAAAATATCCACCAAATCTAATTTTTCTATTGTATCATTTAATTTCTCTGTTGCCTTATTTATTTTCTTTCTGGAAGATCTGTCTAGTGATGTTAATGTGGTGTTAAAATCTCCAACAGTGATTGTATTCCCATCAATATCCCCCTGTATCTCTGTTAGTAATTCTTTTATGTACTTAGGTGTTTCTATATTGGGTGCATATATATTAACAAGTGTAATATCCTCATCTTGTATTATTCCTTTAATCAGTATAAAATGTCCTTCTTTATCTTTCTTTATGGCCTTTGTTTTAAAGTCTATTTTGTCTGAAATCAGTACTGCTAAACCTGCTTTTTTGGCTTTTCCATTTGCATGGAATATCCTTTTCCATCCTTTCACTCTCAATCTATATGTGTCCTTCTCCCTAAAGTGGGTCTTTTGTATGCAGCATATTGAAGGTTCTTGCTTTATTATCCAGTCTGCCACTCTGTGTCTTTTGATTGGAGCATTTAGTGTATTAACATTGACAGTAATTAATGATATATATGTGTTTATTGCCATTTTAAACTTATTTTTGCAGTTGATTTGGTATTTCCTCTTTGTTCCTTTCTTCTTCCTTTCGTGGTTTGGTACTTTTCCTTTGTATTATCTTGGATTTTATTTAGTTTTTGTGACTCACTTCTAAGTTTTTGGCTTTAAGGTACCGTCGAGTATGTTTTGAACACCTACAGGGTGCCAAGTGAGGACAGCCACTGGCCGTGCTGCAGTGGTTGCAAATTAAAATGTTCCTGGTCCTCACAGTTCTTACCACCCAGAGATGGAGGAGGATGTCACCAGGTTGCTGCTCGGGTGAAAGCGCCCCTGTGGCCAGCACTGTGGTGGCCGGTTGCAAGCACTAGGGGCCCTGGGTTAGGACCCAGTCACGGGGCGGCCAGGCCGAGCCTCCTGGTCATGGGAGCGTGGGGCCATCGGCAGAAGCCAGGCAGAGGCTCTGGGGCAGGAGGATCCCGGGGTTTCTAGGAAAAGCCTTTCATTAGTAATACTTGTGTGTGCATGCGTCCCATATGCTCTCGTACCCGGAGAGGGCTTTGTTTCCAGGGTGCTGTGTCAAGTTGGAGACATGCTCGTTGAACTGCAGCCAGTGAAAACACTTTCAAAAGCATAAAAGTGCTGTTTCGGTGGTGGTGTGATTCTACAACATGTGTTTGAAAGAAGAAATGTTCAGGGAAGGCATTAAAAATGTTAGCCATATCCCTGCCAAACTAAAAAGCTAATGCCAGGAGTGAGGGGATATGTGTTTTGTAATTACAGATTTTTTAAAAGGCTTTTAGAGTTACACACTCATATCAATAAATAGGAGCCCATATTATTACTTCCAGCTCTAATTTGACATAATCAAAATCATGTACACAGACTGGCCTTTCTCTCTCTCTGGAAAAACCCTACATTTCCTCCTATTCTCATTGCATTATCAAGTGTTTTGTTTGCTTCATTAATTCCTTCCCAAGTGATTTGCTCCTAGTAGGTTTCTAGCAAGTTCCGCCCACGTCTCATAAATCATCTTAGAAAATGCTGCACGTTCTTCTCCGTCCTGGGGACTAGAGTCCTCACACCAATTCCTGTGCCCCTGCAAATAGTTGTATTCGCCCTCCTCTCAGAAAATTACCATCTTCTGTTTCGTTATTAAAACTCTCTACCGATGTAACAGCAGAGGAGAGATTTCAGAAGGGGGCGCTGGCCAGCCCCTCGCTGGAGAACTCCACTGCTCTCTGTGCTGGAACATACTCAAGGTCATTTTGTCATCTAAACAGTTTCTCCAGGTGGCCGTAGGCAGAGGAGTTCATCTCCTCTCTGCCCCCTGCTGGACCTGAGAGTTGGGGGGATGTTTGAAAGGACCTGCTACCCTGATGGGATAGTTCTGTGTAATCAAAACAGACAGCAGGAAAATGAAATCAAGAGGTTTTAACTGAGTATCCAGAGGATGTGAAAGTATTTGGGGGCACAAGTCTTGCTCCCGGGATGTGACAGGATTGTTGGAGCAGGGGACAGTGGAACTGTGTCTAGAGAGGCAGGCAGGCACCCAGCCAGGTGATGGGCAATCTGAAATGATCAAGGAGGACCTCAGGGTCCCGTGAGATTCACCCAGCAGTATAAATCATCATCAGTCTAGAGTAAGCCCCCCTTTTAAGCCCCCCTTTTACAGTTGAGGAAACTGAAGCCCAGAAAGGACTCATGGTTTCTTTTGAAAAAAGTATTATATTTTGTCTACTTTATCTTACTGTCCCATCATCTACCAGTTACAAAATTCATGTGTTTGTGATTTAGTGTTTTTAATCCAGTTCATAGTTTCTACGATTATCTTGAATTTTATTTTTTATTTCTCTTCGGTTCCACAAACTTATCACAGGCCTCCTATATGCTAGGTGTCCTGTGCAGCTGACATACACGATTATTTGGCCATTCTTATTTCCCAGAGTTTAATCACCAAAAAAGCGAGGATCAATTATTACAATGTGGTCATATTTTAAGCCCTTCGGTGCCTGTGAAGTCAAGAGGGTGAGTCATTTTATTTCCTATTTTAGAGCTGATTAATATCCAAGGATGTCATCATTATTCTTTTTGTGCCATTTATAAATCACAGTTATAAATCTTTGAGAAAGAAGTCCCAACATAAGTTTATTTTTGATTCATAAAGGTTCTAAATCTTCCCGGTTTCTGTTTCTTCCACCGTAGATGCCTCCAGAGTCAGTTATTCTCACTTATTTTCATTGGTTCTTCTTTCAAACCCAGCATTTTCAGAAGTCTGCATTAATTCCTCACAGCCACTGTCAGGTAACTGCATATCCGAGTGGCAAGAACTTAGAATTTATACAATCTATTGATGTAAAGTTGTTCCTGGTCTCCAGTTGTAAGAGAGGGTCTCAGCAAAGTATGAACATTTTGTCAATCCAGTAAAGTTAGGTCTGGATTCATTATTGCTTGAAAGCACTCCTAGAGGGGATATTTATGCGTCTTACAGATGGAACATGAGCTGGTGGGGTGAAGGTTGGCTTTTTTTTTTTAACATTTTTTTATTGATTTATAATAATTTTACAATGTTGTGTCAAATTCCAGTATAGAGCACAATTTGTCAGTTATACATGAACATATATATATTCATTGTCACATTTTTTTCTCTGTGGGCTACCATAAGATCTTATATATAGAAGGTTGGCTTTTTTTTGGACATTTGATTCAAATTTAGAAATAGATTTCAGCCCCACAGAAAAGAGGCAACTATTTTCTCCTCTAACCTACATTTCTGCAACAAGCTGAGCAACAGTTTGCAATTAAAAATTTAGAATTTTGTCAAGGCTCAGGATGAATACAAGGTTAGTTTCTGTGCTTTAATTATGTCAACTAGATAAGCAGTGAAATGGTGCCTGTCCCCAGCCACACAGCATCACTGTCCACAGTGATGGTGTCAGAATGAAATATGGAGACCTGCTCCCACTCTGAGCACATCTGAGCAACAAGGGCTGCCCTGCTAACCGCAGGCTCCAATTCTGCAATTTTTCTTTTCCTTCCTAGTTCTGATCATGAGCAGATTAGAGAAAATTTCATAATGTAAATGCCAACAATTACCCAGCATAATACCACTTGGAACTCCTGATGCCCAAGAAGGGTCAAAACTAAGAATCCAGGAAATCTGTAAGTGGACATGGTTTGGGTTTTTAATACAGTTCTTAAACACCAATAATGTGGGATACTTTATGCGAAGAACAGAGTTTCAGGAGCCAGTGGGTGGAGCTGCCCTCTTTGAAGGTGAGGAACGTGTCACATTTCGCAGGGGACTGTTGGGATAGGAGACTGAGTAGCTTTATTAATCAGCCATCACAATAAACCATTCTTCCTCCTGTAATCTAACCTTGTTGTGGTTTTCCAGCAAAGGGGTGGAGATGTAGGATTCCAGAGTCTTAGGAAGCAAAGTGTCCAGCAATGATGGGTAGCTGAGGTCGGGGCAAGGACAGCAAGTAGTGAACATCCACAGGAACTTGTGAGGAAAGCCCCCAAGAAGGAGTGGGGACTTAGGGCCCTGGCCATTACAGGGAGCCTGTGTTTAGGGAGGAATCCAGCAGCAGAACCGCACAAGTTCTCTAGAAACCCAGAACCTGCCTAGGTCCTTACTCATTTCAAGTTTTTGAAATGAGTTAATAGCTCTGGAACCCTGAGGCAAGTCCCTTAGAGTCTCAGCTTCCTGTCAAAATGGAAATAACATGGGGGTGGGGAGGGCTCCATTCCTAAGTATCTCTTTGGTCTGCTTGGGCCACTTCCGCCACTTTCTTCCTAGCCTCTTCCAGTCCATTCTTCACACAGCAGCCAGTGCTGTGACTGTGTCTCTCAGATGCAAATCTGAACACGTATCCTTTCCTGTCAATTCTCTACCCCCTCTTAAGTCATCTCAAAACCAAAGTCCTACCTATAGCCCCTGAGAGTCAGCATGGTCTGTGCCTGCCCACCCCTCCAGTCTCATCACATAAGCATCTCTGTTCCTCCTGTCCTGACGCTCATGTGGACCAGGTTTCTTCCTGCCACAGGGCCTTTGCACATGATGCTCCCTCTGTCTGGAATACTCTCTCCTCTCTTCCTCCCCACATAAATCCTGATTTATCTTTAACATGTCTTCTGATTTGTCTTCAACATGTCTTCCTCAGTGGAGCTCCCTCTTCCTAACACCTGCCCCTCTATCTCTGCCAGGTTCTATTTCCTTCCCTGAGTTAGGGGATTGTCAGCATGTCTCTTTAACCAGACTAGGAACTTCCTGGGGGCAGCTCCCATTACTGGTTTTGCTCACTAATGCAGTGAGGTTTCAATAATGGTATTGGGCAACATAGTCATTCTCAGTATTTATTATTCATGTGCTGAATGCACACAAATGAGTGATTGAATGTACATTGCCTACCCATGGTGTGTGGTCCAGAGAAAATAATCAGAAGTATTAGACATTTATCGCTCAAAGAAGTAAAAGGATGTGTACTGTCAAGTAGCTGTGGTCTTTGTTTTTTTGTTGTTTTTGTTGTTGGGGGTGATTAGGTTTACTTATGTATTTATTTACTTTAGAGGAGGTACTGGGGATTGAACCCAGGACCTCGTGCATGCTAAGCATATGCTCTACCACTTGAGCTAGACCCTCCCCCCTAGCTGTGGTCTTTGCATGACACTTTGAATTCCAGCCATACTTTCTAGTTTTCCGCCAATGTAGAACTTCTAAATATGCTTCTTTGGAAATTGGAGGTATTTGAGAAGATAGATCATAATTTATTTAGAAGGGTGATTGTGGACAAGTCAACTAATAATTACTACAGTAGGGAGACAAAAGAAAAACTAGCCATTCTCTCCACATTCGGTGGTAGTTTTATTTTTATTCTGACACCAGGCCCTTTCCAGTTGATTTTTTTTAAACCCCTAAGACTACATTTAATCTTTATGTCGTTTTATTCGAGGAGCCTGTCACTGTCACTTTAATGGAAATTTTACTAATCTGTCTGAAACTCACTAGATGAACTATAGCTGGCGATGCAGGAGTCAGAATTAGTTTTCGTCTAAGTGATACACATCATAATTTTATGTCTTTGGATAGAAAATGGAAAACAAAAAAAGAACAAAGAGAGATTCCCAACCACTATTTGAGGCTACACAGGTCCATGAGCGCCAGGAAATTCTATTTGAAGTGAAATCAACTTTAGCTTTAATTTTCTTTCTGACGTTCACTAGTTTGTTACCTGACCTTTGTGTTGTGTAGAGATAGTCAGGAAATTTCACAATCCTGTTAAGAGAAGCAAATAAAGGGGCGGCCATTAAGGCCAGTAAGCATTTTTCAAAATTAGCTTTCTTGGCCTGACTCCTCTTTAAGATTCAAAAGCTTCCAAAAGCCTGATGCTACAGATTTCATTACTGCTCGAGTTTTCTCTTTTAACAAAAGACTCCTTTTGCCCTAATTGGACTATTTCAAATAGTGTTCCACTGCCAGGACTTCACAAAATGCCCTGGGACGTGGATGTTCATGTTCGTAGGACGAGATGTGCTAAAATTTGATGAGACATGTTAGTAAGAAAGGGATTAAGAGAAGAAATAGGTTCCCCTCTGCTTTCAGCTTCTCTGCAAGTAATTAGGAAGGGGGTGGGTTAGTGAACATCTAAAACTAGTGTTCTTTCCTCTCTGCTCATTAAGCATGGTCCCAACACCACGGTGAGCTCCTGGGTAAGCTCAGCTGACAGAGGCCCACCCCTCCAGCAGCGCCATACCCCCAGGGCACGTCCAGTGAGTGTCCTCCTCTGGGGAGGATCTGTGTTCTTCCCACTGGAGACTCACTGTCCTTGTCTGGGGTCCACCCCACTCTTGCTGATGACGCTTTTTCACCCCACCCTCCCTTCTTGGGATCAGCGTAATCAGCTGTTCACACTTCCTCTGCTGTGGGGCTGAGGCCAGGTCAGAGCACGCCAGCTGTGCTGCCCAGGGGTGAGAGCGCGCATGCGCAGGTGGGCAGACCTGGTTCCAGTCCCACCTCTCCTGCTCGTGAGCTGCACAACTTGTAGGAAGCTGCTTAAACTCCTCACCGGGCTTTTATTTCTTTGTCTGTAAAAGGAGAGGTAATACCACTTACCTCACCAGTGACCTTCTTATTGTGAAATGGGATGAGACTGTCCATATAAAATACTTAGCATATATAAAATATTTAAATAACAAGGTTCTACTGTATAGCACAGGGACCTTTATTCAATATCTTGTAATAACCTGGAATGAAAAAGAATATTAAAATGAAGATATACACATAAATGAATCACTATGCTGTACACCAGAAGTTAACAAAACATTTTAAACTGACTATACTTCAATTTAAAAAAAAAAAAAAAGTACTGAGCACAGTGCCTGGCCCAGCGCTGACACCCAGTACTTAGAGTTCAGTGTGTGACATCCTTGAGATGGATGCCGGGGTCCTGAAAAGGCCTCCTTTTCCCCATAAATGAGTAGACTATAGAATCTTTTTTATGGGTATTCTTATGTGATTTATTTGCAGTAAAGTTTTTATGGAAATTTGGCAGCTGGGATTTTTAGGAGCCACACGTGGGCCAGCATCTCCTGGAAAAGTGGTGACTATGAACCCAACTCCTTTCTAAGTCCTTTCAACCCGTCTTCACACCTCCACTTATAGATGAGAGACAAGGCGAGGTGGGTAGCTGGTCCAGGTTCATAGGGCTGTAACCACAGCTAACACTGGGCCCTGTGCTAAGATCTTTAATTGTCACAAAAGGAGGTAATTCCTTTAATATCCCCCATTTCCAGCGGAGGACACTGGGGCACACAGGGTAGAATAATTTACCTGAAGTCACATACCTGGTAAATTGGTAGAGCAGGGATTCAGACCCCTGTGTGTCTCACCCCACCAGAAGTGGTTCAAATATACTGTAATTTGATGGATGTCTGCACTCTCGTTTACAGTGGGATTTGAGGGTGATGCTATCAAGGCTTCCGACATAGATAAGCAAGATTTTGTTGATAAAGGTAGGATTTTTACCTTAAGCATCTTACAATATTTCATGACTAGTATTTTTTAATCTGAATACATACATGATTTTTAGCCTCTGTCTTTAAGACATGTCGTCTCTTTCATCACTGGGACACCAGGATTTAGGGAAAATAAGTAAAGGACTTTAAAACCTGACTGGTTTCAGTTAGACACAAGGAAGACTTCTCTAATACGACAATTTCCCAGGCTCTAAATTCATCCATGCAGGATGCTCAGAGTGTAATTAGGGGGGAATCTTCCAGTTAAAGAAACACTAAACCTAGGGACATAACATCAGGACCTGTTTAGAAATGACTGTGGACAAACCCCACCGCGGTCCCTACTGCAAACCAAGCGCACCCGTACAGATGGAAGTTTTACCACGTAGGATTTCAGGTCTATGTGAGCAGAGTCTGTTTATCCATACAGATCTCTACAGTGAGCGCTTTCTGCAGAAGGACATTAATTTGAGATACATTCATTCATTAAGACTCATATTCCTTCCTAAGTGCCATAATACCTGCATTTTAGGCAGGCTGGCCTTCCCTTTATAAGGCCCAGAGCAGACTATGAATTTGAGATAAATTAAGACAGACAGGAGTTCCCTGAATGAAAAAAGATCTTTTTAAAATCCAGCCTAAGTCAGGGCTTGAAACCTTTCACTTTTCCGTATGTGGTTTAGTATCGTCTATTGCTTCCAGTGGAATCTAAGTTTTAATTAGTTTGAAAACAGAGGTGTGATATTTTACAGAATGAAATCACTGCCCCTGTATTTAATTAAATGAACCCTATAAAAGTTGGGTTTTAGCCTGGGGCATAATTTATAGTAGGCTGGTTTTAAAATTGCATTAGCACTTCATACCGAGGTCATTTGCACATGTAATAGAAATCGAGGTGATGGTGGTACGCTGATCCTCGTCTTCCCATAAACAGAAACTTGCTTTCTAATACGGAGAGAGTATGGTATGACTTTTCCAACTATATTTTAAAATATCCTGAACTGCTTACAATTATGTTGTAGGGAATTTTAAAAGCTTTCTGGCTCTTGTTCCGAAAGGAGATTTTTTTTTAAGTGTATGACAATAGTTTTATCAATGGAATTTATTGGTAGACAGTGAAAACCAAGACTGTTTCTAGGTCATGGGCTCAATTAGTGTTCCAGTGTGCACAGTCTCAGATCAACCTGGCCTCCTTGACCCTATCAAATCCCTCAGTAAGATGCCCCAGTGAAGTGCTACCCACAGTGCGCTCCATCTGACCATTTCTTAAGTGGCTCCCACGTGCTATGGCCTCATTTTTTCCCCAAGAAATGTTTCCAAGTGGCATCTCATCAGCCAGGAGGGGAATAAGTCTCACTAAATAACCTCAGTAAATGGTGAATGAGTGAAAGATGGACAGATGGATGTTCAATGAAATCTACCCCAAAGTGGAAAAACACACAAGCTTTGCTTAGTTCTCAGGACTGTGGAAAACGTCGTCATGAGCACTTCATACAAAGAGCCACAGTCCTGGTACCCAGGCTTAAAGACAACCAGGAAGGAATCAGTCCACGCCCTCAGCATCATGGTCTGTCTTGTCACTGCAGACCTTACACTAAAGGACTTCTTTAGTGTCCAGTCATATTTGCAGCAGCGATGTGTGCCCTGAGACAAACTGGTTGGATTTTCCACCCTAATTGCACCTACGTCCCAGGGGACCATCCAGAGCCTTAGGTGAATAACTAAAGCATTTAATTTATAATAAAGTTTGCAATCAGCATTTCTTCTTCCAAAACATTCCATTTACTTGGTTTTAGAGCTGCATAAACTGTTTTAAAAGCAATCTGCTCAATTGGGCGAGTTAATGATATTTAATTTGACTGGGCCAAACGTCACGGGATGAACATCCCTCCTGTAATTGCAGCCATCATCAGCGCCGTTTTGTGTAATGTACATGTAATGCTAATCCCGGGAATAAAGGTTGTCATTCTCGGCTGGCTGACGGCGTGCACCGGAGTCATCACCTCGCTAACTCTCTCAGTGATGTGATTCCAGGATGACAGTGTAATAAGTGTTATGTGCACAAGGTAATTCAAAACAAATTTGGCTGCAAAAATGGATTGTCTGGATAGTAAACTCCTTGCTTTGTCTCATCATCTTTTAAGAGAATGTAATGATGCCTAAAATACCTTGTCAAGAAGCTTGTGTGGCAGGGGTCAAGTCCCGGAAAATTTATCTATTGCACCCCCCTCGGAGAATCCCAACCTGCGGGCTGAAAATAGTAATGTATATGTTGGTAGGTCGCCCAGGAACATTTGGGCTGGGAACCTCCCTGAGAAATAAAAGACACCTTTCAGTGCGCAAATGTCTCTTAAGACCACATAACTAGGCTGCATTTTGCTTCTTTGATGTGGAGACTGTCTTCTCCTGGGAAAATGTGACTATTTTGGGGTAGGAGCCCCAGTGGCACTGGTATCTTAGTAAATCCTTATTATTTGCATGCTAGGCTATAAAGTAGATTATCTCATTAAACTTTATAATAACCCTAAGAGGCCTGACACTATAATTACATTTATTTTGCACATGAGGAAACTTGAGACTCGGAGAATAAATGGCCCAAAACGACAGTGGTCTGATCACTGTAGCAGCCCCTGGGCACTCCACTCCTGAGCTGTAAGAAAGGAGGAGGTCACCTGGCCCGTGGAGGGGCATGTCTGAACGGGTCTGATTAACATGCATGTGGCACTGGGCTTCTGAAATTGCTCCCTCGGGCCCAACAGTCAGATATGCCTTCCTGTGGAACCTTAAGCAGGGTTGATGTTCTGGCGGGGGTTTGGCAGGCATTTCACAGCCTCCCTGAAGTCTCGGGCCTCCTCTTGGGTTTCCCTCTACTCTGTCTCTGCATCTGAGGCCATAGGGATGTTATGGATATTGCCGCGTTGACGTCTTTTAGTAACAGTTCCCACAGTTGGACTGATTCAGAAAAGCAGTCCTGCGTTCGTAATTGTGTGCACCAAGACACAGGGGAGCCTCTGCCCTTGAGAATCATCTCAGCTTAGACTGATGCAGGCAGGTCCTTGCTGTTTAATTTTCTAGGTACCATATGAGCATCTCAGTGGTTCTAGCATTGGTTGTAACACCTTTACAAGTAAAGCAATAGGTAAGATATACTCCTAGTCAAAAAAGCATTTTCACTCGTTTTTTTACAGATCAGTGTCTATAGAAACAAATAATACATTCCTGCCTAACTTTACATCTGTGTGATGCCTACACCTGTCAGGATGTTTTGGGCTACAGGCAGTTAAGATCCAAGTTACAGTGGCCTAAAGTATTGCAGATTGTATTACCAAATGTGACAAGAAGTTTGGGGTTAAGAGGTTCTAAGCATAGTCAGTTCATCTGCTCAGTGATAATCATCAAGAGACCCCAGTTCTCCAGTTTTCTGCCCCGCATCCCTCTGTGTATTAACCTGGCCTCAGAGACCCGGCTCCCAACATGGTACCAAGATGCTCCTGTGAGTCCAAGCAACACACGCAGACAGCTTGCCCAGAGGCAGAGAAGGGCCAGTCGTATCTCGTGTCCTGTTAAGAATGAACAAATCTGACATATGCCCCTTCCTGTCCACCAGAAGTACGGCGCACAGCCACGCCTAAATTGATCGCTGAGTGATAGAAACCAGACCGCCGTGAGAGGCGAAAGCCAGTTAAATCCATACCTCGGGTCTCCCCCAGAGGGAACGCTCTCTGGTTTGGTGGAAAGAAAACAAAATCCAAGCTCTCTTACTTAGCAGAGAGGAAGCAGGAGGAACGAGGAGGGAAGCTTTTTATCCGGCAGCTGACCTTTCTGCTGTGATATTTCCAAGACCTAATTGTGTGGATAAAAGGAGAGATTTTATAGGATTGATGGATTTTTTTTTTTTTTAGACACAATTGTTAAAAGACTCCTAGAGGAAAATCCCATGTTCACTCCCTTTTTGCAAAAGGCCTTGTATTTATAGAAAGAAAACACAGATTTGACACAACCGATTCAAAAGTCTTCGTGTCTGAGTTCACTGTGGGTAAACCTACCTTTAGTGCAAGCCATTCCGAGAGTGATGACCTGGCATTGGCCAAACTGACATCCCCTAAGGATGCTATCTGTAGCATTAATTTAATCCAGGGAGAAATTTACTGTTGCATCATGAATTCCTATAGGGTATGACTCTTGGGGAGACGCAGTAATAGAAAGTCAGGCTCAGGTAGCTCGGCCGCAGCGTGAACTCACTGCGCTCCATCTTGTGCTCCGTTGCCTTGTCCCCACCTCATTCTCAAGCCCTCAGCGCTCTAGGCTCTGGGCAGGGAAGAAGTCAGGATGCTCAGCTGATTTGGACAGCTAGAAAAGAATTCCTTTGTGTCCTTTCATTCTTTCCTCAATGGAAGGAAAGGGAAGACAGCGGTGGTGTTGAATCCTGGTGTTCCCAGTCCTCCTGGGTGAGCAATTTTAAGAGTTTGATGGTTCAGCCACTCACTTATTAACTGGCACACTTGAGTCGGTTTGCAGCCCAGAGTTCTTGTTCTGCCTAACTCCTTCATGATGACAGTAAATTACTTAAGTGGATGGAATCCAGATCATTAATAATCTCCGCTGGCATGATTCATTCAGGCCTCCTTACAAGGAAAGAATCTGACATCTATTCCTCAACCCGACAGTAGTTTACAAGGCACTCCAACCTGAGAGTGCTTGTCCCTGTAGGGCCAGAGTGAAAGGGTTTAGAAAAAATAGAGATACAGCTGCATAATCAGTACTTGGGTTCTGCTTGGACAGAAGTGCCCTACCTCAGTGGATGGACCAAATCGTCAGTGTGCTTCAAAGTACACGATGCTAAGGCGGGAAATGTAGATGCCAGACAGGAAAAGGGTCAGTATTCGCTTTGGCATTTATAAGCAAATGACATGATTTTGTCATTGTGCCTGTCCAGAGAAGATTTGAGAAGCTGAGGAACTTCAGCAAACATACATTGTGCAGAATATGATTCCTATACCATCATTTTGTATTTGACTTTAAAAAGTAGACCCACCACGTGGGGAATAATATGAAAATATTTCACAGCCTGGTAACTCTCAAGCAAGTGCAATCATTAGACACCATCAAGCTATTGGAACACCATGTCATGTTCCTTTGCTGTGGGAGATGGGACAGGAAAGGTAAATTATATAGTTGGGCTTCCGTGTTGCTTGGAATGACTTCCTTGTCTAGAAATAAGGTTCTGCCTTCTATTTCCTCTTGTGTAAGCCATTCTAAAGATAGCTGTGTTCAGTTAGCTTGGAGTCTACCATTGGAAAGAATCCTGGATGCAGCATCCAATATTCTGACCCACCAGTAACTAGCAGGGTGATCTCATGTGGTTTATTTGTGGCTGGGAGGGGAGGGAGATGAATGCGCTCGTGGCCCCGCTGACTTCCCAGGACTGTGATGAGAGAACTCTTAAGAGGTATCATGATTTAAGTCACGAGTGGGCAGTGGGCAGTCAGTACAGGCACCGGGGGCACAGCAGTGGCAAGGGGCACAGCAGTGGCAAGGAACTCACCACACGCGGTGGGAAACAGCACAGCAGTGAAGCTAGAGGTTGTTTCCCAAACAGCGGCCAACATGGCGGGCATGTGAGTTCCTCCTGTCCGCCTGCCCTGTCCACCTATGGCCTGTGTGATCATTTACTTCGTGTTTTCCACTGACTTATTTAACGAAAAGCAAAGGCATTCATTTTAGAAGGAAACATCATGTCTCTTCCATAGAAGGAAAACTAATGTCACCTGACACGAACCAGGAAAATACACACCATTAAAGCACAGCAACGTCATTAAGTTCTGGCCAGCACTTACTGCCTGATGAAGGCTTTGAGCCTGAGGCTGCTCTGTTCTCTCGCAGACAAGATGAGGGGGTGATGAAGTTGTTTCAGACATTCCAGTAGGAAGCCAAGACTTCCCCACCATGATTTATTATTTCATGTCAGATCTGCTCCCCCAGACTCACCCACTCCCCACCAGGCAATCCTTGGGAAACCTCAGAGAAAGAAGTAAAATTCTCTGACACCCCCAAGTTTTCCTTTCTGCTACTTGCACACGAAAACTTCTTTCCACTTCTGCTTAACTATAATCCTCTGTCACTCTAAATATTTTTGCACAGGTCAACGGCAAAGACTTATCCAGAGCAACTCATGACCAGGCTGTGGAAGCTTTCAAGACGGCCAAAGAACCCATCGTGGTACAGGTGTTGAGGAGAACGCCTCGAACCAAAATGTTCACGGCTCCATCAGAGTCACAGATGGTGGACACGGGAACCCAGACCGACATCACCTTTGAGCACATCATGGCTCTTACTAAGATGTCGTCGCCCACCCCGCCTGTGCTGGACCCCTACCTCCTGCCTGAGGAGTAAGTAACAGTCTGGTGCGTGGGGAATGTCTTAAGTGGGGCACAGAAGTACGGGGAAGTTGGCTTTTTTCCCGTTCCACGTGGTGAAAACAAAATGAACACATCTTACAATTTCCCTCCAAGTTGCCCGTGTTCCACTTTATTGTTTATGGAGGCAATAAATTGAATCCTGCTCAAAACCGCTCCGACATATTAATTACTTTATTACAACCCTGGAGCGGAGTTTCTCAAATTATATTCTAAGAACAAAATTACTTACAAATGTCGTAAAAGTTGTTTCAGAATGAAATTTAATCACCACAAATGGCAGTGGGGAGGTTGGGTGGTTATGACGCGAGGGAACACTGATGGTTCTTTTAAACAGACAACAAGGTAAGTTGTGAGGAAAGAGCCCTGGAGGTTGAGCGCCGGCTTTCTTTGGTCTTGTTTCGCAGCCTAGCTCCGTGCAGTAAGTCCACGCTTGCCTCCTAAGTACAGCACTTCCCGAGTCAGTAGCAGCCTGATCCCGTGCACCACGTCCCCTGCTTCACATGCGACTCTCCTCTCACCTGTGTGATCGAGCGGAGACATCGAGTAGTTCAGAGCCTTCAAGGTGGACAAACCTGACTCTCAAACTAATCTCTAGCTGTGCAGCTTGGGTCATTTACTTTATTTCTCTGAGCTTACTTTTCCATATATTAAAATAGGGCTAGCCATAGTAAGAATACTTATCTCGCTGGGTTGTTGAAGGACTGAATGAAATGCATATGGAAAGTTCTCAGCCTGGCATATGGCAAGCACTTGAAAATGACAGCAGTAACCATCATTAGCTTAGTGCCTGATGTAAAATATGTAGGGGAAAAAAATGAAGAGCAAGAAATTTTCTAAGGCGGACCAGTGGCTTAAAAGATGTCCAGCTGAACGTGGCTGTTGGCAGGTGATTTTGCACATCTGTGGGCAGGGGGTCTGCTTCCCCAGCTTAGCCTCTCTAGCTGACGTTAGAGTCCCTCCTGTCTCTTCCTGTCTTGCTCCTGGTTCAGATCATTGCCCTGATACCTTATTTCAGTGGGCTTCTCACCTCTTCTAGAGAAAAGCTGGGTGATACCTGTCGGATTTCTATTAGTAACTCAGTAGCTGGAGTGAGTGCACATTTCCCATTGTTCTGTCAGACTCCAGACAGAGGCTGGCCTTTCATCCCATGGTTTGATGGATTGATGGTTTGCTGTTAGCAGAACCCGGGGCAAACCCCCAGGCTTGACAAAGTGAATTTGGCTGCAGATGACAGCGTGTAACAGTAGAGGAAGGGTACCCGTCTGACACTCAGAAGGCACAAGGCTGTGTGCAGGCTCTGTCCTCTTAGCCATTTCTCACAACTATCCCTTCTGTGCAACCAGGACCTGCAGGCTCAGCGGCGCTGCTCAGCACAGGTTGGCAGCTGGACTGAATGCAGGTCTGCCTCATCTCAACTCACAGATCCTCACTGCAGTACTCTGTAGCATCCCAGTCGCTACAAAACCACCAGACAGTTCACTGGCTACGGTCATTCAAACCAGTTACTTGACGTTGTAGACCCAAACTGCGGCTCATATAGATGAGGCCTTTAAAGCTACTCCTGACTCTAAAATGTTGAACTGTCATGGTGACAGGCTTTTTAGAAGCCAAACCCTTCCATTTCCTCTTCAGTCTAGTTAATATGACATGACTCAGCCCCAGGGGGCGATTTGAGAAATGTCAGAAGACCCCAGAGGTCAGCCCCGTCTGGGTCCTGGCTGCAGGGTCAGAGGATCGCAGGGGCGCACATCCAGACTGAACGTAGAGTGTTACCGTGAGCCCAGGCCTTCCAGCAGCCTCTGCTGTGCTCACAGCCCCTTAAGTGCAGGCTGTGTGTTTGCCCAATGGGTCCAGTAAATTGAAAGCCATCCCCCGTTTCAGTGACCACTCATATACGGTCTGCTGTTTCAAAATTAAGTGCCTGGCTGGGAAGACCAGGGCCTGTGGATTGCTGCACTGAGCTTTGAGAACGTGAAGGTTTGGGTCCCAAGCCAACAGTCAGGCTGAAGTTTTCCGTCTGCATCTGGCACCTTTCAGAGCTGCTGACCTGACCAAGCGTGTTACATTCCCACTGCCTTTGCTCCTAGGGATTCCATTAATGGTGTTTCCAAAGAGGTGGTGGGTTCTGTGAACTGTGTTTTACACATGTTAACCTAGAGAAATGGCAGGCTTCTATTCTCCTAGCAATGTGTCTGTGTGTGGTGTGCCATACACACAAACACACGCATTTTATGCACGTATGCACATATATTACCTACACATACATGCATACTGGGTTGTGATGTCAGACATATTTCTTGCTAAGAGACAAAAAATTCAGGAAAGACACTCTCCTACATGATAGCATACCAGTGGCAGTCACAGCCCTCTGAACCTGTCTCAGAGGCCAGCACCCATCTTTACGTGTTGCCTAAAGTAGAGCCTTTTTCTCCCCAGAGAGAACAATCTAACACTCAAGGCATGCGTAGTAACAGGAGTCTGTCTCCTTCCTAGAGACTGAGCTAGAAATTAGTCATATAGACTCGAAGAACTAGCCCCATTCTCACCCGGCATCTTAACTCCTTCTTCCAGGGAAAGGACTTTGGTGAAAATGATGGAACTGTTAGAAGGGAGGTCTGACTGTGCTGGGAAGCACCACTGGAGAGAAGAGAACTTAGAACCTTAGGCTCTAAAAGCAGGCCTTGTGATGGGTGATGAGAAGAGGTATTTTTCACTGGAAGCTGGGCCTTAAAGATCTTTCATCTCTCGCAGGCATCCCTCAGCCCACGAGTACTACGATCCAAATGACTACATGGGAGGCATCCATCAGGAGATGGACAGGGAGGAACTGGAGCTGGAGGTATGAGGACCGTCCTGGTCTCTTTCTAACAGTCATTATTAAGATTCGTAAGTTCTCTGGAACACTGCTTTGCAAGGAGAATGGCTATTTAATAATGTTTATAGGACAACGGTGCTATTTATGTATGTATTTTTAATTTTTTAATTGAAGTATAGTCACTTAGCAGTGTGTCAGTTTCTGGTGTACAGCACAATGCTTCAGTCATACATGAACATACATATATTTGTTTTCATATTCTTTTTAACCATACGTTACTACGAGATACTAAATACTATACAGTATGAACTTGTTTATCTATTTTACATATATTAGGTAGTATCTGTGAATCTTGAACTCCCAATGTATTCTTTCCCACCCCCTTCCCCTGCTGGTAACTGTAAGTTTGTTGTCTATGTCTGTGAGTCTGTTTCTGTTTTGTAAGCAAGTTTGTCTTTTTTTTTTTTTTTTTTTTAGATTCCACATATAAGTGATATCATATGGTATTTTTCTTTCTCTTTCTGGCTTACTTCACTTAGAATGGCAATCTCCAGGTCCATCCATGTGGCTGCAAATGGCATTATTTCATTATTTTTTATGGCTGAGTAGTATTCCAATGTATAAATACACCATAGCTTCTTTATCTGGTCATCTGTCCATGGACATTTAGGTTGTTTACCTGTGCTGGCTATTACAAATAGTGCTGCTGTGAACATTGGGGTGCATGTATCTTTTTAAATGAAGGTTCCCTCTGGAAATATACCCAGGAGTGGGATTGCTGGATCATAAGGTAAGTCTATTTTCAGTCTTTTGAGGAATCTCCATACTGTTTTCCATAACGGCTGCACCAAACTCCATTCCCACCAACAGTGTAGGAGGGCTCCCTTTTCTCCACACCCTCTCCAGCATTTATCATTTGTGGACTTTTGAATGATGACCGTTCTGACTGGTGTGAGGTGATACCTCATTGTAATTCTGATTTGCCTTTCTCTGATAATTGGTGATAATGAGCATTTTTTTCCTGTGCCTGTTAGCCATTTGTATGTTTTCATTGGAGAATTGCTTGTTGAGGTCTTCTGCCCATTTTTGGATTGGGTGGTTTTTTTCTTGTTAAGTTGTATGAGCTGTTTATATATTCTGGAAATTAAGTCCTTGTTAGTCTCATCTTTTACAAATATTTTCTCCCATTTCATAGGTTGTCTTTTTGCTTATGGTTTCCTTTGCTTTGCAGACGCTTATAAGCTTAATTAGGTCCCATTTGTTTACTTTTGCTTTTATTTCTATTGCCTGGGCAGACTGCCCTAGGGGAACATTGCTGAGATTTATGTCAGAGAACGTTTTGCCTGTGTTTTCTCGTAAGAGGTTTATAGTGGCTTATCTTATGTTGAAGCCATTTTGAGTTCATGTTCCTGTGTGGTGTGAGGGATTCTAAGGACACTACCACTTGTTGATGATCATTGTAACCGTGACAAAGTAGAGGTCTTGAAAAAGCTATCAAGTATGTCAGGAGCTAGATTTAGGGAGTAGGGTGTCAACAAGTCTTTGGTATTTAGTTAAACTTAACTTTATGCGAGTGGACCTTAGTTTTATCTTAGTGTCTGACACCTCTGAGAATCTGATGGAAGTTGTGGTCTCTTCCTGGAAAAATGCTCCACTGTCTTAAGAGCTTCCATATAATTTCTGGAAGGTCATGGGCTCCCAGAATATCTGCCCAGTTATTTCTTACATCTGAACACTACCCAAAACATTATTACTTTCCCTTTAACTCATCCAAATTACGGTAAATTTATTTTAAAGGAAATGCTGTTCCAGTGGCTTGGGCAGAAAGCAGCGTCAATCGCCATGGACAGACAGTGCCACACAGTAAATGCAGAGGACACAAGGCCGTGTTACTAGGTCCCAGTGCTTGTCCATGTTGCCTGCTGAGGGCTAGGGGCCCACTCCCTCCACTACCTCCTGCTCCCTCTTTCTCTGAGGAGATGGGCTAGTGTTTAAGAAGTGTTAGACTAGCCCAAACTGAGTCTTCCTTCCTAAAGGAAGTCCCTTTCTCCTTGTGACCCATCTAAGAGCATCTTGCTTTTGGTAGAAGCGTGTCACTCTGAAAGGCTTTCCTAGAACCTTGTTATTCAAGGTGCAGTACCAGGACTGAAGCAGCATCCCCTGGGAGATGGTGAGAATGCAGCCCCCAGATCTACAAAGCCAGAATCTGCATTTTACCCAGACCCCTGGGTGCTTCAGTGCACACACTAAAGTCCTAGAAGCCCCGACCTGGAGGCCACAAGCCCAGGTAAGGAAGTCCAAGCTTCCATCAGTTCTCATCCTGCGTCCCACCAGCGAGGCTTCGTGCGTTTCCTTCGCTGGAGTGTGGAGCTGTGACTCTGAGCCTCCGGTATCACCCCCACTGTCCGTGCAGAGTGAAGTCACACGGACTAGGAATGATTAAGCCCTTTGTGGGGCTTCAAGACTCTGTTTAGACATCTTCCCTTTCACAAATAGAAATCAGAGACTCTCTACCTGCATGCTTATATTCACGTCTACCCCCTTGCTTTTCCTGAGCATCTGTTACAGTAAAAATCCTGTTAAGCACTAGAAATACAAAATCAGGAAGTCAGCACCCTGCCTGCCCCCTTAAGGAGCCCATATTCCTTTTGGTTCATAAGCCATCAGCTTAGACATGAGCTTCTCAGCCCCTAGAAAACCAAACTGTGGCCATTCTCCACCTGTAGCTCCTTTGGGCGGTTATCACGAAGTACGGTGGGTGCACACCACTCAGGAAGGCTGCTTTACCTTTGGACTTCTGTTCACAGCAGCTGAGATGTCACCAGGGTATTTCTGTTAACTGTTCCTAAAGTGAACCTGGTGTTTTTGGATGAATGGCTTCTCCTAAGTCGGGCAGATTCTTCCCAGTGCTGCCCGCGGCCACTCACCAGGAGGGATCTCCCTGGGGAGACCAGTGTGAGCACCTCCAGGAATGCCCGGTTTTGGTCAGTTCGAGAAGCTTAATGAACAGTGGCCCTCTAAGGCAGCCCCGGTTTTGGGGGGGAATGGCACGTCCCCATCTTCCCTGCCTCCTCCCAAGATTTCTTAGAATAGTCAACAGCCTGTCTCTGCGAGGCCCCGTCAGCGTGTTTTGTGTAAGGGGGCCCGTCTCAGCACACCGCTCATCAGCTGAGCAGATCAACGTCTGCACCTTTTGAAAAATCGCTAGTTCCGGGGATATTACATAGGAGGAAAGTACAGGAGTGTTTGGGGATATTATGGAAGCAAACGCACAGAGAAAAACAGATGTTCTCTCCTTTAAAGCACACAAAATGATCATATTTAGGTAAGTGTCAAATCCCTGTTATTGTGAAACTGCTTAGAGTTAAAAGGATTACACCCAAGCATACCCAAGGGTTGAGCCGCCAAATAATTACCCGTAGATTTTCAGGTACTGAACACCTGCTCTAGATCCTCCTGTAGGCAATTATGAAAGACAACAGACGTCTGAAGACGGCTTTTTTTCTTAGTCTGTTTCCTTAATTTCCCAGTTGATTCATCAGTAGTATCCTCCCCAGGCTGTCACGCTGCTGTCACCTGTGTTGTGTCCTGATGATGTAACTGAGACCAGAAAGGAAAGGAAAGCCACAGTTTGCGCAGGGAGACTGGAATGATCCCCACACCTGGCTTCGTAGCGTGACCTCGGTAGACACTAGGGAACTGAGACTGTCCTGGAGATGCTGCCGGCTGCCCCCACCAGCCTTTACATTTTTCTTAGCCTTTAAGCCACAGCCCCAGGGCTCCTCCTGGGAGCCTTCCTGGGTCCGCCGCGCCCTCACTGAGTCAGCCTCCTCACACTCGCCCTGTTTCACCAGCACCTGACGTCTTGTCCTTCCCTCTGCTCTTCTCCTGGCCTGTACAGCACTCGCCCAGATCCCAGCCTAGCTCAATCCTTTGTCCACTGGTCCTCAGCAGAGAAGCTCCCCTCCCGCTCTGTCTAAAGCACCCTGACGCCAGCGGGGCCATTTCCTACTTACACTCCTGCCCAGACGGTGCCTGGCATACAGTAGTGAACCACGAAACACTTGTTGAATGAAGGAATAAATGCCTTGTCACCCAATCTCAAATGTAAGGTCCCTGAAGGAAAATGCCATCATTTTAGAGGCATCTCTCCCTCCCCCACCCACAGCACCAGGCACAGACAAATGCGCCCAGCACTTCTGGATCGACCAGGTCTTAAGAGTTATGCTTCAGTGACCAGTCTTGCTAGAGGTGAATAAGCCTCTGAATTAGTCTTTGGGATCCCCTCTGATTAAAGTGGCTGTCATTGAAACAGAAAGCTCGACTCACCACGGTGGAGCGGCCCCCTTAATTCTGTTAATTGAGCTTGCGTTTCAGTCTCATCTACAATGTCAGACCGCGTGGTTCATTTTTATCCCGCAGTCCATCTAGATAGACCAGTAAGCAACAGGACACCAGCGGTGGGGGAGCCGTCATCCAGATAATGCTAGTACATTATTCCTACCAGTCTGATGAATGGTCTTCTCTGCAGTCCTGTGTCCCTCGTCACAGGCAGCTATGTGCTGGTAACTTCTATACTTCCGGTGACGGGCGCCAGCGTGTAAGGCTCTACCTGTAGCTCAGGGTCAGAATGAAATATTGAGAATTTACAAACCACCCCAGTAAGTTAGAGGAACTGCAGTTTCCACTGAGCCCCCAAACTGTCTCTGGTTATAAAACTGTAGAACAACTGAGAAGTTTCAGAGAAGTGAAGTGAGTTTCCCAGGGCAACCTGGCTGGTCATTGGCAGAGCCAAGCTTATCTGTCCTTTGGATCTTTAGTCGGCCTTGGAATCTCACACTAATTCAGTCCATTTTATTGAGTGCCTACCGTGCACAGTATATATGGCTAGATGCTGCTTTCGCTGCACAATTCAGTATTCAGCTACCGCTGCGTTACTGTAATCTTCCTTCTGAGCAGCCAAGGTAAAACCCACATCTATGCAGATCCCAAGACAGTTGCAGCTCTTACACTGTTGTGTTTCAAGAACTGAAAACCTCTCATGGTTCAGTCTGCTTAACTGTTAGCAACGGGGCTCTTCTCTGTGATGTCGAACCACCCCCTGGAGATGGAGTGACCACAGCTAAGTCTATCATGTGCTTTTCTAAATCACAATTTTTCCAGCTTTTGTTTAGTGTTCCTAAGAAAATCCAGGGAACAAGGAAGTATTACCGCCCACGCCATCCCATCCAACAGCAATGTCCAGGACACACCTAGAGTCAACCCCAGAATGCCCTGGGCTTTCTCATTACTTGCAGTATGCTTTGCCAGCATGTGTTCATTCAGTACTACTCATCCTTTTTAGAAGCAGACCGTTTCCAGGATAGGAAGTGACCCCCAGAGGACTGCCCTTAAACTAGAATCACACCCTCCTTCTTGAGTCTGTTTTAAAAGATCAAGTCCTGAAGTTGTGCTTCACAACCAGCTGGAATTGGAGGTGGAGGAGGAGGAGAGAGCTCTGACCTCCTCAGCCAAGTGTTCCAGATGGGAGTCCGCTCCTCCCGTGCCCTGACACAGTGTGCAGCCAGGCCTGGGCTTCTCAGATCAAGGACAGAACTTGGCCTTTGTAGTTTTTAAATCTAGTCTAGCCAAAGTGAGAATGACAGCCTGTTGTGGGAAATTTTTCAGTGGCTCAGTGCCGCGCTGGGCTCTGTAGCATTCCGCTACAGTGAGGAAGCATCATTCTCAGAATCTTAGTAACAGAACCTCTCCTCGACCAAGCAAAAACATCTGTTCGCCATCATGTGTTGTATGTAACGTAATTCCAAGCAATATGGGGAATCTCTGACTAATTTGCTAACCACATGTGGGTTGATGGCAGTATCTAAAGTGGTTAAGTATGGAAAAGTGTAAGATATGGTCCTAGATTAATTATCAGTGATTCCGGTGAAAATATTTTGAAGCAACAAATGCCAACCTGTCATTTTGTTCTCAGAAAGTTTTCTCCCTAGTTGTAAAAAGTAACAGATCCATTGGAAGAAATTAGAAAATTCAGAAGGGAAAAAGTACAGGGGAAGAAAAATCATCCCACATGAACTAATGTCTACTTTAATCGCTGAGTAGTTCTCCACATACCTGTTAGTCAGAATAGTGACCCCCAAATACAGTAGAAATGCTTTAAATCATGTTGATTGGAGATACCGAACTACTTACATTTTTGGTACAAGGCCAAATCAGTGTAATCTTTTTTTTTATACATCAGCCCTTCAGCCACCACATTCCTGTGAACCCTCCTCTTTCCTACCTGAATAGCATGATTTCCAGACCTTTCACTTCCCTGGGTACTTAAATGTAGTCCTCAGCTCTAGGTGTGTATTACAGGGTCACACTTCTCACTCTGAAAGACCATGGAGACCAGGTGGGCCAGTTGGTGTAATATTTAACATGGCACTGACCAGTACAAGATTGTCCTCTGCACAGTGACGCTATAGCACACCCCTGGCCACTTCAGTTCCGTACTGCCTCAGCCCGTCCACGCCTCGGCCAGTTAGACAGGTCTGCTCATCGTGTTGGTTAGTTAGCACAGCACTGTCTAATTACTGTACAAGTTTCTCAACACACCTGTCAGTTTCTGCACTTACCTCATCGTGACCTTGAAGCAGGCTTTGGTGTTAGAATGAAGCCCAGTGGAGCTGTGACAGCTTCTGAACTTTTTAAAGAGATACTCACCTTGGCGGCCACTCATGCAGAGAAAACTGACCTGTGTTACTATTTCTCTTCTGGGAAAAGTCATCTCACAACATTTACTGTCGTCTCCTTTTTTCTCCCAACAACCTCTCCAATTATCCTTTTCTCTGCTTTGGATGCATGTGAATCTGATCTAGAACCAGCCGGCTTCCCCCCTAAAGCCAGGGCATTAGACCCAAACAAGTAATCACAAAATCCCAGAGTCACACTTCCTGTGAGGAAGCGCCGAACCCCAGAGAGTCTTCCCTTCCGCCCGTGCCCAGGTGACGTGGCACCTGAGACAGAGACTTGCGGCTGTGTGTGACACAGGGTGATGTGGGACTAGTATACCGGTGGTCTGCAAATGGGTTATTCCCAAGTGTTTGGAAAGCATCTGCCCTTGTGGGTAAACTGCTCCCTCCGTTATAGGAGATGAGAAATTTTCATCCAACTCAACTAAATTGTCAGCAATTCATGGGATTTGATTGAAGAAAAATATGCCAGATTGCTAAAGCTATCATTAGGAAGTCACTGAATTAATTAACATATCAATGTTCAGAAAATTAAGTTATCTTCTGGGGAGGAAGGGAGGTGTGAAAGAGAGACACGCATTTGGCTACAAACAACTTCTGTGACTTCAGGCAAGTAACCGTACCTGCACATAGTTAGGACAGTACCATTTGTAGTGGCCTTTTCCGGGGCCCAGCGCAGTGCTGGGAGCTCTGCAGGCCTCATCTCAGGGACTGTTCAGCCTGTCCAAGCGGTGAGGAAACAGGCTGAGACTTAGTAACGAGCCCATGAAACCCCATGTGGAAGCTGCTAGAAAGAGCTGGGGTTGGGGTCTGCCTGTCCTCCAAGCCCAAACTCTTCCCCACCACCTTATCCTCCACATCAGCCAGAGAGACTGCTGAAGCCATCAACCAGATCACGGCAGTCCTCTCTTGAAAGTTTCCCAAAGGTTCCCATGAAGTTGAAATAAAATCCGAACTCCCCATGCTGGCCTGTGGGCCCCACGGCCTGGCCACGCTCAGCCCACCTCTCTTTTCCTTGCTCATAGGGCTTGGGCCCTGTTGGCCCAGGACCTTTTGCGCCTGCTGTTCTTCTGCCTAAAGTGTCCATGGTGTTAGGTGCTCTGCTGCTCCCAGGGGAGGGGTCACGAAGTATTGGCTCCAGTATTGCTCTGAGCTTCACCACAGAAACACTTGTCCTCACCACCATCCAAGAAGAGCCAGAAGAGGGGGAATGGTCCCAGAGACAGATCCCATCTCAGAGCCCCTCTGCCCTCCGGGTTGGCAAGCAGATAACACTAACCACCAGACCAGGGGACCTGCCTGAGAACTCACCCTCAGGGGACCCGTCAATCAGACCAGTAGTTCACTGCGGCAGAGTCTCATGTGGGTGGTGGGCAGTGTGGGTAGAAGGGGAGACTTGACGCAAGGGCACTTCCAGAGACACACACCTCTTCCACCCAAGGCTCCAACAATTTTCAAAGTTCTGACTTCATTCCGAAACGCAGACTCACTGGCAAATACAGTGTGGTGTTCTCTGTGCTCATGTGTCTCACATTTGGACTCACTTTGCTTTTATCTTATTTACTTTGCTGTAATAGCGGCTGAAACTAACTTCTCGACTGTAAATATCACAGCTGTTGTGGAAAGCATTAACTGTGTGCTATCACGTTACCCTCTGTTCTTGGATCCATTTCTGTGTAATCTGTTTGCATGTTCTCTTACTGTGCATATTAAGGGAACACAACGTGAAATAATCTCACCCAGCACATTGGAAACATTTGTACTGAAATGGCTGGATGGTTTGGGGTTTGGAAATATTCTTGTTTGTGGCAGACACTGGAAAGAATACTTTTTAAAAGCCCTACCCCAGAAGTCTTGATGCCGAGTGAAATATGGGTCATTTTTCTTTGGGGAGGAATCAATAAAATAACTATTTTCTAAATGACTTTATATTGACTGAAAGGTCAGAAATGCCCTGAGCATTGATCCCATGTCCATCATCACTTTTTGTTTAGTAAGTTAACCTCTCTGCACAGCCAGATGCAAAGCAGTCCAGTTCATCATTTAAAGAAAACGTTTTCACTGGGACTGCCCCTTCTCTGTCTAGGAGGTGGACCTCTACAGGGTCAACAGCCAGGACAAGCTGGGCCTCACGGTGTGCTACCGGACGGACGACGAGGAGGACATTGGGATTTACATAAGCGAGGTACTGAGGCTCATTTTTTTGTAACAGCCAAAGCAAGACCCAGAGTCTCTTCTCTTGCTTCTGTGTGTTAACCAACCTTACCTCTGGCTCACTGAGATGTCTTTGGAAAGACACAAGCTTCTTGGTCCCCTTTATCACACACCGTGGAGTTCTGTCTTTACACAGGGGTTAAGTTCTAATGTGAGCACAAAAGGCAAAATTACCCTTCAGAAGCCTGCAAATCAGCCATAAAAGGGAGCCGTTTACATGGTTCTGTGTGTTCAACCCCCAGGGAAGAGCAGACACATTTCCCAGCTCGTGTCACTGAACGGCATGGTGGAGGGAGTCATTTACACTTTCTGATTTTTTTGCTTTTTCCTTTCGGTGGAATGTGCAATTCCAAGATGGACGCTAGTTTGATCTTCCCAGAGAAGACGGTGCAGAGGGCTGAGTTCAGTGTGGATACTTTACCTTGCTCTCCCATCTTTGCAAGCACAGAAACCCAATTTGGTCAGGAAATAAAACCTACTACTTTGCTGGGATAAACCAAGGGCTGTGCCTGCTAGACTTAATGATTATCCCTTTGGGTGTACGTCGTCCACCAACCTTCAGTTGGTCCATCATTACTCTCTCATATTCAGTCCCATTTATCTCAAGGGCATTTCACTTTTAAAGTTATTTTCCAAAATGTAATATACACATTTGGTAAAATAACTGAGACATGGTTGCTAGTCAACATGACGAAGGGTACCTCTTAACCTGTTGTACGTCACACTGGATTTTCACTCCTGTGTGTGGAGCACACTTCAGCTGTGCCTCCCCATCCCCTCAGGTCAGCAGGGTTGCCACGTAGGATCCAGGAACACGGCCTGGAAAGGGCTTGGAAACAGATGAGTCTACATTTGTCTCTCCGTGCATGAAAGTCAGTCTTGTTTATTTCTGTGCAAAATGAAAAACAGAGGCGTGAGCACGACTGAATGTTAGAGACAGACTTGGGACAGGGCGGTTGTTTACTTTCACGCATATCTGAGTTACCAACTCAGAGCCGAGGTGTCTGCTATGTGTTTCAGATCGACCCCAACAGCATCGCGGCCAAAGATGGGCGCATCCGTGAAGGAGACCGCATTATCCAGGTAGGTCGCCTCCCCACCAGCAGCCTCCTTCTCTGCCTGTCACTGAAGAACAGGCTGGTGCTAACAATAGCTCTAGGGCTGAAAAGGCAGAGGTTTACGATCCGGGATTACAAACTCAGATATGCAGCGAGACCAGATGAGTTCAATTAATGACTGAAGCGCACACTAGGAAAATAGCAGGTGACAGGGAGTCGTGAGGACTGTGACAAACTGGAGAGAGGACGCCCCATCCAAAGAGAACAGCTGCCCAGCACCTGCCAGGTGAGTCAGCTCGCCTCATTTCCCTTCAGTTTCCTTTCATTCTCTTTGGGCCACAGACGCAGAGACGACACGTCAGTGGGCCAAATCAGACCAGGTCTTGTGAAATAATAATGCTCCTTTTAGCTTTCTCTGACAGATTCACTTCAGACCGAGCGTTTCAAGTTAAGAAAAGTCTTTTACACTTCAGGGCTCATCATTTAACTACTAGGCACAGAATGGCTCTTAGAAGTAGTCAGTTTATCTTTACTGCTTGTTGCTCTTTCGAGTCAAGATGAGACCACTGGGTTCTCTCTGGGCTGCCGTCTTTCTTAGTCTCACAGAAGCTGAGATTGTTTGGTTCGTGGGTAAACGGCTTACCGACCTCGTCTCATTGGTGTCTTCTCATTCCTAGTCTGCTGTGTTTACAGCTACCCTTACAACCTCCCCATGAGTACTGTTCATTTTCCACTGCTGGTTCTGCACTTCCCCAGCCCTCAGCCCCCACCTTCATCCCCACAGGGTCTGCCTGCCCAGCAGTAGTGCCCCTTTTGTTGCTTCAGTTTTCCAGGAGCACCTACCATTGTGCACGCAAGTCCTGGGTTCCTTGCCTGGCCCTCACTGTGTCGTGGGAACCCCACTTCCCCGAGGTAACCCAGCCCCATCACCCGGGCGAGGAGCACCACCCCCTTTGCTGCCTGTTGCTCCACTGACATCTCACCTTCCAGCTTGGCGGGGGTCACTGCTGTGTCCCCAGAGCGGAGACCTCCAGACCAGCAAAGCTTGAAGTCGCCAAGGCGGGGAGCAAAAATCCTGACAGTTACCAGGTGTGACAGGGAGCGAGTCGGTCCCATTTGACATTCTGTCCCACCTAAAGAAATTATACAGTGTCAAACTGGGGATGAAGAACACCCTGTCTAGTTCCATAATCTTCACATCAGACCCACACTGCCTCTTTTTCTCCCCTGTTATTCAAAAATACCTAGAGTAATGCTTCAGTATATTCCCCCTATGCTCCCGCCTCAATATACTGAGTTATGTCTGCTTGGATTGCTTCTGTTTTCCCTCTTCACACCACTGTGGTGGTTCTCAGTGCCACCTGCTGGAGTCCCAGCCACTGCAGCTCACATAGCTTCATCTTGTGCACCACACCCACGGAGGCTGGCTCCTAGACCGAGACGTTGCATCAGCTGGAGCAAGGCCTTTCCTTCTGAAAGTCAGAGTTCTTTTCAAGCTGTACGTAAGGCCTGTTTTCCAGGTGTAAGTGGGTGACAGGTGCCAACCAGAAGCAGTGGAGGATGATTGTCCACCCTCTAATCATGCTGTTGCCCACCCCTCCACCACGTCCTTTCCTTTTTTTTCTTTTAAGATTAATGGGATAGAGGTACAGAACCGCGAGGAGGCTGTGGCTCTTCTAACCAGTGAAGAAAACAAGAACTTTTCTTTGCTAATTGCAAGGCCGGAACTCCAGGTGAGTCAGCACCCTGTGAAGCTGGGTCCGTAGGTCTGAGTCAGTGACCGAGTCACTCGCCCTGCAGAACACTGCCTAGGCGTGGACTCTGAACATGAAGGCCAGCGTACCCTGAGAAGTTCATCTGATTTGCTGTGACTTCGAATCTATTGAATTTTTGATCCTTTCAGGATGCTGCTGCCATCCACCCGGGCAGTTACACTGCAGGGATCATCATGAAGGAAAAGAGGAGTAAACACGACCAGGGTTATGCCCAGCAAGATGTGTGACTTCCTAAGGCCTGACAAATATTCCGGCCTAGATCTGTGTGGGTCTCATTTATAAATGCAAGGCCTGCACAGCGCACAGACTGTATTAATGATACCATATTGACTACTCTATTGGAAATGTGCTAGAAGTAAATTTACGGTGCTCTCATCAACCAAAAAAATAGTAACTCTGTGTGGAGATGGCATGTTAGCTTGACTAACCACTTCACTGTGTATATGTGCATCATCATCATGATGCACATCTTACACACAATACACTTTCTCTTTGGGGCATGCTGAACTTGCGGGTGGGGGGACAAGGAAGAGGCAGGGCTTAGTGTCCCTGACCCCCTACTCAGTAGCCTCCTTCACTGAAAGCCGCTATCATGGCTCAAATTGCTTCACCCTGCAAAAACCAGACAACACAACACGTCCCCAGAAGTGTGGTGTAGGCTGGGCTTGTGGTTACTGCAAGGATTACAGCCAAACAATGGGCAGGTTGCATTTTGATGGCTCCTAGAAGGAACCCTAGAAATCTTTTCCTCCAAGATACTGTCCTTTCTTAGAAATGAATGAAACGAAAACAAAAGCAAACCGTTACGAAACATGTGTTGGTGGCTTTCTCTTCCCAGCTGGACGAGGGCTGGATGGATGACGACAGAAATGACTTTCTGGACGACCTGCACATGGACATGCTGGAGGAGCAACACCACCAGGCCATGCAGTTCACAGCCTGCGTGCTGCAGCAGGTAATGCCGTGGCCCCTCTGAGCGGTGGGGCCATCCGCTCCCTGCCTCTCCCATCATGATGCTAGACCGTGAGAAACCTCCCCTCCTGGAAGACGGCAGGGAAAATGAGCTACGTGTTTTTTTCTCTTTGCCCACGAGTGAAACGCACGCTGATATTCTCCCAGGCCAAGAGAGTGCGCCTTGACCTACTAAACAGCAGTAATGCCGAGGTCCCACTGACCAACCACCTGATGCCTGTTTGGAAAACACACGTGCCAGGAGTAATGTAGATCAGAGAAAATACAGCCCTGTTTCCAAAAGTAAACCAAGTCCTTCTGTCTAACCTGAGCTGCCTGGCACCCTTTTGCTCCCCTCCATGACCCACTGTTGAGTTCTTTATGAGCTAAAGGAAGCCCTCTGTGCCTCCTGCTTCCCCTGCATGGGGTCCTGGAACACCTAGACCCATCCACTGAGGGAAGGTGACTGTTACCCTCATTTCTTACATGGGGACACAGGATGAGAACGAGGTTAAGCGGCTGCCCAGGTAGCTGGCTGGGAGCTGATTCCCAGACCCTGGTCCTAGAGGAAGGGTCACTCCTGGGAGCTACCCCTCCAGCCTCCCTCACTCTGCGCGTCTGTTCTTGTTTCCTGTCGTCTAGAAGAAGCACGAGGAAGACGGGGGAACGACGGACACGGCCACCATCCTGTCCAACCAGCATGAGAAGGACAGCGGCGTGGGGCGGACGGACGAGAGCACGCGCAACGACGAGAGCTCGGAGCAGGAGAACAACGGCGACGACGCGCCCGCGGCGCCCCCGCCGCTGGCGGGGCAGCGGAAGCTCACGTGCAGCCAGGACACGCTGGGCAGCGGGGACCTGCCCTTCAGCAACGAGTCCTTCATCTCGGCCGACTGCGCCGACGCCGACTACCTGGGCATCCCGGCGGACGAGTGCGAGCGCTTCCGGGAGCTGCTGGAGCTCAAGTGCCAGGTGAAGAGCGCGGGCCCCTACGGCCTGTGCTACCCCAGCGGGCCCCTGGACGCCGGCAAGAGCGACCCCGAGAGCGTGGACAAGGAGCTGGAGCTGCTGAACGAGGAGCTGCGCAGCATCGAGCTGGAGTGCCTGAGCATCGTGCGCGCGCACAAGATGCAGCAGCTCAGGGAGCAGTACCGCGAGTCCTGGATGCTGCACAACAGCGGCTTCCGCAACTACAACACCAGCGTGGACGTGCGCAGGCACGAGCTCTCCGACATCACCGAGCTGCCCGAGAAGTCCGACAAGGACAGCTCGAGCGCCTACAACACCGGGGAGAGTTGCCGGAGCACCCCGCTCACCTTGGAGCTGTCCCCCGATAACTCCCTGAGGAGAGCGGCCGAGGGCGGCGGTCCTGGCGGCGAAGGCGCCACGGGGCCCGCGGAAGCTTACGCGCCATCCCCAAAGAATCTGCTCGCCATCACGGAAGATCCCGAAGTGGGCGCCCCGAACTACAGTCCTTCTAAAGAGCCGGACCCCAGCCAGGCCCCGGAGAGCAAGGAGCGGAGAGCCAGCGACGGCGGCGGCAGCCCCACGGCCAGCCCGAAGCCGGGCGGCTCCTACCTGGCGCCCTTCCCGCACTCGCCCTACAAGCACGCCCACATCCCGGCGCACGCGCAGCACTACCAGAGCTACATGCAGCTGATCCAGCAGAAGTCGGCCGTGGAGTACGCGCAGAGCCAGATGAGCCTGGTGAGCATGTGCAAGGACCTGACCTCGGCCAACCAGGCGGAGCCCCGAATGGAGTGGAAAGTGAAGATCCGGAGCGACGGGACGCGCTACATCACCAAGCGGCCGGTGCGGGACCGCCTGCTGCGGGAGCGCGCGCTCAAGATCCGCGAGGAGCGCAGCGGCATGACCACGGACGACGACGCGGTCAGCGAGCTGAAGCTGGGCCGGTACTGGAGCAAGGAGGAGAGGAAGCAGCACGTGGTGAAGGCCAAGGAGCAGAGGCGGAGGCGCGAGTTCATGATGCAGAGCCGGCTCGACTGCCTGAAGGAGCAGCAGGGGGCCGACGACAGGAAGGAGATGAACATCCTCGAACTCAGCCACAAAAAGATGATGAAGAAGAGGAATAAAAAGATCTTCGATAACTGGATGACCATCCAAGAACTCTTAACCCACGGCACGAAATCCCCCGACGGCACTAGAGTATACAATTCGTTCCTCTCGGTGACTACTGTATAATTTTCACTTGTGCGTTATGTACAGAAAAGAGACCACCACTACCATTGGGGTAGAAATTCCTGCCTCGTTCAATGCGGCAAGTTTTTGTATATAAGATAAATACCGTCTTCATGTTCATAGTCGAAATTGGCGACCCTTACAACTCTGTTATTTGGAGGTGGACGTTGGGGAGGTATTTTAAGTGGGGAAAAAACCCACCCTTAAACTATCTTGGAAGGCAATATTAACAGAGCTTTTTTTTCAGATAGCAATGGTACTTTTTTACTCGTTACCTTTTACATAAAGTGTTTTTAAGCATACTTTCACAGAATAATTTGTTTAAACTATATTCATATATGAGAGTTACACACGCTTTTCTTTTCCTGCCGAAAACAGATACAACTGCCAGTGTGCATTTTTAATGGAACCCTATTTTATAATGTTACTTTGCTAAATGTGTTTCATACTTAGGTCAAAGTTTCAACTCAAAACCACCAAACTCAGTGGTTAACGACTTAATACACCTAACCAAACCAGCAGTTTTTAGAACTGGGATACACATTTAAACATTTTTTTTCTGGTTAAAGTTCCCCAGAGTGGAAGGGTTTTAACAGGAAGCAAAATATCATGCAGCTTTGTGGAAGTTTAAAGCATGTTTGCAGATACTGCAACCTGTTGGAAGAATTTGCATGTACAGGAAAGTTGTGGATGGAGACGGTTTGTGGAGTTTTAAGTGCTCATTGTAGTAAACCTTTGCTTTGTAGATTTGAGGGGACAGACTTTTACAAGCAGATTCATGAAATCATGATTAGTTGCATACATGAAGTAAAATGAAGTTAAAATAAATTATTATTTTCTATTTGATATGTTTTGAAGTGATTCCTCTTTTTGCAGCGCCTATAAAATAAAAGCCTTTTGCAGTGTATTTTTTCCTTCATTGTATTACCTGCCACCTTAGAAGAATTTGAGTCTTTCACATCATCCAGTGCCTTCATTCTGCCAGGAACCCAAAGAGAGCTGTAAAACCACAGTCTATTGGGGGGAAAAAAAACTGAACTCACCGTTTAATCTTGGATTCTGACTCTGTCTTGCAGAAAGCCTCAACTTGGCCCAACATCCTATACACTAGAATAACTGAGCAAGTGTATCAACCAACATCATGTTTGCAATGAGACCTCTTTGGTTCATTGCAACCATTCCTATCAGTAATACCTAACATCTCTGAGTGGCCCGGCCCAATTTTCCATGTCTAAGATGCACCTCGAGACTCCGCAGTATTTTCATAGAATAACAAGGATCACCAAAGTGGAAGAGCTTCAAAACTGGTATCTTTCAGACTCCAACAACCCGCAGAATCCTACAGAATGAATTTGCTGCAGATTGTTCCCTGATCACACAAATCTCGGCTTTAACATCTACTGAAACACCTCATACCCACATAAGTGAATGAATGATCAGGAAGGACATCATTTTCATTTGCCATGATCCTAGATGTCTGGTTTCTCACTGAAATTTTGATTGAAATGACCAGGTGTTTTGGCACCTCAGACATACATTCCTCCCACTCAACCTATTCAAACCAGAATTCCTCCCTTGTGGCCCAAATCTTGAGCCTAACTAGCAGTATTGCTGCCAATGCGACAACTTAATGAAGACACGGGTATAGTTATTCCTCACTACTAATATTTCTGTTCATTACCTCTTCCAGACCAGGCATTGCAAAGATAATTAAACCTGCTACATTCATTTTTACAAAAGGTGGACTATTAGCGCCACGGTTTTCCAATTCTCTCCAAGGTCACCATCCAACAGAATTGGATCCTTGGCTCCCAGGAGCAGCTCCCCATCTCCAGCTCTCTCACCTCACAGCCCTTCTTGTTAATGTGTCACCGAGAACAAACACCACTCACATGAAATACAAATTGCTGCAAGACATACACAGGTTCCATGTAAGTATGTGGGTTTCTTTGGCGAAATAGCTCACCTACCTTGTGTTCTCATGAAAGGCCAGAGGGGTGCACGTGGCCACAAGAACAAACAACTCCAACCTAAACAGTCGAGGTGACATCAGAGTTAAGCTGAGAAGTTTCTAATCAGCGCTCCCCGGGCACCTGTGAATTTAGAGGTCAGCCTGTGCCATGTGTGAAAAAGTGGAGGGGAATTTAAACAGTAACATACGTTCAAATCCAATTCCAGATCCGTCAGTTACAACTTATTTTTTAGATCACTTTTCCATATGGATACACTTAGTCATAATGTGCAATGTAATACAAGATTTCCCAAATCAAATTTGGCGGATCAACTCCTAAAAGGTATTGCAAGAGACCTTGGAAATCATCCATTTGTCAATGAGCAGGAGACTCAAGGAGACAAATTTGTCTCATTAATAAACAAACTAGGATATGAATTTAGAACCTGCTCTCCACAGCTCTCATCACCACATCCACAGAGGAGAGAGGTCACTGTCGTGTACACACTTAACTCAGGCGCACTCAGTCCTGTGCCCTCAACCGAAACATAAACACATTTCACCAGTGGATGCCCTGGAGTGAACACAAGCTAGGAGACATGAATTTGCCATTTTTCATTGAGCCTGAGCTCCCGAGTGCCTCTGAGTGCAGGCATTTTCCAGCCGGTGGCCGAGCTGGAGAATTTTCCTGGGCAATGGTGACAGGAGACAATTTATAACTTCTGTTCTCCCAGATGTGAAACCCTAGTTCCCCTGTAAACAGAAAGACCCCTGTACCCAACAGGCCTTTCTGCTGCCACAGCTGCTTGCACATTTTTAATTTTTGGGTCCATTTAAGATTCTGATGGAAGCTATGGATTCTCTCCACAGGAAAACATATGTATAATAAACAACACAAATACATGGCATATAATTTTGGAGACTTTCTGTGCCTCCCAAGTCTATTCATGGATCTCCCCTAAAGGTGCAAAGAAATACAAGCCTAGACCAGCTGAATTGAACAGTGCTCTTATTTTTCAAACTATTTTTCCAGTTGCATTTTCTAGCACTCTTTGATTTCAGTGATTATTTTAAATATCAAAGAATACATTTTTCCCCATTAGAACCCTAATAAAGCCACTGAAATTCAACAAACCACTGACACTTACACTCTTCCAGTCATTATGCTAATGGTTGTTTCTCCCATAACTAAATAAATTTTGGAACTACGAGGACTGATTTCTGATTCTCCATAACAGCCCCTCTGCTGGATGGATGACAGCACCATATTCCAAAAACATAAAGGAAAAGAAATGAGAATATACTGACCATCCAGGCTACACTGTCCAATACAGTAGCCACCAGCCACATCTGGCTGTTAAACAGTTTGTTAGTCTAAACTGAAGTGTTCTGAGAAAATAGATCTCAAAGACTTGGTACTTAAAAAAAAGGAAAGTGCATGTCTTGGATTAAGTAAACCAGTTACAATAAATTTCACCTTTTTACTTTTTAATGTAGCTACTAGAAACATTTAAATCACACATGTGATGCACACTTTATTCCTACTGGGTAGCACGAATACAGAGACTGTCAGGCATGTATGTGTGAAACATTTGACCTCATGATCTCACCAAATCTAAAAGGCAGTTCTGCTGGGCAGATGGCCTCATAGACAGTTCAGATTCAGATGAAGGACCTCGTCCAGATGAGTGCAGAGATGTGATCTGAATTTGCATCAACTTGACACCAAGCCCTTTACCTCTCACCACTATGCCTGCACGGACTTCTGAAGAAGTAATGCTAACTCTGTTCACGTTACGCTACTATTTGTAACCTAGTCATGACTATGACAAAATAAACTGCTTCAAAGTGACAGGTATTTCACTCAGTTCCCTTTGAGTTTTAAATGACAGAGTATTGTAACTCTCCTGGCAAAAACATGACAACGTATAAAAATACAGGAATTTGGGGCACAAATTAAGCTTTACATCTTTTAAATGAAAACAGAAACAACCCAATCTGAAAATGGGCAGAAGACCTAAACAAGCAATTCTCCAGTGAAGACAAATGGCCAATAGGCATGTGAAAAAATGCTCAATATCACTAATGATCAGAGAAATGCAAATCAAAACTACAATGCAGTATCACCTCACACCAGTCAGGATGGCCGTCATTCAGAAGTCCATGAACAATAAATGCTAGAGAGGCTGTGGAAAAACAGGAACCCTCCTGCACTGCTGGTGGGAATGTAGTTTGGTGCAGCTGTTAGGGAAAACAGTATGGAGATTCCTCAAAACTAAAAATATACTTACCATATGATCCAGCAAACCCACTACTGGGCATATATCCAGAGGGAACCTTAATTGAAAAAGATATATGCACCCCTATGTTCATAGTGGCACTGTTTACAACAGCCAACACATAGAAACAAACTAAATGTCCACTGACAGATGACTGGATAAAGAAGATGCAAATATATGTATACATACACACAATGGAATACTACTCAGCCATACAAAACACTACAATAACGCCATTTGCAGCCATATGGATGGATCTGGAGAATGTCATTCTAAGTAAAGTAACCCAGTAAGAGAAAGAAAAATACCACATGATACCACTTATATGTGGAATCAAAAAAAAAAAAAAAAAGATAAACTTATTTACAAAAGAGAAACAGAATGACAGACGTAGAAAACAAACTTAAGGTTACCAGGAGAGAAAGTGGGTGGGAAGGGATAAATTGGGAGGTCAAAATTTGCAGATACTGACTACTATATATAAAATAGATAAACAAGTTTATACTGTACAGCACAGGGAAGTATATTCAATATCTTGTAGTAACTTATGGTTAAAAGGAATATGAAAATGAATATATGTATGTTCCTATATGACTGAAATATTGTGCCATACACCAGAAATTGACACAGTATTGTAAATGGACTATATTCCTATAAAAATATATTTTAAAAAATGAAAACAGGAGATTGAAAACCAAGAATCACACTTGTGAAGTTGGACTACACATCGCCTAGGGAATACTAGTTGGAGAACTAATTTGGATTATAAACTAAAATGAAAACTAACCAAATAATTATCTAGTTGTAGCCTGCGAAGGTTACAGGTTACTTGTTAGCAAGATAGCTCAAAACCAAGGAAGCAAACAAATTTATTCCAGAAGCAACTGCAATTCCCACTGTCATTTCTATTTTCTGGCCGTATTAGGCATGTTAGGATTTCTGCAGAGCATCAACTAATCAAAAAGAAATCACTGAAATGGAGATAAGATGTGAGAATTCTCATGGAAAATGCTGAACTCTTCTATTGTGATTAAATGTGAATTCCCTAAAGCAGTTACAAAACAAAGTGAGGTTCTTTGGGTTTCATTCAGATGAGTTTTTCTGCTTAAATGATCCATTTTTCTTCAGCTCCCAGTTTCAACTAATCCTGAAAGGACACAGTCCATGGGGGCATGTGATTTGTTGTTAACACGGTTTTGCCTTTCAATGGTGGAGCGCTGACCTGAGTGCACTCAGCATCTTTTTAAAATGAAAAATGAGGAATTAATGATCCTTACTTCAGTGCGGCTATTGCAAAGTTAAACTTGCTTACCGATTCAGTGGTTCTTATCAAAATCCTCAAAAGCCAAATGAAACTCCCTAGACATCAGGGTCTCTCAAAAATATATTACGTTGACTCATGCATTCATTCCTCCTCCTTAACTGCCATCCCAGACACTATGGGTTTGATTTAGCACTTCCAGGTCTGAGGAATCATTACCACTTCTATGCTCTAAGAGCTGTGTCAGAAGGCAGACTGCATTTGTTCAGCCAGAGGCTTTTGTGCCTACTGGGTTTAGGGCCATAATGAATTCTCATGGAGCTTACAGTCTAGTGGGAAAGACAATTAAAATCCAGTCTTCACACAAATACTTTTAAAATGTCAACAAGGTTAGAGTCAGGGGTGGACAGGAGAGCTAGTGCCACCAATTTCAAGGATGGTCTCTCAAAACAGTTCTGGCTGAGAGCCAACGGATGAATGTAACTAGGCACAGACAGGAGTTTTACTCCAGGCAGAGGAAACAGTACATGCAAAGGCCCTGAGTTGGGAGAGACATGGTTTACTTAAAACGAACTGAAAAGATAACCAGTGTGGCTTGAGCTCATAAAGCAATGGAAGAGAGGATGGTGTGTGGTAAGAGTGGGGAGACAGGAAGGAGCCAAATACTGGACCATAAATCCACATTCAATATGGCAAACATTTACTGAGCACCCAATAATTATGCTAGAAACTATGCTAAATATTTTACATGTACTAACTTGCTTAACCATAAATAGCCTATGAGATGGGTGGATTCAGTATCCTTATTTTGCAGATAAGAAAACAAAGATGACTTAGGGAAGCAATTCACTCCAAGTGAAAGGGCTGGACAGGCCAAAAGGCAAAGAGAGACCTGCTTCTTCCACCCACACTTAACCACTGTGCTGGGGAGCAGTGTCTCCAGGACCAGGGGGCTGCGTCCTGGCTCAAGCTACCATAACAAAAGCACGTCGACTGAGGGGTTTAAGCAACATCAACTGCCTTCTCACACTCCTGGAGACAAAGTCCAAGGTCAGGGTGCTGGCCCGGCTGGGTGGTGGTGACAACGCTCTGGCTTGTAGGTGGCTCTCTTGTTCACAGGGCAGAGAGAGAGAAAGCTCTGGTCTCTCTCTTCTTTCAACTATACTAATCCCATTCTGGGGGCCCCACCCCCATGACTGCATCTAAACCTAACAACCTCCCAATTGTCCCACCTCCAGATACAATCACATTTGAGCGTTAGGGCTTCAACATAGGAATTTGGGGGAACACAACACTTAGTCATTACGAGTCTAGGTAACCTGCCCCCCATTTCATGCCCTGCCTTTTTCCAGCTCAGCGATAAACCTGCTTATAACCTTGTTGCTACCCACTTCTATGACTCCGCAGATGATCAACTTAAGAAGCTCGGTCAATTCACTTCCACAAAGTGGACAGTGACCTCTGGCTAGAACACATCTCTCTCTCCAAGGCTCCATCTTCCATCACCCATCATGAATACCCGGATGAGGAGCTTAAGTGAGTTTCCTCCTCCCTTCCCTTCCAGCTAGAGCTTTTCCTACCAGTTTTTACCACCATCCAGAGGAGTACCTGATCTGATGAAACAGTCCCAGCAAATGCATATTGAAGAAGGCAGTTTACTTTTAGGGCCACACCGCTTCTCTAATTAGCCAGCCTTCTGAAACACCTCTCCTGAGTGGCCCCCTGCTGTGTAAACTAATGTCGGTGACTCCAGTGCAAGAGGGAGGTTTTCCAACCCCTGCTGCCACCCAATCAGCTCTTCCGTAAACGATCTCCAAAGTGTTGTGAGGAGAGGACACAAGGTTCCAAAGGCAACTAAACATCCACTTCCATAAAGAAGTGTCCTGGTGCCGATGGACTGGAAGCACACAGGAGCTAAATAAACCCTAATTAAATATGATTTAAGCTTTTCCATTTTCTAAGAAGCAGAGCATTTAAGACAAGGAATGTGGACTTTGCAAATGCCTAACATTTACCCACAATGGACAAACAAAACCTGCACATATGGTTTTACAGCTGCATCTTAGAGACGAGTGGTACTGGGTGCTGACAGAAAAATGAGTTTCTAAGAACCACTTTTGGTAGGACTTGAGCCCTGTTGCCAGTCTTTATGGACTTTGTTACCTTAAGTAGATGGACACAGCCACTCACTGAGTTCCAAGCCAACAATTTAGGTGGTACTTTCGAGGGAGACTTATATCTGGCCAATTTTTAACTGACTTTTACATCTTCCATCTCTTTTTAACCCAGTCTTTTCAGGAATGTGACCTGCTTCTGTTCGCTACTCCCCTGACCCTTTTGCTTTTGCCTTCTTCCTTATCAGTCACTTCTTTAATACCTGCCTAAGGCACCATGATCTGATTTTCCTTAGGAACAACAAGGACAACTTGTAAACCAAGCCTGGAATTCATTCCTTCAGGTAGCATCAAGCATAATTCCAAAAGAAGTATACACGTTGGTGTGTAATTTTATGTTTCGAAACAAGACCAAATATTAAATGTTTCCTAAAACCCATGAGAGCTCAGGGACTACTCAGCCTATATAAGGAGAAAAGACCTGCCAGGATGAGAGATCCACTAGCCGGCTCAGTGAGCACGTTCAAGACCTCGCCACGTGGTCAGCCAGGACACCTGCCTCTCAAGGTAATGCTTGGGAAGATGTCAGCAGTCGAACCAACACAGCAATCAGCATGTGACTCATGTTATACCAAAATGCTTCCTTGTTCTTTCTTTTTTTTTTAAACAAAGAAACACCTGTACAGTGCCAGAGAACAGCACAAAATTTTGCGTATAGTCAATGCACGACGGCCAGCTGACTGGCTTGCCCCTTGTTGCCTTTACGGGGAGATATAGCATAGAGTCCTCTCTAATCTAAAAAACAGAGGCATGAAGATAGCCCTCAACAAGAGTTATCTCACTGCCCAAATTCTGGGAACTCTGAACAAACTGGTTACTTAAACATCTGATTGCAGTGGCCTCCCTCATCCTGCCCCGCCCGCCCCGCCCAGCCGTGCGGACACCCTCCAGGATGGACTCTCTCTCACTCGCATGCTCTCTTCTGTTCGCTCGCCTGCTCCAGTCTTACCCTCTCGTGGCTTAATGCCTTGTTTTCGCTTTGGTAATCTGATTGAATACGAGAGGTTTTCACTGGGGATAAGAAGCAAATCCAGGTTCTCCTTGTAGCAAAGAGATGCTCCTCACTGCTGTCTGCTAGCCCTCACCCCTTCTTGGCCGTCAGGTATCTACTATGTGCTGATCACTCTGCAGGGACCAAGGACACACTGGAGACCAGGCAGAGACAATCGCCCCTCAAAGAGTACCCATTCTGATAGGGGGAGAAAGAAAAAGAAGGACAAGTAAACAAAGAAGACTTGCAAATCACGTTCAGGAAACAAGCACAGGTCTGAGAGGCATGACCTACCAAACCAGAGGTTCTCAAACTGGGGTCCCTCGACCAGCAACTCCAGCATCATCTGGGATATTGTTGGAAATGCAAATTTCTTGGACCCCACCCCACCCCAGACCAACTGATTCAGACACTCAGGACTCAAGCAGTCTGTGTTACCACGCCCTCCAGATGACTTAGATGCATGCCAAAGTTTGAGAAATACTGCAAATAAACAAACTTTGACTGTTTTGGTTGTGGGTGTTTGTTTTGACCCCTAATTCTTACAACAGTTCCTAGACATAATAGGCGCTTTATAAAATATGTTGAATGAACAGTCAATTGGGCTACTGTAAATTAAACTGGGTTATCAGCAAAGACCACTCTAAATATCTAAGCTGACATCTAGTTTGAGAAAGAGATAGCCATGCAGAGTTGTGGGGAAGAACGTTCCAAGCCAACTAGAAGTACAAGTGCAAAAGCCCTGGGGTAGGAAAAAACTTTCTTGGCATCAGACTGACTGACCGGCCATGCTTTGCAGCTTTCCCATCTCTGACACTGGGATCCAAAGTCTTATATTCTCAAGGAACACAAAGGTAGGTCTCCTCTTAGCTTAACTAGCAGGTGAAAACCTACCCTCTCTGTGAGCACAGCTGCCTGCCTTTCTTGTTTGGCTGTGCATGTAAAACCACCAATGCAGCTGAGACCATCATTTACAGAGCCTGGCTGGCTCTCCCATCAGGATGACCTCTCGGTGATCTTAGACAAAGGGGCTCCCAGGTGCACCCAGTGAGCAAGGCAGGAGACCCCTGGGTCGTGTGACTTTCTGTGATGTATTCTGAAGTGAGCCTAGTCCTCATCATTTCAAGGCAATAAACAAAGAATGCTCCAGGACAAATTCAAGATGGCTTCATAAAAAGGAGATGAACAGCAGCAAATGAAAGAAGGCAATGACAAAGACAAGCGCAGTGACTCAGGGCGCCTACAGCCAGAGGCGGGGGTGGAGGCCAAGTCTAGGCTGATACTCACGACACTGTGAAGAGCAGGTTCTGGCCCGCAGAGCGCACAAAGCCAGCTGGCCAGAGGGGCTGTCCTCCTCCCCTGCCTCTAGCCTCATCCAGAAAAAAAGATGCAGTCTTTGCTCTAATTACATCCACTGGGAAATTTTCCTTTTCTTTTAATGTCAAAAAATACCTGCAGAATATTAACACAGATATTTTTTAAAATCATAAAAGGGGAAAAATGTGCTGTACATGTCTTTAAGACACCCACAATATTTTTTTCACTAAGAGCAGACAGTCAGAACTTAAATGACAGGCCAACAAACTTTACAGTAAGTATTTTAGGATGTTAGGTACTTGTACAAGAAGAGACAGAAAAAAATTTCCACAGCTCTTCTTTTTATGAATTTCCAAGTCCTTGAGTACAATTTTTAGTAATAATAGTGTACTAATGAGAAGACTAGAATCTAGGGGTGGGTAACAGTTTGCTTACTTGGGAATCAAAGTTAAATTTTCCTATCATCAAACTGATTACATATATTCATCAGTAAAAGCCATTCTTTGCTCATAGGCTGTACAAAACCAGGTGGCAGACTGGATTTAACTCATGGGCCTGGGTTGGCTAACTTCTAGCTTAGACCCTGTATTAGTCAAGATTCTCTAGAGAAAGAGAACCACTCTGTGTGTGTGTGTGTGTGTGTACACATGCATATGTATGTATGATTGTATGTATGTAGACAGAAGGGCATTTATAACAAGGAACTGGCTCTCACACAGTTATGGAGGCAGGCAAGTCCCAAGATGTGCCAGTGAGTCAGCAAGCTGGAGACCCATGAGAGCCAATGGTGTTGTTCCAGTCTGAAGGCCAGCAGGACCCAGGAATCACTGTTTCCATTCGAGTCCAAAGGCAGGAAGAAAGCTGATGTGCCGGTCCAAAGGCCATCAGGCAGAAAGAACTTGCTCTTACTTGGAAAGCATAGCAATCTTTTTGTTCTCTTCAGGACATCAACTGATTAGACAAGGCCCACCCACACTGGGGAGAGCAATTTGCTTTACTCAGTCTATTGATTTCAATGTTTATCTCATCCAAAAACACCTTCACAGGAATACCCAGTATAAGGTTTGAACAAATAACTGGGCACCCCATGGCCAGGCAAGTTAGCACATAAAGTTGACCATCACAGACCATCACCATCCAAATTTTAGGACTCCTCATGGGACCACAGTTTCAAAATATCAAGCCTCCCTCTCCCTCCCTGCAGCCCCAGCTGCCAACAAGCATCCTGGAAAAGTGCCATGAATACAACACAACCTGCTTTCTTTTCTAAGACTCTGAGAGTGTGTGTGGCCAGGTATAGTATCTGGGCAGTTACAGCTCCATAATGCAGGTGGAGGGGCTGGCTTTGTCCAACGGGGACCCAAAATGTCCCTAGTGATGCCACAGTTGCCTGCATCCAAGCCATCCTCAGGCACACGTGTGTCTCCTAGAATCCCTAAGGGGCATTCCCCTTCCCCAAAGCCCCCTTCCTTCAATCCCTGGTTGGAAAACAACTTTCTGAGTGGAGAGTACATACAGAAATGTCTTCAGGCTTTCTCTCTGACTTTTGCCCAGTACAAGCCCTTCTGTATTTCCTACCCTAATTGCTCTGAGGAGCTCCCTCAACAATCCATCAGCTCCCAGCACATGGCATGCCCTGACTTTGATGTGTAAGAGCTTCTGCTTAAGAGGCAGCAGATGCATTTGCCGTTGATTTTTCTATCGGCCTCTGCCTGCCTTCCTGACACTGGATTCCTCTTAAGTAAACAACACCTGCAGGCTGGAACAGGAAAACTAGAGGGAAATGACAGGAGATTTGGTCAGAAAGGTGAAGAGAGGCATCTGAGAGGAGCCTTGCAGGTGTCTACAGGGAAGTGGGATTTGATGAGATGATTTAAGCAAACCTGACTGATGCTCTGTAAGCATTAAATGAATGCTAGGTCCAAAGTATGTGAGGCTGCTGGTGCTATGTAAAATCAGAGCTAGTCTCCAAAGAGCTGGGTAGAGGCATCACCCCTGGGTCAACATGCGGCATGAGGATGGGGTGGAGACTGGTCGTGTCAGGCCTCCAGACAAGCAGCAGACACCCCTGCAGAGAGAGGAAGAGTCTGTCTCTGCTGGTTTCCCCTCGTAAGTCCCTACTTCGGGCAGAAAGAGCTGGAGTTTGTAAGAACCATCCTCCGTTTCTCCTGCACTAATGAGTCAAACTATCATTTAAAGATCTGCTAGGCAGAAAAAGCCAGCAATCACTCCAAGCAGAAAAACTCAAAAAGCTTAAAATGTGATTAGCTTTGTTGATAAGGGCAAGGCTCGGAGGTGACCATACACCGTTGATAACAGCCGCCTGCAGGCGTCAGAAAGCAACCACGCTGAATTCTTTGCTGTTGGTCTGCGAGAGGCCCCTTCTAGCCCGGGGCACACTGATAGCTGCCTCCACCTGGAAGCCTCAACAAGCCAGTCAAACAGGTCTTATCTGCAGGCTACAGGGTCACAGAATTAGAGAACTGGAAGCTTTCTCAGTCTAACCTTCTCACTTCAAACGTAAAGAAACTTAGCTCAGTGGGACTGAGTGGTACCAAAGGTCCCCTACTGGGTTCCTGGAAACCCAAGAGTAGAAAACCTCAGGCTTCGTGTTTACACTTCAGCACCTTTATCACTAGATCATCTGCTTTTTACTGTGTCCCCAAGAACCGCAGAATTCAAGTAACATTGAGGAGAGCCTGTCAGGTGTCTGGGAGCAGGCAGGTGCTATCAAAGAGCAGCAGTAACAAGTTCCTAATATTTATTGAGCACCTACTGTGTGCCAGGTGCTGAGCTAAGCTCTTAAATCTCAACTGGCTCTTAGAAAAACCCCTGAAATATGTGCCTTTGTATCAGTGAGGATGCCAGCCTTCCACAAGGCGCAGTGATCTGTTCAAAGCCATGCTTGCGGCAAGCAGCAGGGGCACCCTCAGGGCTCACTCCAGGGCCAGCACTCTTAACCGCTGCACATGGCCCTCTGAGTGCTCATGAAATCCACAGCACCACTCTACATAAACAAGAATATGTTTTCAGGATGTCTTGTAAAGTGCAAGGACAGTCATAAAACCAGTAGCCTGAATGACAGTGACCCCCCCCCCGAGGTCACTTTGGCTCTGTCCACATGTCTCCACAAGTGACCACCAAAACCCTTCCCCAGTCTTTTCTTTTTCTCATGTCTGAGTGAGAGCAAGCCTGCAGAGTTTTGCACAAGAAAATACTCAAAGAGGCTTTTCCACACTGCTGGAGCACACTTGTCTGCTTATTTACAAAAGCAGGATAATTTCTGTAACCTTCTTTTTCCCCTTAAAAAGACACTGTAGACATGTTCCCATGTCAATGAATAACCACCTGCATCTTTGCTTTCATAAGTGCATGGTGGGCCATCACATGGGTACACACATACGTCTTCAATCAGGCCATGAGACGGGACTTTCACACTGTCACCAACATCTAACTCTCCGAACCAGCTCTGCGGTACACTTGCTAGCGGAACCATCTCTGCACCTCTGTTCCACTGTTTCATTATTCAGCAATCCCACAAGTGCAACTGCAATATCCTTTTTCATTCTGAGAGACACTGCTTCCAGGAAGGCTGTGCCAGCACCCCCACTGCCCAGCTGTGTGGAGTGTGGTAGCCGATCCCCTCGCTATACGACCAGAGAAACGGCATCCCCACAAACGGCCACCAGTATTTGTCATCAGGGTCATGACTATCGTCTTTTAACTGGTCTCCCCAATGCAGTCCTGCCCGCCCCACGTGTGCTTCTGCAACATAGTCAAAATGATCTCTTTTAAATACAAATTTGATCACGTCTCCCCTTCGCCTATCTCCTACACTTCTCAATGATCTTATGAAAAGCCCCTGGATCCTGAGCATGACCCCCCCAGCCTCCCTCTCCAGCCTGACTGGTGTTCCAGCCACACTTGCCTTCTTTTGTTTCTTCCAGGGCAGAGCATTCTTTCCCAATCAGGACCTTGGCACACACTGTTTTGTTTTCTAGAATCCTTGCCTCTCTCCCTGGTCGCTCCTCCTCTCCAGGACAACTTTGGGCTGAAGAAGCCTGTAACACAGGTAAGTAGTGAAGAATGAGGGTTTGTTTGTTTGTTTGTTTGTTTGTTTGAGTAATTGACTATCTTGGTTTAATTAATCATATTTCATAGAAGCTCAAAATACTCAAACATTTCCCCTTTCCATGAATGAACGAAAGCCCTATAGCTGACCATGTGCAAGACATATATCAAAGAATTCCCCTAAAAAATCACATTAGGATCTTTTCCATCACCAGGGCAACGGCTGTGGCTCCCTCTGACTTACAGAGCCTCTGTCTGAAGGCATGTTCTTCTTTGTGATGAGCTCAATTTAAATTTAGGTAAGTACACATCACAGCGAAAATTAAAGTTTTCATATTTAATGAAATGACTTTGGAAATAATGTCCATTTCCACGACACCAATAGACTAACACTTCCGACAAGGGGGTCAGAGAAGGCCTCTCGGAGGAGGTGACGTGTGAGGAGCTGGCAACAAGAACAGAGGCCAGGGCAAAGCAGAGGTGGTCTGAATAAAAATGAGATGGAGTCAACCTACTCTAGCGATGAGATAAACCCTTCCAACTGGCTGAAATCAAACGACATCCTTGGTATGTGGACTAGTTTCCCAGGGCCATTATAATAACGTACCACAAACTTGAGTGGCATAAAACAAGTCATTTTGTGTCTTATAGTTGTGGAGACTGGAAGCTTGAATTCCAGGAGAGGGCACACCTTGCTCCCTGTGAAGGCTCCAGGGAAGACGTTTCATGCCTCTCCTGGAAGCCCCAGGTGTTTCCTGGCTTGGAGATGCATCACCCCCATCGACACCAGTGTCACATGAGCATCTTCATATGGCGTTCCCTGTGTGCATGTCTGTCTCTCTGTCCTAATTTCCCAATGAGGGAAAGGACACCCGTTGTATAGGCTGAGAGCCCACCCCAGTGACCTCAGTTTGCCTTGATTACCTCTGTAAAGACCCTCTCTCCAGATAAGGTCACATTCTGATATACTGGGAGTTAGGACTTCAGCCTGTCTTTTGTGGGGGACACAATTCAACCCATGACAGTATTCATGAGTCCAATACAGCCTCGTGATGTACAGAAGCCAATCAGATATAACTTTAATATGGGTAACGATTTGACTCAACAAACCAGAAAAATATGTATGATTTTAAGTGCAGAGCTGTACTAAGTTCAAATATCTTTACGATCAGAGAACTGCAAAATCCAACAGTCACTGGGCTGAGTTACGGAGACCCTCATATAGTCTAACAGGTAAGCAGATGGTGCCCACCAGAGGCATGACATGAGTCTCACCTACATTCCAGCTGGTAACCTGGGTCATTAGGAAACTAGCAATCTGAGAAAATGGATTCAAATCTACATGGAAAAAGGTAGTCCCCAAGTTTTGGAAATGACATGTATCCTGGGTAAGAATCTTCTACATAAAGATCTAGAAGTAAAAGAATGTTTGTGACAACAAACCCATACCATCTTTTTTCATTAGAGAATCTGTGCTCATTTCTTTTCTTATATATTTTTACGAGAAATTGGTATGATGGAGTTAATCACCCTTACAAATTCCCATTTGAGATATATTCTTGAGTACCTGACATAAGCTTGCAATCATTAAGCTACAATCTACTTTTAAAAAAATATTGCAGCACTTAAGCGACCTTAAGACTCACCACATTTACATAAGTTTAATTTATTAGAATTATCTGAATAACTTAAGTACTTGCTAAGTTTTGGAAACACACAATTGAATAGACTTAAGTCCTTAAAAAGGAAATTAAATACGGTCAGCTAATAAATGTAAAATATTTTAAAAGGCTTAATTAACTAAGTTTAATAATGATTTGTCTCAAATAATAAACAGAATCTCCTTTAATGAGATTGCTGAAATGTGAAATTTATAAATAAGATAATGAGATTTAGAAACTGGAATCAAAAGTTTGAGGAAAAATTAGAGTATGACTGTAACAAACTGAATGTTTCTAAGAACTACTAGTTTTTATATCATCCACGATATCACAAAACTCACATTCACACAAAGAAACAACCTCCTGCCCCCAAGCCAAAGATTGGTATTGAAAGGATAAAAGATTACTCCTCCTTTTGCTGTGTCAGGATTTCCTCACTAGAACTGGATGTTTGCTTGGTATTGTGTGCGTGCGTACACATTTTGATTTCTTTTGAGTGATTTCTTATGCATTTTGCGTCACATCAGTCCAAATAGTTGAAGGATGCTTTCCATGGCTGGATTCTCTGCAAAGCTACAAAATCTGACCAGCAGAGCATAAGAAACTCCCTCTTCATACGCTCAGCAGCAAAGATTATTATAATTTTAAAATATTAGTTATCCAGTTACCTTAATTTCCATTTCTTTGACCACTAGTAAAGGAAGTTTAAAAAAAAAAAAAAGGCTACAGTAGGGAGGGTATAGCTCAGTGGTAGAGTGTGTGCTTAGCATGCACGAGGTCCTGGGTTCACATCCCAGTACCTCCATCAATAAATAAATTAACAAACAAACCTAACTACCTCCCCTCTAAAAACAAACAAAAATCCCTGCAAATTAAATTAATTAGTTAAAAAGAAGTTTTTTTAAAAAGCTACAAAAATCACAACTGCCACGCTCCGGATTGGGGATGTGGCATTCACACCACCGCCTGCCACCGGCCCTGCTCTCCCCCGGGTTGACGCAGCACCCCCTCACCCCCTCGGCTTCCACCCGCAGGGCCCCCAGTTAAGCGGCCTGGCTCACATGGCACCGGCAGCCCGCAGCTAGGGCAGCGAGAAAGCACATCCCCTCCCGGGCTCCCGGGAGTGCGTGGCTGTGTTGGCAGCATCATAGGTCTGGATGCCGCACAAGCGCCGCCGCTCTAGCTGGTGGGTCAAAGCAGCAAAAACTTCAAACGCTAAGTTATGTGCCCTCGAGAAAGGTCAGTGCACAACCTGTGTTTTACACACATCCACTGTAACATCTGAGCATCCTAGCGACCGTCAGGGGAGAGCTAAACGCTGGTTGACTTTAAGCCTTAAAAAGAGGGGATTCGTCCTAAGAAATGTGGTGGTGGGGAGGGGGGCCCTGTCGATGACGGGGCGGCATTAACGGTGTGTCTCTGCGCACGGAGGCACCATCTTTATGGCTGTGCTCGGCCGGGATAAACCACAGGCCCATAACAGCTCCCTCCGAAGGGCTATGATAATCCCCACTGTTGGTCTGAGCTGAGCGGGTAACAGTGAAAATGGATGAAAAGTATATGTTTATGTCCTTTCTATTAAATTCAAAGCTATAAACACAGAGGGCACTAAAGTCGATGGCGGCGCTGACAAACGCCTCCTTTTGAAGAGTGCCAAGAAGGTTACAACAGCAAAGAGAAAGGCAGCCTGCTCCTGGCCCTGGAAGTCGTCAGCCAGCCTTCCCCCTGCTGTGGCCCTTCCCTCCCCTCTCCCTCCACCCACACATTTAGTTTAATCTCAAAAATATCTTCTGTGGGCAGAAGGAAAATATGCAAAATCAGATTTTTTTTCTTCTTTCTGGATCTGCAGTTCAACCTTAAGGTGACCTCAGCGCAGTTCCTACAGCCTCACTCCACTGCAAAGTGCCTGCCACACACCTGTCATCAATTAATTGTCTGCGGCGTCCAGCCAAGTGGGGGGATCTCCCATTTGGCCCTGAGAGCTCTGAGGTCAGTGCAAGATGTAGAATTTCCCTGAGAGTCTCTGAGGAAAATCCAGATTTGGGACCAGGGTGAGGCACTGACCTTGGGTGCAAAATTTAAGGGGGGGGGGGTCAAAACCCTCAATAATAAGGATAAATACGATTTTAATGCAGTCTTTCCAAAAAAAAAAAAAAAAAAGATCTAGGAGTCAACCTCTGGCCCCGATTTTTATAGATGAAGTTTTAACGTAAGTCCAGGGCCAGGGTTACAGTAAGGGAAGCGAGTCAGGAGGGAACAACTGCAGGGTCACATCCTGTCTTTATTTTTTAATTTTGATTTTTTTTTTTAATCATGGATTTTGATGTTCTAAAAATATTACACCACAGTACTATTTACATCGTGGTTGCTGAGCTTTGGGCACTCCTAAAATTTTATACGGCAAGTGATGCCTTCATACTCCACAACCTCGTCTGAGCCTCGTGGAGCCCACATCCCAACTTTTCCAGAGCTCTGCTCTGTTATAACTTGATATTACCAAGCACTGCTCAAAGGACTTTGTTAATACATACATTGGCTCATTGAATTCCCCATTGTGTGTGTCAACGGAGACACAGAGAAGCCAAGTAACTGGCCCCTGGTCACACAGCTGGTAGAGGAGCTGTGATTTGAACGCAGGCAATCCAGCTCTGCAGCTTGGCTTAGCCACCAGGTCCATTCTTCCTCCCTGATTTTTTCTTTCTGGTTCTCCTCTTTTTCCATTTCTAAATTTATTCTGTCCACTGTCTCAGCACACAGTGATTTCTTAATCCAATTTACCCAGCCTTTATGCTGATAAGTTATTTCTACTGTCAGACACAGATGGCTTTATAGGAGACCAGCCAGCTAAGTGCACTGCCTAAGAATGCAATAAAACTTGTTTTTCTAACCAGCTAGATTGGTTTACGTGGTGAGATAAATATTGTGCTAAGAGCAACCCCAGCACATTGGCAGGGTAGAGTGGCTGTCCCTACTCGGGCTGGCTGGTAAGGCACCCAGCACCCCCTTTCCGGGATGCTCAGGGTCCAATGGCACGCACTACTGACTCTCTTCCTTTGTTTAAACCCCAGTGTTCTTGTCTCGCCCACAGACACTGAACCATGGGAACTGGCTGCCCAGGGTCACGCAGGTTTCCCCCTCTCCTTGAGTGGATGCCACAGACACTACCTGCTCTTCCAATTCCTGTCCCTTTTCTGAGTAAGGAAGGTTGTCGGCAATGGGCTCAGCACAGTAATTACTAGTGGCGCCTGAGGAACAATTATTATAAGCCCTCATTATCATCCTCACCACTAACACTGACTGAGGTGTTAGTAGGTGGCAAAGCAGGTTCTCCGGGTCTCCCCGCACCCTGGGTGCTGCATGTGCTCAAAGTGCAGTGGGTGAGGAACCCGCACCAGGAGCCCTGGGGATGCGGAAATCACGAGGGCCCCTCCTCAGGTTAAAAACCCCAAAGCACCCAACTTGAGGAAGTCCCCATTTCCCCCTCCCCTCTTGCCGTCTGTGTCCACACCCTGACAGTGGCTCTGCAGGACAGAGCAACACCGCGTAGAGAGTCAGAGAGGCTCTGGCTCCAGCACTGACAAGCTGTCGTCAATGGGCAGCTCACCTCACCCCTTGTGGGGTTGTTGCAGGACGAAGTGATGGCACTGATGGCGCACCACCCCTAGTCCATGCTGGCACCTCAACATTTTAATGTGGTAGCAGGAAATAAAGTTGCCACAGGGCTGGCTGACCGCATCTACGATTCACGCTCACGAATCTCAGAAGGCACTGAAAATTTCCAGACCAACTGCACCCCTCTGCTGAGTTTACTTCCCCGGATGCTCGATGACACGCATCTTCTTCAGTTTCCTCTGACTCCCGTACTTGTCTCCTCACTGCCCTTTCTAGGATCTCCTTCCCTGATGTGGCAGCGGGAAACTGGGAGCAGCAGTATGGGGAGAAATCCACCATGATGTCTACCGCCTGACCTGCAAGGACACGCCCTTTTCTGCTTGCCATTTCTGTTCTAATCAGGGAAATACTGTTATTCCTCAAATAAACTATCTTCTGGACACCTTCCATTCCTTAGAGCTTAGACTCGCTCTTTCCTGTGCCATCATTATTTCTCTGCTACTGCATCGTTCCCAAGAGCACATATCTTCAAAAAAAAAAAAAAAAAAAAAAACCATCTCTCGTCTTAAAAGAAAAATCCTCCTGCTTCATCCTGGGACCCCCTGCAGACACCACAGCATCTCACTGTTTCCCTCCACATCAGTGATCTCATTCTGTGTCCACGTGCTGTTTCTACTTCCTCAAAGCCTGTTTCCTTCTGCACTGACTCCAGCTGGACATCCGTCCCCATGAGTGAAACTAGCCCTCAGCATCACAGGGCCCCCCCTCATGCTAACCAGAGCAGAGAACTCACGTCGGACCTCATTTTCCCCAATCTCTCAGCACCTTTCCGTGTATCCGACCGTGCACTCCGTTAGACCGTCTCCTGACATCCAGCCCATCATGGTCCCCTGTCTGTCCTACCTGACAGCTGCTCAGTGTCCCAAGGTCATCCCACACCTGGGGCTCCCAGTCTGAGCCCACACAACCCATGCTGTGGCAGCAGAAAGACCTTCTGTATCCTCCCATACTCTCTTCTAGTTCATGTCATCCACTTCCATGGATTTAAGTCTCATTTGTACACCAGTGGCTCCCAGACTTTTACCTGTACCCTGTCCTCCAGACATCTACTTATCTCACTGCTTGTGCATGGAAGACATCCAAATCGCAGCACACCGGGAAGGGGTGAGAAGGCTCTGTCTTGATCTCCACGGTGCTTACGTGAATGTACTCATGTGGTAAAACTTCTTCCCGGATGACGGTTTTGTTTTTCTGTATGGAGCTTATACAGAAGTAAAAAGTGTCTTCTCTGACAGAAAACAAGCTTATGGCTACCGGATGGTGGGAGGATGGGGGAAGGGGGTGGGAAGGGATAAATTGGGAGTTGGAGATTTACAGATACTACCTACTATGTATAAAATAAACAAGTTTCTACTGTAGAGCACAGGGAACTATATTCAATATCTTGTGGTAACTATGATGAAAAAGAATGTGAAAAGGAATGTATGTATGTATATGTATGACTGCAACATTATGCTGCACTCCAGAAATTGACACAACATTGTAAACTGATTATAATTCAATTAAAAAAAATTAACAGGGGGAGGGTATAGCTCAAGTGGTAGAGCACATGCTTAGCATGCACAAGGTCCTGGGTTCAATCCCTAGTACCGCCTCTAAAAATAAATAAACCTAATTACCTCGCCCCCCTGCCAAAATAAAAGTAATTAAATAATACAATAATAAATATTTTTTAAATAAAATAAATAAATAATTTTTTAATTAAGTGTTTTCTTCTCAAATTAACATCCTGGAGCCATGCTCTCAGCTGCTCGTTTCCTTTAACTTGCTCCACAGACTCTCCCACAGAAACCCCAAGCCCTGACATCATCCTTCATTATTTCCTTCCCACATCCAGTTCAGCTGCACGGCCTGCCGCCTCAGCTGCCAGAACACAGCCCCTCTCAGCCCCGTCCCGCCATGTGACATCAGCATCTGGGGGTTTCCAGCAGGCTCTGTGGCCCCATCCTATCTTTCCTTCCACCCCAGAATGAGCATCCAGAGTGGGCGGACAAAGCTGTCAGCAGATCACGCCGCCCCCGCCTACTCCCCCCTCGCAGAGATGAAACCTGGCCAAAGGCTCCCCACGGCACCTAGGATAAGACTCTGCCACCTCACCTGACCCGGAGGACCCCACAGTCCCATCCCGCTGAGTCTCCAACCTCTTCCAAACTGCTCGCCCGTCACTCAGGGGGCCCCAACCATCCATCCTTCCTTATGCTGCCTGGTGACATCAGTTTTCACCTCGAGCTTCTGCTCCAGCTGCTCCCCATGTTTCTGCTGCCCCCTCCCTGGCCGCGGCAGAGCTGGCTCCCTCTGGTCACGCAGAGGTCACTTCAAATGTCTTATTACCACCCCGTCTAAACTAGGCCCCTCGTACCTTTCCCGCACTCACCTCTCTCTCTTAAGACCAGCTGACAATGCTGACTTTGCCCATTTTTCGTAGCCTGACTCCTACTGCCACCTAGAAGACAAGTTTCCCCAGAGATGTCTGTTGGCCTGTGCGTCCCCACCCACCCACCACTGCCTGGCCAGATGGATTTGTACAGCATAATGCACAGAACCTATCCTGGGAAACATGTACATATAGATGTAAATATATGTGTGTCTGTGTGTGTCACTCCCACTTTCCATCACACTGCTCATAGATGTAGGGACCTTATGATACGCCAGCAAAAAGACCTGAGATTCCTGGAAAGCCCTGACTGACGGAACACATGGAGTTGGCTCTGCTTCTTTCCAAAAATCCCACTAAATACTATAAAGGTACAAAAAGGCATCAACTCACAAAGAAACAAAGAGAATAGCATGTAAGATGCCAATAGTTGAAAGACATCAGCACAGTCTTTCTAAACAAAGAAAGCTGGCCCCTAAGTGCGCGTGGGTGGGGGGAAGGTGAAGAGGATGCCAACTTGTGCTACTGAACAAACCACAGAAAGATCTGGGAATCAGAGGCACCAGGTATCTTTAAAGGGAGGGGGCAACGGATACGGCTAAAAAGAGAAGAGGCTCAAAGTCCATGACAGGGGTATTTAAACCACCAGGAGCCCTCCCCTAACACCACACAGCTAGGTCAGAACCTTTCCTGACCCTAAGAGTTGGTGAGATTTTTAAAGCTGGAGATATCAAACCAGACACGTTTGCCAAACATGAAAATTCAAGGCAGAGTAAAGATTCAAGTGAGGCATCAAACTGAAAATGGGGATGTGGTAAAAGTCTGTATACCAAAGTGAGAACCTGGCCCCTTCTGTCTGTTGTAACTCCTAGCACCATCCTGGGAGGCAAGAGATGAAAGATTCTAGCTTGTGAAACTGATTTATCCAGTATCCAGATACTGCCATTTAAGGAATATCATGACAAAATGGCTGGAATGCACCTGCTTATCTGACAGCTGAAGCCATCAATCTCCTCCCACCAAACTTACCCACTCCAAACAGAAAAGCATGTATGCACACACATACACACACTCCAGACACATATACTCCATGCAAATACTTGACCCCACACACGTATCCCAAAGACTTATATACACGTATCTCAGACACACACATACACATCCCAGAGATATATATACATACATGTCCCAAATACATACAAACCCACATCCCAAACACACTTACACGCATATCATACACACACACCACAGACACCTAACACTACACAAGTATCTCAGACAAACGCATTTCAAACATATATACACATACTCCAAACATTCACACTCAACTTTCAAGCAGCTTTCCACCTGATTCTTAAAGTATAAATGGGCAAAGACAACCAGATAGTTAAATAAATCTTCTGAAGTAAAAGACCAAATAAATAAATAAATAAATAATAGATTGGGCTGAGTTTGGGCAAGGAGGAGAGTTCAGAATTGAAAAAAAAATAAGATAATACAGGGAACAGAATAAAATTTCTAAACTGCATAATCACAATTATTAGAGAGATAAAAAGATATTGCATCCATGAAATAAAATTAAACTTCCACAAAAGGAAACATCTGGAAAGTAAGAAAGAGCATCTAGAAGTTTAAAAGATGATACTGGAAAAAAATCTGTTCAAGTAACAGTAGAAATAGTTGAATAAATCTATCTTCTGTATAACAAAAAGACAAAACACATGGAAAGTATAAGAGAACTAGACAAAATTATAGGCCTAATCCTGAGTCCAAAATGGAAGGCTCAGAAGTGCCAGAGCCCCAGAAAATGAATTTCTAGAATGAAACGACCCAGCAGATGTCCAGCAGAGGCAACTGTTAAAAGTCTACTGTGATCCTTAGAACATGTCAGAACTCTATGAACAGAGAACTAAGGGCTTCCTGAGAGGCAAATCTACACAGCACACCACCTGGAAAAGATCAGGAATGAGCATTAGATTCCTTAACAGCAAACCTGAAAACTAGAAGGCAATAGAGCCTTCTATTCTGAGAAATGTTCTGAGAAATAATTACTTCCAACTCAGAATTACACATCCAAATAAATTAGTCAGATGTAATAATAAAATGTCTTTCTATTTTCAGACATGTACAATCTTCATTTTTTTTCAGGATTCCATGTATCCTTTCTCAGCAAGTTACTAGGGATTTCTGTCAGTTAAATGACTGAGCAGACCAAGAATAATTCCTGAGAGATGCAGCAAAACAGAACACCAGTCACAAGAAAAGGAAAGTCTGTTTGATGGTGAAGGGAAATCCTAGGAAGACAGTGGTGCAGCTGGCCTACAGGACAACCAGCTCAGGGTAATACAGAAGGAATGCCACGCAGGAAATGAAACTATGACTTACCTGAGGTGCTAGTCTATACTCAGAAGAGACTTACAATTTTGTCAGAATATTTGAGAAAAAATGAGTGACAAGTATATAGAAAATTAAGCAAACTGAAATAATCAAAGCAATTATTAACTCTGGGAAAAACGAAAGTTGGTGTAGGGAAGGAAAAATTAACTACATAGTATACTTCATGGTTCAGTAGTGAACAATATTTATATAATAAAAATAGTATGATTAGAGAACACTAATTTAACCAAAACTTACGACAGCAATAATGGAAGAATGTGCAAAGGGGAAATCTGTATAGGGGTTTGTGTCTCTGCAGGAGAGTACATGAGAAAGTGAATCGATCATCTTCCATTTTAGGAAGACTATAAATCATCTAAAATACATAAGTCAAGAAATAGCAATATAAACATATTTCTTAAAAACATAAAAGTAACCAGCATAAGAGAGAGCTAAAAAAGATGGACGTGGTTTGCCTCCAGAGAAAGAGACCCAGGAATGGGAAAGTGACTTCTGGTGTACACATATTACCTGAGTAAGACCAAAAATTAAATTATAAATTGAAAAAAGGCAAAACATAAAGGAGTTACTGAACAAGTGAGGGGCTATTATCACAAAGAGGTGGAAAGCAGGACTCACCGTTGCTAAGTTTCACTGGGAAGAGACCAAGCGTAAATAATTGTGAAAAGACGAGATGCATTTAAGAGGATAAAGCTCTAAGTGTCCTCTCTCTTCATGCCTGCCTCCTGCCACACTGTAACAGTAAAAGTAGCAGCTAACATTTATCAGGGGCTAACTGTGAACAGAAAACAGTGCTAAGCAGTTTCCAAACATTAGCTAATTCCATTCTCAAACAACCCCTGAGGTAGAACAAGATTCTATCATTTTCCCATTTTCCAGTAAGTTACCAAGGCTCAAAAAAGATAAGTAATCCAAGGTCAGGGCAATGCTCTCTGGTGCCTGAATAGAAGAGCAGGAGGAGAAGAAACTACTTGTACCTGGTGGCCTCCCTTGCCAAAAATTAGATGAGCAAAGACAGGCCAGTTTTCAATGCTGGGAAAACTTGGTGAAAGATAAAGCTGCCTTAGACTGAAGTCGACTCAGAATGGGAGTGGTAGGTAGCGGGTGGCGGGCAGTGGGAGACAAGCTAAAACAACAAAAAACCAAGGCTGCTTAAAGCCAGACACAAATCTGTCCGGCCATTAAGGAGGAAATTGCCAGGCTTGAAGCATTTATAAATCACCTCAAACTAATCAGCCATTTAAGGACAATCCCATAAAAAAAATAAAAGGGACCACAGCAGGCTGCTCTCGAGAGATAAATGGCTTTGCAGCCTCAGCTGGGGTATGCAAATTTGAGGACAGCAGCAGGCCTCCTCTGAATGATAGCTTGGTTCATTTTGGAGGCACGGACCTTCCTGGGACACAGCTGAAAAACCTGAGGAGGATTCTCAGGCTGTGGGGTGAGCCATGTGTCAGAGCAGTTCCAGGGTAGCTTTCCTAAGAAACTCTTGTCCCCTGGCCACAAAAGGCAGGCGGGCCGTCCGGTGACTTGGCTTGGGGACCGTCCCTAAATGTAGTCAGGGAAAGTGCATGACTGTTAAAGCCACGACTGAGACAGGTTCTTTCCTACATGTTGGGGTCTCTCAGATTTCTTTCTCTCCCACCTTTCCCACTGCCACCACTTCACTGCAGGGCAGAGGGTTGCAACATCTCAGGACTGACTGGAATCCTCCGTGTTGTTGAGTTTCTTCCTTTTCCAATGGGGAGACAGGGACCCGGTGGGGTGGGGTGAAAGGTAGGCCCCTCAAAAATGTATCCGTGTCCAACCCTCCAAACCAGTGATTGTGACCTTACCTAGAAAAAGAGTCCTCAAGGTCGTCATTAAGGGTCTCAAGACGAGGTCATTATAAATTATCCAGGAAGGCCCTAAATCCAATAAGCAACCTTATTAGAGACAGAAAGAAGAACAGAGAGACGAGGAGAAGGCCATGTGATGATGGAGACAGAGACTGGACAAGGAATGCCTTGGAGCCATGAGAAGCGACAAGAAGCAACACAGGGTTTGCCCCTAGAGCGTGTGGAGGGAGTGTGGCCCCACTGACACCTTGAGTTTGGGCTTCGAGCCTCCAGAACTGTGAAAGATTACACATCTGCTGTTTTAGGCCACCCGGTTTGTGGTAGAGTTTTACAGCTCAAAACAGCTGCTCTAGTTGCCTGTTTTTAGAAATGAGGGGAAAGAGGAACAGGAAGTGTGGCCTTCTAAAGGTCACACAGCTTCTTGGTGGTGGAGAATGGACCTTTTTGACTTTAGGTGAATTAGTTAACCTACAAGGTTCTCATCTAGATAACACCTGCTTAATACAGTTGTCATCATGATCAAAAGACAGAAAAGACATAAAACCATATCGTGGTGCCTGGCCCAGAGTACATGATGGTATCATCACCTGATCTATATACACAGTTGTGTGTGTGTGTGTGTGTGTGTGTGTGTGTGTGTGTGTGTGTTTGTGTGTGTGTGTGTGTGTGTGTGTGTGTGTGTGTGGTGAGAACTTTTAAGATCCACCCTCTTAGCAACTTTCAAATATACAATACAGTGATGTTAATTATAGTCACCACCCTGCACATTAGATCCCCAGAACTCATTCATCTTATAACTGGAAGTTTGTACCTTTTGATCACCTTCACCCATTTCTCCCACCCTTCCACCCCTAGCAACCACCAATTTATTCTCTGTTTCTATGAGTTGATTTTTTTTTCTTAGATTAAAAATTAATGAAAGAGAGGTCCCATTTCATTCTTTTACATGTGGCTACCCAATTTTCCTAACACCATTTCTGGAAAACACTATCTTTTCCCCATTGAGTATTCATGGTACCTTATCAAATATTAGTTGACTGTAAATACGTGGGTTTATTTTGGGCTCTCAATTCTGTTCCATTGGTTTGTGTGTCTGTTTTGATGCTGGTCTCATGTTGTCTTCATTGCTCTAGCTTTTTAGTATAGTTTGAAATCAGGAAGTGTGATACTTTTGGGGGATTTCTTCGTTAGAATTGTTTCAGCTACTCAGGGTCCTTTGTGGGTTTGTGAATTCTAAGATTTTTCTATTTCCGTGACAAATATTAGAATTTTGATAGGAGCTGCATTTAACCTATAGATGGCTTTAGATAGCATAGACATTTTAACAATATTAATTCTTCCAATCCATGGCCGTGAGATAACTTTCCATTTATTCGTGTCTTCTTCAGTTTCTTCCATCAATATCTTACAGTTTTCAGTGTAGCAATCTTTAACTTCCTTAAATTTATCCCTAAGTATTTTATTATGTTTGATGATACTATGAATGGCATTTTAAAAATTTCTTTTTCAGATAGTTTGCTGTTAGTGTATAGAAATGCAACTAATTTTTATATGTTACTTTTGTGCCCTGCAATGTTACTGAATTTGTTAATCAGTTTTAACTGTTTTCGGTGGAGTCTTTAAGGTTTTCTATGTATCAAATTATGTCATCTGAAAACAAAGAGTATTTTACTTCTTTCTTTCCAAATCAGATGCCTTTTCTTTTTCTTTCATGGTTGCTCTGGCTAGGAATTCCAGTACTATGCTGATTAGAAGCAGTGTAAGTGGGCACCCCTGTCTTATTTCTGGTTAGAGAAGAACTTTTCAAACTTTCACCACTGCATATGATGTCATCTGTGAGTTTGTCACATAATGGCCTTTCTCATATTGAGGTATGTTTTTTGTACACCCAGTTTATTTAGAGTTTTCATCATGAAAGGATATTGAATGTTGTCAAAACTTTTTATGCATTTATTAAGACGATCACGTGATATTTTATCTTTCATTCTATTAACGCGATATATCATATATATTGATTGGCATATGCTGAACGATGCCTGCATCTCAGTGATGAATCCCACTTGATCGTGGTGTATGATGTTTTCAGTGCCCTGTTGAATTTAGTTTGCTAGTATTTTCTTGAACACTTTTGCATCTGTATTCATCAGGGATATTGGCCTGCCATTTGCTTTTCTTGTAGTGTCCTTATGTGGCTTTGGTCAGTGTAATACTGGCCTCATAAAGTGAGTTTGGTGGTGGTTTCTCTTCTTCAATTTTTTGAAGGAGTTTGAGAAGAAATGATGTTAATTCTTCTTTAAGTATTTGGTAGCATTCACCAGTGAAACCGTCTTTTCTTTGGGCATTTCTGTGCTGGGGAAGTTTTGGTTACTGATGTAGCCTCCTTACTCATTACTGTTCTTTTCAGATTTTCGGTCTTAATGATTCAGTCCCAGTGGCTGTACGTTTCTAGAAATGTATCCATTCCTTCTAGATTGACCAACATGCTGGCATAGAATTGCTTGTGGTTGGCTCTTACTATTCTTTGTATCTCTGTGATGTCGCTTAATGTTTCCTCTTTAATTCATAATTTTATTGGAGTCCATTCTCTTTCTTCCCGTGGTGACTACAGCTAGAGATTTGTCATTCGTTTATCGTCTCAAAGAACTCTCACTTTCGTTAATCTTTTCTACTGTCTCCCTATTCTATATTTTATTTATTTCTACTCTAATCTTAATTATTTCCTTTCTTCTGCTACATTTGGGCTTAGTTTGTCTTTTTCTAGTTTCTTGAGGTGTAATGTTAGGTTGTTTAAGATCATTCTTTTTCCTTGATGTATGTGTTTTTGCTTTTGCTACTTTTCATAAGTGTTGATATGTTTCTACGTTCACCTGTCTGAAGATATTTTATTTCCCTTCTGATTTCTTCTTTGTTCAGAAGTCTGTTTAATTTCCACATGTTTGTGAACTTTCTTTCTTCCTCTTACTCATTTCCAGTTTCATATCATTCTGACCCAAAAAGGTACTTGATATAATTTCTCTCTTCTTGAATTCGAGGCTTGTTTTGTGGCTTAACATACGATCTATCCTAGAAAGTGTTGCATGTTGTGCTTTAGAAACATTCAGCTGCTGATGGATGAAATGCTCTGTACGCGTCTGTAAGATCTGCTTGGTCTCAAGTGTTCCAATTCACTGTCTCCTTGTCGGCTGTCTGCCTGGGTGATCTATCCGTCGTTGAGAGCGGGGTGTTAAAGTCCCCAACTATTAGTTCTGTTAGTATTTGCTTATATATTTACATGTTCTGATGGTGGGTGCTTAAATATTTACAAATATCATATCTTCTTGATGAATTGACCGCTTTATCACTATATAATGATCTCTGTCTCTTGTAACCATTTTAAAGTCCATTTTGTCTGATGTATGTATAGCTACCTCTGCTTTCTTTGATAACTGTTTACTTAGAAAATCTTTTTCCATCCCTTCACTCTAAGATATGTGTGTCTTTAAAGCTAAAGTGTCTCTTGTAGACAACATGACATTGGATCTTTAAAACCACTAATGTCCTGAGTACCAAAAATGGTTCTTGCAGCCTGTCAGACCCGTTCATCCCACAAGCAGAGTGCGATTATCAGCCATGGGCTACGTCATGTGCTGGAGTTTCAGAGCAACACCACACCGTGTCTCCTCACCAGCCATCACCCACTCCCCCACAGTGCCCATCCAGCAGCTAGGTAGTGTTAGAGGGGACTGGAAACATCTGAATGGGGAGAACACCAAGGAGGTGTTGAGTCCCTCAGTGCTTGGTCTGTTTATATCCCAAAGTGTACCAAGAAATTCTATGCCTTTAAGCCAGTGATTCTCAACAGGGGTAGGCGGTGGGTTTTGCCCCCTAAGGAATATTGGGCAACGTCTAGAGATATTTTTGGTGTCACAGAGGATGGGAAGGGGGAGGTGCTACTGTCACCTAGTGGGAAGGAAACCAAGGACGCTGCTGAACATCCTACAATACACAAGACAGCCCCGTAACACACACATGCACACAAAAGAATCATCCCACCTAAAATGTCAATCATGGCTGATGCTGAGAAACCCTGCTGCAGAACAACAGAACTCCCTGCTTCAGCACAGGAAGGCAGTGGGGAAGCAGTCCAGGCAACTATGGTGACAAAGCCACGGGAACCAGTCCCATAAACAACCACAACTCTGTCGTGCTGTTTCCTCATCAAACGACGTGCTCCTGGGGGACCTGGCAGCTGACTGCTTGTACCTGTGGGGCTGATTGTGAGGCTGTGCTCGGCTCCATCCCAGGGATACGCATGGAGACTGATGAAGGCAAAGGACTGCCTCGGTAATGAGCAGCCCCACCCCCAACCATGCCAGCTGCCTCTTCAAGACCCACTCAAATCAGGCTCTGGAAATAACAACGGAAGTAGGTGATGAAATGTGGGAAGTGCTCATCCACATGTCGTGGGGATGAGTTGGCTGGAATAAACCGTTTCCTCCCATCCTGTGAAATGAGCTTCCTCTCTAATCCCATGGAAACAGATACCTCATCCCTCTGATTTCCTTCGTAGGACAAGGGAGGTTGGAACACAGTCCCTCTGTCTGGGGCTTCAAGTAACATAAGATTTTAAAAAACAGAGAGAAAGCTATTTCCTCTTAGATTTTCTTTCACTACTTCTTAAGAGAACACCTCATATTGGTAAAACGGGTCTGTAAAACTTCTGTAATATTTACTTCTTCTGCGACCAGCAGAGGAGAGGCCTTGCGCTCAGAGCCGTCAAGGCAACAGTATTTAAATGGAACTGAAGATCAGTGTTTGCTTTCCATGACACAGTACTTCCCTTCACAATCACCTCCTGTTCGTGGCACTTAACTTCTACTGTCTAGTTACAGTTTCAAATTGAAGTTTTCTTGTTGTGTATGCTCCTTGAAGTTTTTAAAGTGAAATTTCAAAAATAGGATGTAAATCATGGCAGCGGTGGCAAGCGGATACAGGAAAAAAGACAAACCCTAACACCCTAGTCGGTAGCCCTGCTGAGGGCGACCGACATTCATTTCATTGAGCGGAAGTCTCATGAATGGAGGGAACACAGGAAGACCAAGCCACCAGACTGCGCATGAGCTCAGCACAGCCGGAGCAGGTACTCGGTTTATGGTCTTATAAACTGTCATCCGTCTAAATAACATTGCTTAGGACACTATTGTGCTTAGGGCTGAAATGGCCAATGTGTATACTCTCAGAATGCACATGAATTGGCAAAGCTATTTGAAACTCTTCTTCAGATCTGTGGGACCACACCTGTGTTTAGGGCTCCGAGTGACTGGTTACGTCTGCCCTGGGCATGGGACTACAGAGGGGCAGCATCTGGGCTGTGGACCCTCAGGAGGCTGAAGCTCTGAGACTCAGAAAGAAGGGGTTTTTGCTGGAAGAGGATCCCAGACCGGCCAGGAGTTTCCCTCCGTCCCCTCCTCACTCCCATTCCTGGGAAGCTCTGTGCTTCACCCAAACATTAGCGCCTCCACAAGGTTTCCGGACTCCCTCAGACAGGTAATCTCCCCTCTCCCTGCTGCCACCACCCAGGGCACATCACATGGGACTGCCGTAGGTGAACTTCCGTCCCGACCCTGGTCTCAGCTTTTAACCTGGGTCCTTAGGAGAGAACTCAACTGTCCCTGAACTTCCACAAGGAAAAAAACCCACACCTCCATTTTCACTGACATCTCCCTGAAACTGTGCTTATCCTTCAATTATTAAGGCGACAAGTACCCATGAGTTTGCCGTTCATAGAAAACGCAAATATTTCCAAATCACGTCATAGTTATTATTCTACTTCAGATTCCCAGCTATAAGTTTCTTATTAGACCCACTGCCAGCTGTGGTTACATAATGCACTCACAAAGAGCCATATTTAGAACTATATTACAGATATTTAAAAATATTTTTATTAACTCAGTATCACTGATGTCCTTTGTGATCCTATATTACTTATTCACTGAATTTAAAAACAATATTTTGAGAAGGGAGCCTGAAGTTTCACCAGATGGGTAAAAGGGGTCACAGCCTACAACTGCTTAAGAAGTACCCCTAAGGCCCAGACTCTGAGCTCCTTGACCCCAGGGCACAGCCCTGGCCTCATGCACCTTTAAGATCCCACCCACTGCCCCGACACCCAAACACAGCAGAGCGCACACAACAGATGCTCAGTAAACAGCCCCTAGTAAAATGCTCCTTGAGTCTCTGCTAGCATCATACAATGAGGTTTTGGCCACTGAGGCCGGAGAATAAGGCTGCGTTTTGAAGACAGACCCAAGTGGGGTTTTTAAGCTATTCTCATGCTTGAGAGAACCAAATGCCTCTACCTTCACCCCAACCCTGGAGGCTCCAAGGTCACCCCTCCCTGCCCATCTGGGCCTGTGCTGCACCAGTTTTGGCATGTCAGGTAGCACGTGCTCGCCCTCCAACAGCAAGACACGAGGTCTCCCGTGAGATCCCTTTCCACAACCTACACTGCGGACTCCACCCGGCTGTGATTATGATGGTGATGACTGGACAAGTGACATGTTCCATTCCCTCCAGAAAGCCCGAGAACTGCCACTGCCCCCCATCCCCCCAGCTGTCAGGGTGCAAATATCCCCTCACCTATAGCAGTCTTCAAGTGACTTTCGACCCCCAATTATTTAGCTCCAAATCTCTCAGAGCATAAAAAATGACCCATACCTCATGGCTTAGGAAATACTGAGAGAGCCAGTGAGACGCCTAAATTTGCTTGTGGGAGGGGAGGATATGCGTGCTTCTCCTGCGTGGGGTGAGCAGTGTGGCTGCCATTTGCAGCAGGGAGAGTGACAGCCTCGTGCTCCAAGTGCTCTGCCTCGCTCTACCAGTTCCCTTCTTATTTCAGCATGACTTTGATTGGCTAATGAGATGTCAAAAGCATGAGATTTATCAGTTCGAATCTTAACCACAGATGTGCTTACAGCGCAACAGCCTTTACTGCCGGCACGGAAAATATAGGCTTTCTCCACAATAAACACTTTTTATAATACCAATAAGACCACTCCAGGGAGCGTTGTTGTCATGAAATAATCATGGCCCCGTGGGGCTCAGGGAGCCTGGCTGTGTTTCAGGGCTCATAATGCTGGAGGTGGGGGTGGGGAGCAAGCAAGGACAGAGGAAAGAGGTGATTATATCAAAACAGGGACACCCCCTACTGTGCCTTTGCGCTTAACGCTTTAAACACCTCGGCTGAGAGCACGTGCATGTGACTCGCGCTGGGCTGAACAGCTGTGACTTTCCTGCGTACAGCCATCTGCATTCATGTATTTTTAATGGACTGTTGGAGACCGTCAACCTGCACACAAAACTCAGGTTAGGTTTTGAATCCTGGTCAACAATACTGAATTCTCACCCTTTGTCAGTTCTCCTGATCAGTGTACTACTCCAGCAAGAATTATTAAAGAAATGATAAGTTGTATGCAAAACAAGAGAAACACTGAATCTTACAGCTTACTTCACAAAAGCGGCCGTGATCGTGGATGGATGGGTGAGGGTCTCAGGGGTTTGTGGTTCAGCTCATGAATGGAGGCTTTGGGCTGGTTTTGATGACATGTGACTTTCCCTCCCTGACTGCCGTGTGTAGTTTTGGACGCTGCAGCAAATTAATCAGGTTGACATGGCAGATAGTGACACGGGTAGTTCATATCTGTCTGTGAAACAGGCAAAATGACAGCCAAAAGCAAAGAGGGACCCTTGTGGGAACTGCTGACAGGGAGTGTGGTTGTCAAAAGAATGTGGCAGCCGGAGTGTCATCTTCTGTGAATGATGACTTAGTGAATGAGAGGCACTGTTAACAAAAATGATATTTGAACTTCCACATATTTTATCTATAAACTCTCTTATTGAGGGAGCAAAAAATAACACATTTCTTTTCAGAGCACTCTAACTTTGGATGTGTATATTCATACAACAGGGAAGTTTAAAAACTGAAAGCAATTTTATAACTTAAATAGACTGCAGGCTTTGCTTTCTCTCCTAAAAAATCTATCCAACAATTTAAGAGGTTAGGCCAATGGTTTATTTTTCTGGTGGTGCTTGTTTAACATTAGTGTGACTATAAAGATGTCCAAATATGGCTTAGGTGCAAGAAGATCATGTCCATTTATCCTCCATTCAAAAATGAAGTGCACAGTGGGGACGGTATGGCTCAGTGGTAGAGTGCCTGCTTAGCATGCATGAAGTCCTCGGTTCAATCCCCAGTACTTCCACTAAATAAAATTTAAAAAGAATTTTTTTTTTAAATAAAGCACATGTACACACAAATCCCAAAGAAATAAATGGAAACCAAATTTAACTGGCTGAGGCACTTTTGCTTTCTCTATTCTTTAACATTAAATTTTGAGTGGCATTTGTCTATGTAGCCAACATTTTATAATAACTGTGTAAGTTGAGTATAACCTTGAAAGACTGTGAATCACTATATTGTGCTGTAACTTAGGCAATATCGTACAGTAACTGTATATATTTCAACGAAAAGAAATAAGATGGCATTTGTCATCCTCAGCTCTTACCTATTATAAGACCAATTTCACAGAAGTCAAAGCAGACACCCAGATATCCAATAGAAAATAATTTTTCAAGAATATATAAACACCCAGTTGACAGGGAAGTAGTGAGACCATCACGTGCTCCCATCCCAAGCCCCCAGGTCTCCTCCTAAAAAATACCACCACCACTTCTGTCTTCCCAGGACAGCAGTCGTCCTCGCCCAGCAAATCTCTCTCTTCTTTAAAGCCCCACTGGATGAGTTCTGTGTACTGAAGGGAGAGGAGGGCGGCTGTTGTGATCTTCCAACAACAACCATATGAGCAATTCAGCATCTGGTGGAGACTGAATGGTCCCCATTTTTTAATTTCATCAGACTGAAATTGTTATAAAACGTCCTCCTGTGAAAGAATATTCTGTTTTAATCATGATTTCTCCTAAGAAAAAGAAATGTAAACATGTCAACATGACACTCAAGGACCACAATGTGTCTTCCTAACACAATAATAGCCATCGGTTTATGAACCATTCGATGAAACAGCCAAAGGAGAAATTAGATCATTTGGCTCTGGTTGTGGAATGTCATAGATCTCCCCTCGGTTAAGAAAGCTGGGAACAGGCCCGAAATGATTAATGGGAGAGCTCAATGGTATAAAAACTGCTTAATGTAAGAGCACAATATGGCATGCAAACGAAACTAAAACAACCATAAATATTTTAGGCATCTTATGAAGATTCAAGAATATTTATTCCACATGTAAATCCTTCATGTGGTATCAGCAAAAACCCAGCGTCCAAAGGTCTGGCAGCCTGAAACACAATGCGGTGGGTGAGGGCTACGTGCCTTCCCCTTTCTGTTTGTGTTTTCCTGTGATGATTACACCAGAGCCATTGGCTAACTGCTTCCAAAATGCGGTGAAACTCCCGCGTGCCGGTCCTTTTATAGCTTTCCCAGCACTCACTGCTCCAAGAAACCTCATCTCCCACACGTTGTAACACGGCGGGGGTTGGGGCCAGAGGGTCCCCTCGGTGGTTTTACCTCCCTTCTCAAGTCTTCCACACCCACGCTCATCACAGTGGGATCTGGGGCTAGACCCAGTGGCACAGCCTGGATGCTTTAGAAATGCAGATTCCAGGGCCCCAGTCCAGACCTCCTGAATCAGCAGTTACATTTTACCAAAATCTGCATGTGATTTGCATGCCCACTAAAGCTGGAGAATCCCTGGGTTACACCCTCCGCACTCTCCCCTCTCCCGTTCCTGCCTCTATCTCTGGACAGCTCCTCGGAGTGCAGCCAAAAGTGTAGCTACTTAGACTTTGCCACTGAGAAGCTGTGTGATCTTAGTAACCTTACTTACCCTCGCTGACCCTCAGTTTTCTCATTTGAAAATAAGGGGAAATAATAAAACCCATTTCAAGGGAATGATGAAAGGGTTAAATAAGAGAATGTAGGCAAAGCTCACGGTGAGATGCCAACACCTGGTAAGTGCTCCATCAATGGTAAAAATGGAGGGGGGATAAAAAGGCATCAGTGGGACCAATTTCAGGAGAGGGAAGGGATAAATTAGGAGTATGGGATTAACTAATACAAACTACTACACACAAAATAGATAAGCAACAAGGATTTACTGTACAGCACACGGGAACTATATTTCATATTTTATGATAACCTGTAACGGAAAACTATCTATCTATCTATCTATCTATCTATCTATCTATCTATCTATCTACCTGAATCACTTTGCTATAAACCTGAAACTAACACAATATTGCAAATCAACTATACTTAAAAAAAAAAAAAAAAAGCACAGCCATGAAGATCTCTATGGGAAGGATGTTCAAGAAGGCAGAAACAGCCAGTACAACAGTGAAGGTGGGCACCTGCTTGGCATGTACAAGGAACATAGAGAGCCCACGTGCTGGCCTGGAATGAGGCAGGACAGGTGATGAGGTTAGAGAGGTACAGGTGGAGGGAGAAGATCACGACGACCCAGCAGACCACTGGAGCCATCGGAGAGTCTGACCAGGGGACGCAGGATCAGATGCAGGTGTCCTCAACAGCCACCTGGCCACTGTGGGAAGAGGGGTCTGTGGGGACCAAGTGTGGACACAGAACATGACTGAAATTCAGCCCATTCTGTTAGAGACTAAGAGGGACAGAAGATGATGCTGCCTTTGATGGAGCCTCTCCAGGGCAAAGAAGCAGGGACATAAATGACTAAAACATGGCTAAGCAATGGTACAAACAAGAGCCATCAGCTCCAACCAAGCAACAAAAATAACTGCCATTTATCAGCCACGGACGACAGGCTTCACGTTCTGGTTTATTCCACGAAAGCTTCCTACGGGCAGGACGCTTGATCCACAGACTATCAGTCAGCAATTGCCACTCTCTTTCCCAGCAACCCTGGTTGTCAACAGCATAAAAAGACAAACTGAGGCCCCAGGAAGTTAAGCAACGTGCTGAAATTCCAGCTCGCTGTCAGTGGCAGAGCTGGGATTTGAACCCAGGCAGCCTGGCTCCAGAGTAGGGCTCTGAATCAGGTCATGACGTTGGCTTCAAATGTCTCCTATGAAGGCCATGAAGCTCTGGCCTCTGGTTCGGGGAGACAGAAAAACCACCAAGGAAAATACAAAGACCTCTCAAACTGACAAAGTGCAGATTTATGATGCAAAGATGGTTGTAAAAGCAGCAATAGGCTTTAATAAACTAAGAATTCTTTCAGCCTAAGAGAGTGATTTGTATCCTTCCCTGCTCTACACGCCCAAATTACAAAAATTACAATCCCCAGCCTCCAACAAATTGCTCTATCTTACTTATCTTGTGCTCCATACAAACACAGGAGACATTTTTCTTCTTAAAATTCAGGTCTAGTCCTGCTTAAAGTTCCTCCTCTTTCATTTTGGTTTTGTTTTTCGAAGGATTGTTTATTTCGGTTTTGCTGATTGGAAGGACAGTGTGACAGACATCCGCTAACCCCAGAGACAGCAAATGCCTGGCCGTTAAGCCATCTCTCTCCCCTCCTATGTCCACAGCGGACATCCCTGATTGATTCCAGTGCTCTCTGCCGGTGCTTCGCGAGACTTCACAGTGCTCTTCACCTCGCTCCACTCTTAGGCATTACAAACAGATCAAATTTAAACTCATTTGCAATTGCTGAGGTTATAGTGTTTTCCAAGGCCCTGGTTAGGAAAATCAGCAATCACCTCACTCGGGGACCCTCTTAGAAATGCCCACCGGGGTTCTTAGCTTGGTGTTGGTGGGCAATGCAGGCATCTGGGTGAGAGCAGCACACGAGCAGTGAGGGTCAAAGTGCTGGGCGGGGTGGGTTCTCTGGAAGGGGGAGGCCAAGAAGCACGGAGAGCACCTGGGAGGCTCCTGCTCCTGACGGTCCAGACTAAAGAAGCAAGTGAGCAGACAGAGGAATGGCCTTGGAAATGGGAGGAGCTTAGGCACTGTTTTTCAAACTGTGGTTCATGAAAACAATTTGCTGGGCTGTGCTCCACTTTCTTAATACTGAAGTAAAAGAAATGAATGTGTCAGTACTGTGGGTGAAATTCATCTCCGCTCTGTATAAAGTGTATATGCTGGGGTGCAGAGTAAAAGGTACGTTTTATTATGGGTTACAGTCTGTGGTTGGCTGAATAATGCCCACCCCCAAAGATTCCAGGCCCTAACCCCCTAAATTTGTGAATAGGTGACATTACAAGGCAAAAGAATTTTACAGATGGAATTTAAATTACTACTCAGTGGCTCTTAAAATTAGGAGATTTTCCCAGATTATGGGGCCCAGTAATTTCAGACTTGTGGGACCTGGAACCGAGAAACCAGCCAAGCCCACTGGACTTCAGACCTATAGAACTGTGAGGTCAAAAGTGAGTGTAGCTTCAAGCCCGTAAATTTGTGGTAATTTTTTATGATAGCAATAGAAAACTAAGAATATGAAAATGAATACATGTATATTCAGGTATGATGGAAGAATTATGCTGTACACCAGAAATTGACACAACATTGTAAACTGATTATATCTCAATTGGAAAAAAAAAAAAAAGAAACTGAAAAAAAGATGTACAAAAGTTTGAAGCAGATAGCTGTGTTCTACCAGTTCTCCTTTTACTGAGTATCCTGTGACCTTGGACGAGTTATCCAGCACTTCTTCCTATGTACAACTGTGGTATAAAAGAGCCAACTCATTGGGTTTATTAATGGCAGTAACGCACATAAACTGCTCACAGTAAGAACAGTAGCCATTATTATTGTGACCTTAATATAATAGAAAGGCAAACTTTCTGAACTTTAATTTCTTATCTGAAAAAATGGAGGTAATTCCACTTCCTTCATTTGGCTGGGAGCAAGGACTAATCAGGTGTTATAAAATAGAATCCACAAAATTCTTTAAGGATTATTAAATGAAAGATGATAAGCGAATACAGGTTCTTTACCTCAATTCTTCTCTCCCCTTCTTCCTTATTAATAAAACTAATTTTTACCAGGGACATGGTGGCTCAGAATCCAGACAGGATCGCCCATTCTCCCTGGCAGCAAGTGACTAAGTATTGGCCAATCTTATGTAAGCAGAAGTGTTATGTGTAACTTGTAGAAATCCATCTTAAAAGGCTATGTGTGGACCCTTTTATTCATCCTTTTCTGCTGAGTGGCAGGTGGGCATGATGGCAGGAGTCCGAGTGGCCATTCTGGACAATGAGGTGGAGAATGGCAGAGCAGCAGGATAGAAGGATGCTGAGTCCCTGGGAATTTGGAAGGTCACACTAGCAGCCCTGGATGCCTAATTCAAGTCTTTGTTTACATAGGAGAGAAATAAACTTTAATCTTATTTAAATCACTGTTATTTTGAGTCATCCCTCATTTGTAGCTGAACCTGAAGTTCAATAATCAAGATGATTAAGGAGACCTAGAATCCCTTTCTGGACAGAACGGTTGCCTAAGCAATGAGGCAGGCTAACAAGGATCATGGGAGATTAGAAGCTCAGGAAAACCCTCAGTATGATGCCTGGTGTATATCAGAACCCAGCAGCGCAGGCTGCTGATGGTGGCGATGGTACAGGGAATGTCAGTCACAGTGCCTCAACCCCGGATCTTTTATCTGCTTCCACGAGGCTGGATCCAATCTCCACTCTTCTAACCCAGGGCTTGCTGATAGAAATAAGGAGAAACCCTTTTTGGAAATTAGCATGAGGTCCACAAAGAAGCATGATGCCTGACACTTTGGTCATAAAGCGTCAAGTTTCCAGCTTCATAATTTGCTATTCACAGCACCGAGCAACTCATCACAAGGCTCTTTGATCAACAGGTCCATAATACTAATGAAGCTTTAAAACTATTGCAGATGGCTATACAAATGTGCAAAAGACTCTCAAAAGGATTCCAGATATTTGTAAAACAAATATATATATATAAGTTACTTTGAATATCTAACTAAAATATAGGAAAGTCTTTTTATAAAAATGTTTAAACCAGTAATACTAGTATTTTTCCAATGACTCAACCTGTCTCATGGCTAAGCCATCAGGATAAATACACTAACCTGGCTTCTTTGAGCAGATTGATGAATGAAATTAATTTGTAGCCCACAGGGAATTTGCTTTTCATACCCCTCAAATGTATTGTATCAAAAGAATCAATAAAGATGAATGATTTCAAGATGAACATCCCAATATAATCCATTAGAGTGCCCAGGCCATCTGCATTTTCTAAAGAGATGAATAATGAAATCTGGGTGAACAGTAATCCAAGACAATTCTCCACCCTCCAGAGAAGCCAAAGCATGCAAACAGAAGGAGAAGGCCTCGCTCATGTTACCGAGAGCAAAACTTTGGCCCAACCAGTTCATCTCGCTCATTATTCCAAGGTTCCAAATTCTAGAAGCACTTGGAAGTTATGACATTAACTGCCCCACCCTCACCAAGAAAATATGAGCAAGTTGTAATGCACAAGGAAGCCTCTAAAAAGATACCCTGTTGAGAAAGGCAGAAGAGAGAAGGCGGCCATTTACTATGTTCACTATCTTACTTGGTCCTCGTAACACCCTCGATAGACAGATGTTCTCCCTGTTTACAGATGGGAAGTATCAGAAATGAAGCAACTTCTACAAGGTCTCACCGGAGGACCCTGGCAGAGCTAGTATAGAAACCAAGGTCTGTCTCACTCCATAACCTAGAGCAGAGGTGTCTGTAAAAAGCTAACGTGACGCACACGCAATTTCAAAATCTTTAGTAGTAGCCACATTAAAAAAGTAGAAAGAAAAAAAATTAATTAACAAAATAAAATAAAAAGAGGCAAATTTAATGCTACAGCTATATTTGATTCTAACCCAACAGATTCAGAACATTATCATTTCAATATGTAATCAATACTAAAAAAAAAAAAACTAAGATTCTTCACATTCTTTTGTACTGTTTTTGAAATCAGTGTGTAGGTCACACTTCTACCACATCTTAATTCAGATTAGCCACATTTCAAGTATTCAGTAGCTACATGTAGCTAGTGGCCATTGTATTAGACAGCATAAACCTACAGTAATAGTCAAATTTGCTATCTACCATTTTATTTTAACATACAGCAACGAGGTCCAGATGCTTGAAGTTCAAAGACATAAAATTTTAAACACATGGTGAGTCCCTAAGGGATGACTATGTTTAATTTTGGCAAGTGTATTTGTTTGCTTAGGCAAAGTCATGCTACAGTAACAAGCAGCCCCAAATCTCTGTGGCTCGAGCAACAAAGTTTTATTTCCTCCCCATTCAACATGCCCAGTATGAACTGCCTGCCACCCTGCTCCATGTCACCTTCACCCTGAGACCCAGGAAGATGGAGGAGATCATACATTATAGAAGAAGGAGAATAATGGAGAAGCATACACTGTCTCTCTCAGATTCTGGTAGGAAATGACACAGCTGGCCAGTGGAATAGCCAAAGCAAGTCACGTGGCCAAGTCTGCTGTCTCGGGGCCAGAGTGGGAGACTATATATTTATAGTTCCTGTATAGCAAATACAAAATTAACAACCCAATCTATAACTTCGAGAAAGAACTTAAGAAAGTAATGTTAACTAACATCTATTACTATTGCACTAGTGATACTTAAACATCACAAAAAAGTAGGAGGACTAGAACTTACCTAATTCTTATTTCCCATCTCACTAGAAATTGGTGATACCTCCTCCTCAGATGGGCAACAGGGTATGACTGGGCATCTCTGTCATGGCCACATTTCCTCTGCTTTGCCTCGTTTCCTATGCTTGCCGTCTTTTAGAGCCTATGTAATTTATGCACCAAGTAATAGTTATTTCTAAAAGTGGTTTACCCAGAGACTTGCACTGTCTGCTTCTTCTATTTCTGTATTATTTGATTTTGTACGTGTGTATGTTTCAGTACTATTTGGCCACAAGAGAAAAGAGACATAAATACTTAGCTTAGTTTTCAGGGGACCAGTGATGGGGACCAGGGATAGGGGGCAGCTTTTCCCTCCATGTAGGTGAAGCAGACAGCCTCCCATGTGCCACAGGAGTGCTGAGAAACCCATGCTGCTACCTCTTTAGGTTTTGCTTCAGAATGTGGTTTAGGACTTTGGGATTTCACTGGTTTAAATTTCGCAAAAAATGCAAGTTGACCCAGAGGAATCATTCCAATATCCCACTGAGGGGAATGAAAAATCTGCCGTCTCCTTCCAAAGCAAACGTTTGCCAGGAATAAAACACCCCGCAGATATACCAGTAACAAAGAGATGGCCGTTTCTCTTAGATAAATTACAAAGCCTCATACTTCCACTTACAGTTCAATAAAGTCCCCCTGAAATCATAAGGCATTTTCATCTCTCAAAGGAATGAAAAAAAAAAAAAAAAAAGCAAAGAAAGAAAGGTAAGTATGACCAAAAGTCATAGTACCTTGTATAGCCCCAGGAAACCGGCAGAACTTTATTAATCTTTAGATTAATATATGGTCACCTTATTAAAAAAAAAAGTGGCTACCCTGGGTCTCTCAAGCAGACTTATTAGATCTTTAAAGAAAAGAAAACTATTTTAAGTAATAAATAAATATCTAAATAAATAAACGCCACAGACCCAAAGCCCCACAATTCACAGGAACAATTTTATTGCCCTTTTTACTGCTCCTGGTATCATGAAAGTTCACAATTAATAGCCACCAACATGAAAGAAGGGAAAAAGAGAGAGAAAATGTTTATTGCTTTAGAAACAGTGGTGCTCCCCTCGCAGCTTGGTAACGATCCTCCTTTCTCAGCGTCAGTGACTAAGGGAGGCAGAATAAAACATGTTCTTAATGTGGGTGCCATGCATTTCGACAGAGATAAGCTGATGTGTGGCGGGAGGTACAGCCCCAAGCAGGGGGCTGGAGGGAGGCGTGTGTTGATGAGGCTCCCTAAAGCAATTACTGCCCGTGACAGACAGCGTAAATTTCATATTGCCTCTGAGCTGGATAAAAAATGTGCCGAGGGGCATCTGAGTTTGAATTAAGACAATCAACATGCCAAAGGGGAAAGGATATCTAAAGTTAAAATAAAAAATTAAGCTTGAAAACCAAGAATTCTTTTCAGTTTTTTTTTTCCGTATGCATTTAATTTCAGATGTATCTGTTGTTCATTCATTCATTTATTCATTCATTCAACAAAGACATGCCAGGAACTGGAAACACTCAGAGTAGTAAAAAATAATAATAATACCTTTTTTAAAAGTCCAAATCACTCGATATTCATTCAGATGGTGTATATTCTAGTCTTATCACATATTCATAGTATTATAAACAACTTGTGACTAGGATTCTCGTTAACGTGATGCTGTTGATAATTGGACCGGGGCAGGATTAAAGGCGGTTTTATGCCATCCACAATAAAACACACACATGAACACAGGATACTGCAGTGCTGTTTCTGACTTAACCCAGAAAATAAACAGCTTTTGCCATGTGTCAAAAAAAATTTCATAAAGTATTTTCCCTTAATGATAATTTTGTTTTTCTTTTTAATTCCCCTGCAGTTCCTTCACCACTGAGGCTTGGCCAGGAAGCTTACTGGGAAAGGAAAAGGCAGTCTACCCCCCAAAAATTAAATCCACAGAGCAGGGAGGACGTAAGAAAAGAGAAAAACAGTACAAAGACCTAAGACCTCAGAGCCTCCTATTTTCTCCGTCCTCCACCAGCAGGGTTGGGCCTTGAGAGAAGGAGATGGTAGAAATCTGGGGGTTGGCATCCTCCTTCCCTAGAAGAGCTGTGGGGAGGCCGCACCCATTTTGAGATAAGCATGTGAGGTAAGATGACATTTCAGGTAAAAGACATGGGCCTGACCCCCTGGCCCAGGCTCCCCTCTGCCTCGTGTACTAAGATGGAAAGCTCCCGGGTGCTCCAGGACATGGCTGTGGAGGTTCTGAGAGATCAGGAGAGGCCAGGAGAGACCTCGTGAACAGAACGTATGACCATGTCTGTGGTCAGCAGCGACAGGGGGCCAGTGCAACCCCCCCCCCGAGACAGAACAAGACCCAGCACAGG